>NC_064637.1:36612007-36920618 GCF_023864275.1 Schistocerca cancellata | reverse complement strand
GTGTCCCTGAAGACTGCGATGGAGCTCCGTATGCCACGGCAAACTGGCTGACACTGACGGCGGCGGTGCACAAATGCTGCGCAGCTAGCGCCATTCGACGGCCAACACCGCGGTTCCTGGTGTGTCCGCTGTGCCGTGCGTGTGATCATTGCTTGTACAGCCCTCTCGCAGTGTCCGGAGCAAGTATGGTAGGTCTGACACACCGGTGTCAATGTGTTCTTTTTTCCATTTCCAGGAGTGTATTACGAGGCATGCTGAAAATAAAAAAATCTAAACTTAGATACGAACATTTTTGACAGCATTAAATTGTTTTCCAACAAAGTTTAAAGCAAATTCGAAGAGCATATGGTTACCAGAACGATGCAACTATGCAGATAATGTTCGATTTACGCATTCAGGACGTAAGAAAATGGGCACTAAATATCGCAGAAGGAAACGGATTTCCCCGCAGTTTCAGTACAGAAGTGGGAGGAAGTAGGCTGAAGGTGTCCATCCAAGAAATGTCGCCGAATCCGAGGGAAACTGTGAAAGCTCCAACCAAAACTTCCAAGACCGAGACAAGGAGCCTTTGAGCTGACGCGTAATTCATGCAAAAGAAAAAGGGTAAGTGAAGTAAACACTAAAGAAAGTGTAACGACAGTCCCAGCTGTGAGGAGGAAGTATTATGGGACACTGTCAGAAAGCTGCCCCAAAAACTCATTCGTAAAACAGAGGAATGGAATATCGAGTTGTGCGAGGAGATCTAATGGAATAAATGATGTTCCAAATGTAAATCGGTGTGACGTTTGCAGAGGTGAAGAAATGAAAAAGTTATGCTGCAATGTCTGCAAATATTAATGTAAGAACTTGAACCATTACATATCTTTAAGCTGAGGGACATAGTTTATTAGGGTGGTATAATTTAGGCATCCACTGGCACAAATTAGGTAACCAGATTCATAATTTGTATCCCTTGCAGATGTTTAGGAAACTGAGTGTAGTATGTTGATTTCTTATCAGAATTCCTATTCTTTAAATCAGATACAAAGAACAACATTCTGCAGTTGAGAATGTTGCTATCTAGATAATTTTATAACTGTCTGTTTAGCCTATGTGAAGATAATAACAGCTACAGCTGAATAGATGTGCTTTTAAACAGCAGTCCAAAGGAGCACACTAGATGCGTCTTTACCTGTCGTTGCTCATACTTTAGCTACTTTGGCTACGAATGGCTCTGTTCGAAGATAATAGCTCCATATTGTCATAGGGTCCAGCCGCGCACGTCTGCTTTCATATCCTGCAGCTAATTCGCTGCGAATAATAACCTTCAGCTGTGCTCAGTCAGACCATCTAGACATTGGAAATAATTCTGAATTAATAAAATACACAGAAATATAAAAAACGATAAATGAATAATTTAATAAAGAGGGTTCGGCTCTAATGTCCGTAATTGTTGTAGATGATAGAGAATTATATTTGATAATGTTTACGGAAGCATGGATATCTCAAATAAATGGAAGATGGTTCTATGACAATGAATACATACTGAAATACCCTTCTAAAATGCGATAAAGTTATATTGAGAGTGGCAGCAGAATCCTCAGATGTTACTGTAATCAAACATACGTGCAAACAGTACACAAAATGTTCACCAACTCTAAAAAGTTCAGAGTTCAAATGATAACTCAAAAATTAACGCACGCAATACAAAGAATAGTAATTTATACTCTGTCTGTCCTCAGTTCACTAATACAATCGAAGAAGCTTAAGAGTCCCACACTGGAGCACAGTCAGACCTTTCGAAATTTAAAGTCTCTACAAATGGTAGGGCCAATCACCGTCCAGAATCAAATGTCACTCGTTAGCATAGGCGGGTCTGTCCTTCCAGAACTCGTGTAAAAGTGCCCACACTCTTTCCTTGAGCTCTTCAGTTCAAGAAGTCACGGTCTACACTTGTCTCTCAAAGTGTTCTACTACTGTTTGCTTATCCATTGGCTGAAGGCCATCCCTGACAAAAATACATCGTTCATAAGCTCTACAGACACGGTCTGACTTGACTCAATTTCACCACTTCCCAAACTAAAGTAATATATTACATCAATATTTAAATAAAGAAATGTTATAAACATTTGGTGACCCTCAGATCATTCAGAATAATTAAAAATAAAGGTTTTTTTTCTAAATAAATAAGCTAGTATTCCTGCAACAGCATTCACATTAAATGACAACGAATTGTTTTAAATATTGTGCAAACAATTATTTATGCCTTCCTGAATGAAGTGTCTTTTGATTTGTTTTTCAATTTTAGTGTCCACTAACACACGTGATCGACCACTTCTAAATAAACAGTTTTTTAGTAACACTTGCAATCAACATTTAAATAAAGCTACTGGCAAGATAGTAAACTGTTCATTAAATAACTACTCAAGTATGACAATATGTGAGGTATCCATGCTGTAATGATTTGTTGTACAGCTTGGAGAATACGATGTTCTGACGAACATTCGCATCGTAAAAAGTGTAAAAGACGTCATAAGTCAAGAACTAAAAAAAGACACATTTATGTAGCTTTGAGAGAGGATGACTACGAGTATAGTGCAATGCTGTGATCTAAGATACTGTATGCTGAAATCACATGAAGTGTTTAAAAATTGTTAATTCAGTGGTTCATGTGAAAACGGTTATGCACTGTGAAATATTAAGGTCACATTAGACGCGCCTCATTTTTTTCTGAGATCGCCGATGTATTCAGATTTGCATTAATACTTGACTGCGATTTATTGTCGAAGTTCAAAGAGCAGTAACTTAACCGTATTTAAAATTGTCTGACATTCCGCCACATTTTCGAACTCTGTCTGTCCTCTTAAGCGACCGCCCGTCGCCCGAATTCCCTGTACCCGGGGGTTAAACCACGTCCAGTCCTCCGCGCTTTCGTCCCCTCAGGCCGCACAGCTTCGCAAACAAATTCACTTACCCTCTAACAACTCTAGGCGGCTGAATCGCTCCCCTACATACGCGCAACATTGCACCTGTAGTAAATAAACTCTCAGAAGTGGAACAATTTAAGCACCCCTCCCTTACGATGGGGGCAAGACAATGATCGTACGGCTTTACCCACATACAGGTTCTCTTAAGTTACCCGACAGAGATTCGTTGAGAGCTAGAGAACCTCTCTTCGAAAGATTCCTACTACAGCTTCCCTATCATCTGTATTCCACCTTCGTACAGGCCATACCAATCTGTTACAGTCCTACTGGCGCGACCCTCAACTCGTTCGATGCCTGTTGTCATGTCTACTTTATGAGCATCTCCAACAGTTCAGTAATACTGTGGAATCTTAACGGAAAATAAGAACCTGGTGACCTACAAACAGCAGCCCCAGAGATTCAATAGATTAATTTTATATTTGACAGACGTCAGTTTGATAATTAAATTTTATCTTTGACAAAGGTTGTCTCTGTCAGTCACGCCACATGTTCACGGTATATACGTTTCGCTACAGTGTGAGAACCATCAGTCGGCAAGACTCAGTGGAACCAGGAGTGCCTCTGAAGATTACCATCACAACTCTAAACGAAATGTCAGGAACAATAAATGTTTCAGGGAGCACGAGCATCCAATCCGGTGGCTCCGCCAGAACTAAAATATTTGGTCGTAAAAGCATCAGTGATTGCATGATAAAAACTTCAAAGTTTTCCTACGATATGGTAATTCTGTCACAGACGGTGAAGCACTTCGAAGATCAGTTGAAATGGATAATCTCTGCAAAAGAGGTTGTACGATGATGAAAATCATTAAAAGTAAAATCAGGAAACGAAATTTTGCTATTCGCGTGAAAAAATTTCTTACCACAGCAGAATTAAAGAAGGATTTTAAACTTAGTGTCCCAACAGCAATAAAGGTTCACTCAAAAACAGAGACATGTAAACATCGAACAAAAGATTAAGTAGTACGAAGTCTTTACGAGAAGTGTGTCAACTGTAGCGTTATTTGGAATTTCAACATGGACGATAAGCGACACAGACGAAGAAACGAAAGAATCTTCTTAAATGTCATACCGCAGACGAAATATTCCATGAATAGTTTGAGTAACTAATGAAGAGGAACTGAAGGAAACTGGTGAACAATCAGTTTTTATAAAAATAGTTCATTAGAAGAAAGGAGAAGTTGACAGGACATATGTTGCTGTAGCGGTCTTCAGTCCTGAGATTGGTTTGATGCAGCTCTCCATGCTACTCTATCCTGTGCAAGCTTCTTCACCTCCCAGTACCTACTGCCACCTACATCCTTCTGAATCTGCTTAGTGTATCTATCTCTTGGTCTCCCCCTACGATTTTTACCCTCAACGCCGCCTTCCAATACTAAATTGGTGATCCCTTGATGCCTCAGAACATATCCTACCAACCGTTCCCTTCTTGTCATGTTGTGCCACAAACTCCACTTCTCCACAATCCTATTCAATACTTCCTCATTAGTTATGTGATCTACCCATCTAATCTTCAGTATTCTTCTGTAGCACCACATTTCGAAAGCTTCTTTTCTCTTCTTGTCCAAACAATTTATTGTCCATGTTTCACTTCCATACATGGCTACACTCCAAATACTTTCAGAAACGACTTCCTGACACTTAAATCTATACTCGATGTTAACAAATTTCTCTTCTTCAGAAACACTTTCCTTGCCATTGCCAGTCTACATTTTATATCCTCTCTACTTAGACCATCATCAGTTATTTTGCTCCCCAAATAGCAAAACTACTTTACTACTTTAAGTGTCTCATTCCCTAATCTAATTCCCTCAGCGTCACCCGACTTAATTCGACTGCATTCCATTAGCCTCGTTTTGCTTTTCTTGATGTTCATCTTATATCCTCCTTTCAAGACACTGTCCATTCCGTTCAACTGCTCTTCCAAGTCCTTTGCTGTCTCTGACAGAATTACAATGTCACCGGCAAACCCTTAAGTTTTTATTTCTTCTCCGTGGATTTTAATACTTACTCTGAACTTTTCTTTTGTTTCCTTTTCTGCTTGCTCAATACACAGATTGAATAACATCGGAGATGGGCTACAACCCTGTCTCAGGACATACATTAGGAGGTGAAAGTAAACAGGTTAAAAACCGATACGGGTTGCAGTAGATACACATACAGATATGACGAGTCATACCCAGAACAGACTGTCGTGGAGAGTTGCATCAAACGAGCCTTAAGAGCTATGGAGCACAATAGCATGATGGCCGGCCGCTATTGTAGCAGGACCTGAAGGATAACTGGGAACTCTGCAAAGCTTGGACGCAGGTGAGAGGAACGAAGAAGCGGCACCTCGGAAACCACGCAGGCTGGGTTATTTCCAAGGAATTTTACTCAGAAGCGTATCATTGTACGAGTACAGGTTTTTCCGCGCTGGACGACAAAAGACTAAAATATGGCTGGTCGGCGTTCAGAAGAATCTGTAGAGTGGGTGTATATTCCGAGGTTTCGGGAATATGATTCGTTTTCGGAATCACGAGGGTGGGGAGCCGAGCCTTGCTGGGAAGCCAGCCGTGGAGAGATGAGGTCTTCCCTTGTGAGCGGCCGTGTGTGGCGGTCGCTCGATATCAGCTTTGTTGGTACAGACGGACTTGCTGTCTCTCCTCTCAGGAGAGTTTATAGTTAGAACAGTTAGGCACTGTAGTGTTGCGGACCTATAAGATTCTGGACTTCACATCCGGGTTGGAAGCCGTCGTTGAGTGCACAGCGTTCAGTAATTGAGAGCACTTCCTCTGCCTATACTTACGTTGAGGCGTTATCTGAACCCAGTGCTTGTGGCTGTGAGTTCACGTTTCTCGTTTGTAGAACACAGAGAGGTGAAGACAGTATTAGAGTGTATTAGTCAGTAGAGGACCGCCTTCTGCCGTCCTAGTGTTTGTCGTTGCAGACGAGTACAAGAACCATCACTTCAATGTACCGGTCGCAGTACGTACTGTGATAACGTAAATTGCTTCGTATTAGTAGGGCTATAAAAGCTAAACAGCTGTGATCACGTTAGTTTATTTCCGTGGATCATCTTTGAAAGTAGTGTCTTCTAGTGATTGGTAGGTAGATGTCAGTCATTTCTTGTTATTGATATTAGTTCGTGCAGTCATAATAAGGGACAGAGTTGGGCAATTGATTAATAATTTTAGTTAGGAAATATGGACAATTGTACATAAAGGGTTGATTTTAATCTATAATAAATATATATTGAACAACAACGTTCATCATTTAGTAGATTAGTTACCTTCATCATTCATTTATGTTTAGATTGTAATTTATATGTAAAGATCATTAAGGCATCCAACATCTGCTTCAAGTGGTAGTCAGACAGGGCCGAATCATCATTTTAGCGTTTATCATTTGCCGTTGCGCACATTCAATTTTACACTCGCCTGGAGTAGCATCATGGACCATATAATAGCATCGTCTATTCACAAAACCGTCTAAATCAATCGACAAGCGATTATAAAGGGTTCACAAACAAAATCCACTGCGCGAGACGACTTCAAAAGCTGATGACTCCGAAAGACACTGCCGCATTTCCACTGGCGTGGAGACTCATTCTTCTGCGAAACAGAAACTGAAAGCGCAACGGGAAGCGTCGGTATCGTAACAAATTGAAATTCTTCGGCGCAGATGAGTCCGGCCGTATACAGGGTGAGTCACCTAACGATATATTTCGTAAACCACATCAAATACTGACGAGCCGATTCCACAGACCGAACGTGAGGAGGGGGCTAGTCTAATTGGTTAATACAAACCATAAAAAAATGCACAGAAGTATGTTTTTAACACAAACCTACGTTTTTTTAAATGGAACCCCGTTAGTTTTGTTAGCACATCTGAACATATAAACAAATACGAAATCAGTGCCGTTTGTTGCATTGTAAAATGTTAATTACATCCGGAGATATTGTAACCTAAAGTTGACGCTTCAAACATTGTCCTCACTTCATTGCAGGGGCCCAAACAGCTGCAACATACATCGCGTTTCTACAGAATGATCTGCCAACGTTGCTCGAAAATGTCCCACTGGAAACGCGTCGACGTATGTGGTATCAGCATGATGGTGCACCTGCACATTCCGCAATTAACACTAGGCTGACCCTTGACAGGATGTTCGACGGGCGTTTCATAGGACGTGGAGGACGCATAAATTTGCCAGCCCGATCTCCTGATCTTACACCTCTGGACTTCTTTCTGTGGGGTACGTTAAAGGAGAATGTGTACCGTGATGTGCCTACAACCCCAGAGGATATGAAACAACGTATTGTGGCAGCCTGCAGCGACATTACACCAGATGTACTGCGGCGTGTACGACATTCATTACGCCAGAGATTGCAATGGTGTGCAGCAAATGATGGCCACCACATTGAACATCTATTGCCCTGACATGTCGGGATACACTCTATTCCACTCCGTAATTGAAAACGGGTACCGCGTGTGTACGTGTGCCTCACCCCTCTTGGTAATGTACATGTGCGTCAGTGAAAAAGACCAATAAAAAGGTGTTAGCATGTGGACGTAATGTGCTGTTCCAGTCTCTTCTGTACCTAAGGTCCATCACCGTTCCCTTTGGATCCCTACGTAATTCGGTGCTCTCCGATACACACGATCGAACAGCGGAGGAGTGGTACTCGAGCGTCAACTTTAGGTTACACTATCTCCGGATGTGATTAACATTTTACCATGCAACAAAAGGCACTGATTACGTATTTGTTTATATGTTCATATGTGTTAACAAAACTAATGTGGTTCCATTTTAAAAAACGTAGGTTTGTGTTAAAAAACATACTTCCGTGCCTTTTTGTATGGTTCGTATTAAACAATTACACCAGCCCCTCTCCTCACGTTCGGTCTGTGGAATCGATTCGTCAGTATTTGATGTGGTTTACGAAATATATCCAGCGGTAACGTTAGGTGACTCACCCTGTATATCCTCCTGTAAACGTGGCAGTGTCACCATTCGCAGAAACACGGAAGGCAAGGTTCAACGCATGTAGAAATCACTTCCTCAGCTGCTGTTGATAAGATACTCTAAGTCTGAGCAACTTTTCCCGTCATCGTGTGACAAGTGTTGGGACGCTGTGCAGGGCTTTGGCATATTTAAAAATAATGTTGGTAACGTCAAGTCCGTCCCATTATTAATGCCAGTATGAGGTTGCTGGTTCTCACCGCCACCGTATTTTCTATGCAGGTAGTAAGTAATATGTCCACCAAGTTTGGTTGAAATCGATCGAAGGCTTCAGAATTGGGTTTTTACCCGTGGCTTTGCCCACGTACACATGTCATATATATTTAAAAGCTTTCTCACGTATTTGTACATATATTTCTCCTGTATCCCTAGCTAATTTCGTCCTGCAGTTTTGTTTTCCCGCAACTCCATATTTACAGCCTCATATCTTCTCGACTATGAATAGTACAATGACGTAATTTTCTTTGTCCATTCAGTGGTGTATGTGAATACTGTCTGCGAAACGTGTTGCAAAAAGAGTTAGTGGCAAAAGTAACAAATTAAAACCCCATGCAAGACCCGGCTGTTCTATTGGGTGAAGAGGGAAATAATTTTGTAAGGGTCGACAGCAAGAAAAAGTTTCGTAACGGTTTAAGATTGTGATAAAAGTCTGTTGCAAGTCTAAATGTTCTCATTCTCAAATACTGGATGAATGAAGTCTGTGTATTCGTGCGTCTTGAGCTACACCTTTTTTTCATCCCTAGTCGCATCCCTCTGACAGACAGGTGGTTCTTATCCCCTTCCCACCTTTCCCTCCTCCCCCCCCCCCATTCCTCCCCCCGCCCCCCACCCCCCGCGATTCTTTTCAGGCGGTAAGTGATATGTCTTCCAAGTTTTGTTGAATGCGGTCAAGTGGTTCAGGCGGCCATATGAAACATACATACATCCGTACATACATACAACTTTATAATATTTACGGATTTAGAAATTTTATGTAACGCGTTCGGTGCACAACACAAGCGATGAGTGCTCGATTTGACTTCTCAACTCGTATCAAGATCAAAACTAGTGGGCGTGTTGTTACTACCGTATTTTCGTTTATTATCATTAGAAATTAACAAATATTGAAGAAAAAAGTTTGTTTTCGGACCGTAAATTACAAATTGTTAAATTGTCCTAGTAAGGAGTGACGCAAGAAATGTTGTTATTCTTACGACAGCCCTTTCATCCGCTTGTGGAGTGACAGCGCTGTCACCTTCCAACCTGACGTGGACGTCGGACTACGGTAGAAATCGGTATGTCAGCACAGTCTTCGTTCTAAAAAGCGAAATAAATATTGTCCGCACTAGATCTGAGTTAGATGGTAGGGAGTGTCGGGGGCGTACCATTCATACTAGTTTCGCGGTGACTGGCGAGGAGGTTTAAGGAATTCACGACGAACGGTTCTGCGTGCTGTCGCTACTAGCGTTACGTGTTCTGGCTTTGCAGATCCGTTCTTGACTATCAGTGCTTTGCTCGAAATCGGAGTCGACAGGTTGAACCAATTCACCTGAAGCACTGGTCACCTGAGCGGCGTCGCTGAACGCAACAGACAGGCAAACCTAAAAGTATTTTGTCAGTATCACTACATTGTACTGTATGTCAACCGGGGACCTAGAAACGACGGAGAGGCTCCGTCCCTGCCGCAGCCGCAGTGGTCTGCAACCCCACGACGACTACCGCAGTCCACTTCAGCCCTCCTCCGCCCCACACCGAACCCAGGGTTATTGTGCGGTTCAGCCCCCGGTGGACCCCCCAGGGAACGTCTCACACCAGACGAGTGTAACCCCTATGTTTGGGTGGTAGAGTAATGGTAGTGTACGCGTACGTGGAGAACTTGTTTGCGCAGCAATCGCCGACATAGTGTAGCTGAGGCGGAATAAGGGGAACCAGCCTGCATTCGCCGAGGCAGATGGAAAACCGCCTAAAAACCATCCACAGACTGGCCGGCTCACCGGGCCTCGACCCAAGTCCACCGGGCGGATTCGTGACGGGGACCAGGCGCTCCTTCCCCTCCCGGAAAGCCGTGCGTTAGACCGCATAGCTAACCGGATGGGCTAATATCACTACATACCCTGTATTCGGCCCTCCTGTTGCGGCACCGATAACCCTCAAACATCCTTTGCTATTTATGGTTACGGCGCAGGTCAACACATTGTCCTTACATTAGTACTGGGTCATTAACTTGTAAACCACCGTAGAAATAAGACCACTTCTCATAATGATGTCAAATTGCAACTGAATATTATCGGAGGAGTGGGAAAACGTATGGCAGAAGAAAAATAAGTAGTTACTAAATGCAGCAATAGACGGCGGTGTAAGCTTCATAGTTTAATAATGGTCGACTACAAATGACAAATGAATAATACAATGATGCCTAAGGTGTACGTATGACGTTAAATAAACTGTACATGGGTGTACAGGTGCGATACTGTTAGTTACGTAAGCCCATCAAACACGGAAATGTCATATCACATCGGATGGAAAAAATCGGTTTTTAATCCTCCCGAGGCCAAATAGCGCATAAAAAGCAGCAATCACATCGGTTTTTAATTTTTCTGAGGCCAGGAACCGCATAAAAAGCTTCAATCAAAATCATACCGAATTATTAATTTCCATGCGAATGACAACACACGTTCAATATGCAGCCCACCGTTTTCTGAAACAACTTCAAATCGAGAAAGAGCACGTTTCACAACTGATCGAATTGTTTCTGGGGTCACGTTCAGAATGTGTTCCGCAATGCGTGCCTTCAATGCAGCTACGTTTGCAATCGAAACACTGAACACAACATCTTTCAGACAGCCCCACAGCCAGAAGTCACACGGATTAAGATCAGGTGATCGGGACGGCCAGGCTGTAGGGAAATGGCGGCTTATAATTCTAGCTTTTCCGAAATTGCGCTTCAGCAGCTGCTGAACTGGGTTTGCAATGTGCGGAGGTGCGCCATCTTGCATAAAAATGATCCCATCCACACATCCACGCTGTTGGAGAGCTGGAATAACGTGGTTGCGCAGTAGACACTCGTAGGGCTTATCAGTGGGGTCCAGGTAACTGGACCGGAAGCACCTGTCTCTTCGAAAAAATATGGCCCTGTGATAAATGATGCCGTAAACCCCCACCACACAGTGACCTTTTCACGATGAAGTGGTACTGATCGATTTGCGTGTGGATTTTCCGTTGCCCATATGCGACAATCGTCGTCCATGCGAGCAAGAAATTCTGAAGCAATGGTCTCTCTTGTTGGCAGCCGGCAGCTGTGGGCGAGCGGTTCTCGGCGCTTCAGTCCGAAACCGCGCTGCCGCTACGGTCGCAGGTTCGAATCCTGCCTCGGGAATGGCTGGTTGTGGTGTCCTTGGGTTAGTTAGGTTTACGTAGTTCTAAACCTAGGGGACTGATGACCTGAGATGTTAAGTCCCATAGTGCTCAGAGCCATATGAACCATCTTTCTTGCTGGCAGGTCAACAGGAAGGAATTGCAATGTGCGGAGGTGAGTAATTTTGAAAGGACAGCAATGAAGGATGTTTCGTAGCATTTTACTCCCCGTGCTCAGGGGTATGTCCAACGTTCGGGCAGTTCTCCGCGCACTGCACGTTTGCCCACCACCACTCGTCTCCTCCTGCACTGCTGTGGCCGCTGCTTCCACTGACGTAGAATCAATTCGTTTCCTCCCTCTACCAGGTTGCACACCTTGCTCACCTTGTTTTGCCTTCTTCGGCTACTTTCTATGCTTTAGTCATTATTATTATTGTTATTATTATTATTAATATTATTATTTAAAGTCCACCCATCTACCAACTTTTGTTTACTTTTTTATTTGATGTACTTTATGTTATTGAAGCGAAATCCTCATTTCTCTTACTTTTTTTGCGAGTGCTCGGCCACTTTTTTTTGTGGCCGGCTTCCTATTTTTTCTGTAAGCCAGGCGCCTTAACCACCTTGTTGTTGTTGTTGTTGTTGTTGTTGTTGTTGTGGTCTTCAGTCCTGAGACTGGTATGATGCAGCTCTCCATGCTACTCTATCCTGTGCAAGCTGCTTCATCTCCCAGTACCTACTGCAACCTACATCCTTCTGAATCTGCTTAGTGTATTCATCTCTTAGTCTCCCTCTACGATTTTTACCCTTAACCACCTTTGCTAACATAAAAGAGATAAATATTTCTTCTTAACATTAAAGAAATTAATCTTCTTCTTGATAATGGAAAGACAAGTATGTTAAAGTAAACTGAACATGAAGTCCCTCATCTTCATAAGGAAAACAAAAAACAAAAAAATCTTTTATCCTCTGTAAGTTAAATCATCTTTTCGAACAAAGAACTTCTCTGCTTATGGCATAAGGTGATTAAAAAAATAAACTACATAAAATTTGATGTCTAATTTCTTTATGACGATTTAGTCCTGTGCGTCTTGCCACGGACTTTATTCCTTTTCTGTAGCGGCTCGTGAAAGGATCGGAGACATTCTGGTACCAGTTATCTGTAACCGTACAAGGCTGACATGTCTGAATTCCGTACCAATGTTAATCTATTGTTTTCCTCTGTATCATTTTATTCTATTCGACAAGGACGACCCATTACATCCAATGCTGGGGTGCCTGTCAGTATCTGAAAGCCCTGGCGGTAGTGACAATACGCACGGAAAAAATTAATTGAAGTTTGTGTTGGGGAGGGTACTTACCTTAGGCAGTTCGTGCGGCAATGTTGACCATCGTGCTGTGGCAGTTTAATAGTTATCATTTTTGCCTAGCAAGCAAAAAGACCCGGTTCGAGGCCCGGCCGAAGCACAGATTTTAAATCATTTCGTCTGATTCGGTCATTATCGTAGATAATAAAAAGAGAAACTTCCTGGCAGATTAAAACTGTGTGCCGGTCCGAGACGCGAACTCGGGAACTTTGCCTTTCGCGGGCATGTGCTCTACCAACTGAGCTACCCAAGCACGACTCACGCCCCGTCCTCGCAGCTTTACTTCTGCCAGTACCTCGTCTCCTAGCTTCCAAACTTGCAGAAACTCTCCTGCGAACCTTGCAGAACTAGGAAACAATGGATATTGCGGAGATATGGCTTAGCCACAGCGTGGGGGATGTTTCCAGATTTGTTAATAAAAAGAGACTTAAACATCTCAGGGAAACATTTAATTATAAGATCTACAGGTGTTTTCGTTTACGTATTCTGACACATACAGCGCCATCTATTGACTAATTTTCATATTAGTTAGTTCTTCAGCCATACGTTTCCCACCTCTGCGATAATATTCCGCCGGCCAGTGTGGCTGAGCGGTTCTAGGCGCTTCAGTCTGGAACCGCGCGACCGCTACGGTCGCAGGTTCAAATCCTGCCTCGGGCATGGTTGTGTGTGATGTCCTTAGGTTACTTAGGTTTAAGTAGTTCTAAGTTCTAGGGGACTGATGACCTCAGATGTTGAGTTCCATAGTGCTCAGAGCCATTTGAACCATTTGATAATATTCCGTTGCAATTTAACGACATTCTGACCTGTGGTCTTACTTTTTCAGCGTTTTGGAAGTTAAAGTTTAATTATAATCACCCTGTACATACTCAACGGCCTTGCCGCAGTAGATACACCAGTTCCCGTGAGAACACGGAGGTTAAGCGCTGTCGGGCGTAGTCGGCACTTGGATAGATGACCATCCAGGCCGCCATGCGCTGTCGCCATTTTTCGGGGTGCATTCAACCTCGTGTTGTCAACTGAGGAGCTACTCGACCGATTAGTAGCGGCTTCGGTCAAGAATACTATCATATTGACCGGGAGAGCGGTGTGCTGACCCCACGCCCCTCCTACCCGCATCCTCCACTGAGGATGACACGGCGGTCGGATGGTCCCGGTAGGCCACTCGTGTACATACTCACCCACATCCAGGGACGTCTGCCTAACAATCGACGTCGACATGTACGTCACCACCGTTGGCACGACTCTGCGAGCTGTCAGGCGTGAAGTCATTCGGTGCCGCAATGTAGGCAGTGCGTGGGTGTAGGGTCCTTGCACGTAACATGCATCGTGAAGTATCAACAGCTGGAGCAGCACAGCGTGGAAGGAGCTTGTGATTATTCCGGGCCGCGAGTTAGTTCCGCACCCCAGCGCCGGATCTTACTGTGCGCTACGGCGCCAGTTCTGCGCTACTGCAGGCACGGAGACTTTCGCGGCCGATACCGCAGAGCTGTCCGCGGCCCGTGAGCCAGAATTGGAAACCATTACCACCCCCAGGCCGGGCCAGGCCAGTGCAAGGTGGCAGGGGGGCGGGAGCGAGCGAGGGAGGGAGGGAGGGAGGGAGGAGACAACCCCAGCCGCGCATCGCGATGCGATCCGGGGGGAGCGCCAGCCAGTCGCTGATGAAAGCCGCGAGGGGGTGGAGGGGGCGCGGGGTGGAGTGCGGAATAAGAAACTTTCTTTTTGGAAAAAGAAACTTGATTCGGCCCCGCAGCCTGCTCCAGAACTTGATCATTTCCTTCCTCCTTTCCCTTTCTTTACGACAAGTGTCGGACTCCCACGGCGCCCACGCTGCGACCCGTTTGCCGGTTCGCAGTTACCACTGGCAGACAGGTGAAGACCTCGCCGCAAACGGTTCTGAGTGCCGAGTGCAGCGCACGATACTGGGACCGCCCTCATATTTCAGTTCCCCCGTACAATGGTATGATTTGCCCGTCGAACAAGTGTGCACAAGATCGATTGTGACAACTAAGGCCTGCACCTTACGACTTTATGCAGGCCGTAGCGCGGCCGACGAGAAATACGGACCCTGCAACGAACTTATGACGTCACGCTAGTTGCCTTGTCCACCACACTTCTGGAACGCTCGCTTCCGTGCAGGGCCCACGAGAAATTACACTACTGCCCGTTAAAATTGCTACACCACGAAGATGACGTGCTACAGACGCGAAATTTAACCGACAGGAAGAAGATGCTGTGATATGCAAATGATTAGCTTTCCAGAGCATCCACACAAGGTTGGCGCCGGTGGCGACACCTACAACGTGCTGACATGAGGAAAGTTTCCAACCGATTTCTCATACACAAACAGCAGTTGACCGGCGTCGCCTCGTGAAACGTTGTTGTGATGCCTCGTGTAAGGAGGAGAAATGCGTACCATCACGTTTCCGACTTTGATGCAGGTCGGAGTGTAACTTATCACGATTGCGGTTTATCGTATCGCGACATTGCTGCTCGCGTTGGTCGAGATCCAGTGACTGTTAGCAGAATATGGAATCGGTAGGTTCAGGAGGGTAATACGGAACGCCGTGCTGGATCCCAACGGCCTCGTATCACTAGTAGTCGAGATGACAGACATCTTATCCGCATGGCTGTGACGGATCGTGCAGCCACGTTTCGATCCCTGAGTCAACATATGGGGACGTTTGCAAGACAACAACCATCTGCACGGACAGTTCGACGACGCAGCACGGACTATCAGCTCGGAGACCATGACTGCGTTTACCCTTGACGCTGCATCACATACAGGAACGACTGCGATGGTGTACTCAACGACAAACGTGGGTGCACGACTGGCAAAACGTCATTTATTCGGATGAATCAAGGTTCTGTTTACAGCATCATGGTGGTCGCATCCGTGTTTGGCGACATTGCGGTGAGCGCACATTGGAAGCGTGTATTCGTCATCGCCATACTGGCGTACCACCCGACGTGATGGTATGGGGTGCCATTGGTTACACGTCTCTGTCACCTCTCGTTCGCATTGACGGCACTTTGAACAGTGGATGTTACATTTCAGATGTGTTACTACGCGTGGCTCTACCCTTCATTCAATCCCTGTGAACCTTACATTTCAGCAGGATAATGCACGACCGCATGTTGCAGGTCCTGTACGGACCTTTCTGGATACAGAAAATGTTCGACTGCTGCCATGGCCGGCACATTCTCTAGATCTCTCACCAACTGAGAACGTCTGGTCAATGGTGGCCGAGCAACTGGATCGTCACAATACGCCAGTCACTACTCTTGATGAACTGTGGTATCGTGTTGAAGTTGCATGGGCAGCTGTACCTGTACACGTCATCCAAGCTCTGACTCAATGTCCAGGCGTATCAAGGCCTTCTATCGAAAACTTGCATGCATTTAAACGCGCAGTGAAGGAGTATTTAACTCGTGTGAAATAGTTACTCGCTCCTTCCTGGAGATGGCTGCTGTCACTCGTAAGACGTACACGCCACGAATTGTCTTCCTCGTAAGGTCTGCAACTCGTGGCCTAGCGGCAGACACGAAACATGTTCCCGCTACCAAGAACAACACCGTGACGTGGCTGTTAGGGCAGTGTGTGGCATATACCATCATCCACAATAGTGAAGATAATCTCATTAGTTTTGAGGCTTATATGAGAACGGCACATTGGAAGATGTAACGTTACCCAAATCTCAGGACGATGTTTGGTATCATGTTAGACAGAATTTTTGTAAAACAAAGCGTAGGATAATTCTCGACGCCGGTAAGGGCACGAATCACATAAACGACGATGTAGCGGACAAAAGACACACGGAATAATGGGATACACCTGTTCCCAGGACTCCTCCCAACTTCTCAACTGTGTTTATAAACTTCATCATGACGTTTCCCTTCATTTATGTTGCCTGTGCAGCTCTTTGTTATTAGTTTGTATGCTCCAGATGACTTTCTGTGAAGGGTTTGGACGATTGTGAATCAATTGACAGAACTGCAATTCTAGTTAAGACAGTCAGTTATATTTTTTGTTTGTAATTCTCTTTAATATGTTTGCGTCTCAGATCTATGTCTCTGTCTGGACTGAAGATGCTATTGTCAGTTTACAATTTTTGTTAAGTTTTATAAGCTTAGAAATGGCACTAAGTATGTCGAAATGTATTCTTCATTCTATTGTAGCACATAATTTGTGTTGAAACAGTTCCAGTACTTCAGTATTTTGTTTTTGTGCTTATGTTCTTCATATGATTGTTTAATAAAAAATAAGCGGATAGCGTTCCTGCCTCGAGATCACACGGGCCCGGGTTCGATGGCTGGCCGGGTTGGGGATTGTCTTTACCCGGGGACTGGGTGTTGGTGTTGTCTTCATCATCATCATCATCATTATCCTCATCATCTGTGACAGTGACGCGATTTTACAAAAAAATGGACTGTGTAAAAATTAGGACGTTGTACGGGCGCTCATGACTATGCAGTCGACCGCCCCACAAACCAAACAACATCACCACCACCACAACCACCACCACCACCACCACCACCACCACCATGCTAGTACACCTCGGGCCGTAGTGCTGCCACAGACGTCTCAGGTCTCAGCCAGCACACTCCCCCTACCCACCAAGCAACAAAATTTCATTATGCCACGCAGTTGGGGCTGCAGGCCAACGAGAACAAAAAGAAGACAGGAAACAGTATACATTCATCTCTCCCTTCACCAACACCACCTGGGGAAGAGGACTTGCCATTGAAATCCCAGTCCAGCATCCCGGTGTTGTCCTACCCATGTCAGTATTATTTGCATGCACATCAATTTGTTCATCCAATCCCGTTATAATACAGGGTGAGTCACCTAACATTACCGCTGGATATATTTCGTAAACCACATCAAATACTGACGAATCGATTCCACAGACCGAACGTGAGGAGAGGGGCTAGTGTAATTGGTTAATACAAACCATAAAAAAATGCACGGAAGTATGTTTTTTAACACAAAGCTACGATTTTTAAATGGAACCCCGTTAGTTTTGTTGGCACATCTGAACATATAAACAAATACGTAATCAGTGCCGTTTGTTGCATTGTAAAATGTTAATTACATCCGGAGATATTGTAACCTAAAGTTGACGCTTGAGTACCACTCCTCCGCTGTTCGATCGAGTGCATCGGAGAGCACCGCATTACGTAGGGATCTAAAGGGAACGGTGATGGATCTTGGGTACAGAAGAGACTGGAACTGCACATTACGTCCACATGGTAACACCTTTTTATTCGTCTTTTTCCCTGACGCACATGTACATTACCGTGAGGAGTGAGGTACACGTTCGACGGGCGTTTCATAGGACGTGGAGGACGCATAAATTGGCCAGCCCGATCTCCTGATCTTACACCTCTGGACTTCATTCTGTGGGGTACGTTAAAGAAGAATGTGTACCGTGATGTGCCTACAACCCCAGAAGATATGAAAGAACGTATTGTGGCAGCCTGCAGCGACATTACACCAGATGTACTGCGGCGTGTACGACATTCATTACGCCAGAGATTGCAATGGTGTGCAGCAAATGATGGCCACCACATTGAACATCTATTGGCCTGACATGTCGAGACACACTCTATTCCACTCCGTAATTGAAAACGGAAACCACGTGTGTACGTGCACCTCACCCCTCATGGTAATGTACATGTGCGTCAGTGAAAAAGACCAATAAAAAGGTGTTACCATGTGGACGTAATGTGCCGTTCCAGTCTCTTCTGTACCTAAGGTCCATCACCGTTCCCTTTGGATCCCTACGTAATTCGGTGCTCTCCGATACACACGATCGAACAGCGGAGGAGTGGTACTCAAGCGTCAACTTTAGGTTGCAATATCTCCGGATGTAATTAACATTTTACAATGCAACGAACGGCACTGATTACGTATTTGTTCATATATTCAGATGTGCTAACAAAACTAACGGGGTTCCATTTAAAAAACCTAGGTTTGTATTAAAAAACATACTTCCGTGCGTTTTTTTATGGTTTATATTAACCAGTTACACTAGCCCCTCTCCTCACGTTCTGTCTGTGGAATCGATTCGTCAGTATTTGATGTGGTTTACGAAATATATCCAGCGGTTAACGTTTGGTGACTCACCCTGTATAATACAAGGTGAAAATTGTGGAACTATATGAGAAGAACGTTAATTAGTTACAAACTACGGCCTGCACACACCTTATTCAACATGTACATGACACTATAGATATTCCGATTTAGGTTATGCCATGTTCGACATGCCTCCCATCATTGGCGACGAAGTGGCGCAGACGAATAGCGAGATTGTGCAAGACCCGCTGAAGTGGCGGGACATCGATGCTGTCGCTGACCTCCTGGATGGCTGTTTTCAGGTCAGCAATAGTCTTGCGGGTTTTACTGTACACCTTGTCTTTAAATATGGACCCACGAAAAGAAGTGCAATGTGTTCAGATCTGCATAATATGGCGGGCAATCGAGGCCCAAGCCAGTGGTCTCTGGCCAGACTGCGGTCCCCAAAGTGCTCCTCCAGGATATTAAAGACTCTCCTGCTTCGATGGGGTCGAGCGCCGTCTTGCATGAACCACGTCTCGTCGAAATCAGGTTTACTTCTCATACTGGGGATGGAATCATCTTACAAAACCGTCACGTACTATTCGTTAGCCACCATGCCATTCCCCAAGAAACATTCCAGGACGTACGAGGTGCATTCAAGTTCTAAGGCCTCCGATTTTTTTTCTAATTAACTACTCACCCGAAATCGATGAAACTGGCGTTACTTCTCAACGTAATCGCCCTGCAGACGTACACATTTTTCACAACGCTGACGCCATGATTCCATGGCAGTGGCGAAGGCTTCTTTAGGAGCCTGTTTTGACCACTGGAAAATCGCTGAGGCAATAGCAGCACGGCTGGTGAATGTGCGGCCATGGAGAGTGTCTTTCATTGTTGGAAAAAGCCAAAAGTCACTAGGAGCCAGGTCAGGTGAGTAGGGAGTATGAGGAATCACTTCAAAGTTGTTATCACGAAGAAACTGTTGTGTAACGTTAGCTCGATGTGCGGGTGCGTTGTCTTGGTGAAACAGCACACGCACAGCCCTTACTGGACGTTTTTGTTGCAGTGCAGGAAGGAATTAGTTCTTCAAAACATTTTCGTAGGATGCACCAGTTACCGTAGTGCCCTTTGGAACGCAAAGGGTAACGATTACGCCCTCGCTGTCCCAGAACATGGATACCATCATTTTTTCAGCACTGGCGGTTACCCGAAATTTTTTTGGTGGCGGTGAATCTGTGCGCTTCCATTGAGCTGACTGGCGCTTGTTTCTGGATTGAAAAATTGCATCCACGTCTCATCCATTGTCACAACCGACGAAAAGAAAGTCCCACTCATGCTGTCATTGCGCGTCAACATTGCTTGGCAACATGCCACATGGGCAGCCATGTGGTCGTCCGTCAGCATTCGTGGCACCCACCTGGATGACACTTTTCGCATTTTCAGGTCGTCATGCAGGATTGTGTGCACAGTACCCACAGAAACGCCAACTCTGGAGGCGATCTGTTCAACAGTCATTCGGCGATACCCCAAAACAATTCTCTCCACTTTCTCGATCATGTCGTCAGACCGGCTTGTGCGAGCCCGAGGTTATTTCAGTTTGTTGTCACACGATGTTCTGCCTTCATTAAACTGTCGCACCCACGAACGCACTTTCAACACATCCGTAACTCCATCACCACATGTCTCCTTCAACTGTCGATGAATTTCAATTGGTTTCACACCACACAAATTCAGAAAACGAATGATTGCACGCTGTTCAAGTAAGGAAAACGTCGCCATTTTAAGTATTTAAAACAGTTCTAATTCTCGCCGCTGGCGGTAAAATTCCATCTGCCGTACGGTGCTGCCATCTGTGGGGCGTATTGACAATGAACGTGGCCTCATTTTAAAACAATGCGCATGTTTCTATCTCTTTCCAGTCCGGAGGAAAAAAATCGGAGGCCTTAGATCTTGAATGCACCTCGTAATTGAACGTATGCCTGCGAGAGTGGAAGCTGTCGTTACGGCTAAGGGTGAGTAACACCATATCGAATTCCAGCATTACCGACGGAGGGCGCCACGAACTTTTAAGTCATTATCAGCCAGGTGTCCGGATACTTTTGATCACATAGTGTAGCGGTCTTTGATCATCTATGGAACCACGAGTCTGGCTAGAAGAACGCTGCAGAGCTAACTTCCGAGGCAACTCTGATGCTGCCGGCTCCTGTCTCCTAAACGTGGGCTGAGAGCCAACCACCAGCTTGCCAGCGAGTGCTTGCGGTGGTCGTTAGGCCTGGCTACTGAGTGCAAATATTCGACATCAACCAGTGCCCTTTGGAGATCGATTCGTAGAGCTGCAGGCCGCCGGATTCCCCGTGACGTAGCGCCTGCCTCCCGGCGCTGCGCTGACCTGGCAGTTCTGTGAGACAAACGCACGCCGCGTTTCTGGTGCTGACGCGGCGCTGCTCCACTGGCCCGGCTGTGGCGTAATCCTGTACTACTGCTTGAGGGGACAACACCGCGGTTCAGGTCGAAAAAAATCGATTTTCGGTTTTCATCATATTTCGATAGATTAAGGTTTTATTTAAGGACTCTGAAAAGGATTTTGCTCAAAAAGAGTATTTTCCTACCACGTGAGTTTATGTGCCACGCCCACTTTTCTGTCAGCCACTTCTCTGCATATATTTTATGTCTTTATTTCCCCTACATTGCACGTTACGGATTTTTTTTTTTACTCCTGAGTGTGTTGGCTGTCCTTGGAATGCAACGATCGGTATTCTTTTGTTTCTACTGTTTGTAAACAATGCGCTTTCAAACACGCTGTTAGTTTTGTTCAAGTGTGATTGCGAGTAGTTGTCATAGAAAAATTGAAGGTATAGTATGGGCAGGCAATTAGGAAAAATAAAGAAAATCTGAAGGCAATGAAGAGCGATGTTTGGGCCACTTTCTTCCGTAAGTCCTCTACCGATGTTGAGCCATGTCATGGATTGTGTCCATCTGGAGAAAATTCGTGGTGAAAATACAATAGGGCTCAGACAACTGGAGAATCTTATTTTCACCAGCATTCTCTTCCTGCTGCTGTTATTACAGCAATTAAACCTATTTTCAGAGACTTGGCTCATCCTGACCTCCTAAGGAAATGTCTGCACCCAAATGAGTGCTACAACAGCATAATTTGGAACCGCCTTCCTAAGACTGTAGGAGTTCATGATACTGATATTACATTCAGTTGTGGTAATATTGTAAAGTGTTGAGTACTGAGAAAACTGGGAATTAATCCTTGTGAAAATATGATCACTGGGCTGCAACATTGTAATAAAATGACGATAGCCGATGCAAACAGGTCTGCCTCTAATATGGCCAAGAAAGCAAGACAAACATCCAGGAAGGTGAAAAAGAAGCTGGAACATCTGCTGGAGGCCAAAGAAGGCCCATCATATGCAGCAGAACAGTTTTAATTAAGTAACAAATTTCCAAAGGTTTTTTCTTTAAAATCAATTTCCTGCAAACTAAAATTTTCAGTACATATGCTCCATTATATCAATCTATCATAGATGAATGAAATTTTCCGACACTCTGCATAACACAGAAAGCCACCTCTGGTACTACATTCATTAATATTCCCCGATAAGGAAGTTCACAAAAAAATATTTTCTACAGAAAAAACTTCATATTTCTGTTAATAAATTTAAAAAATATATTTCTTAAAAACTATAAAATAGATCACGTAGATTTTAGTACAGCTGACTCTATTAGCATCAGGTAACATACAGTAAAAATATTAAGGTCCTGCATCAAATAGCTTTCTCAGAAATGGGTCAAATACTTGCCTAAATTAACATGGGTTAGATAGACAGGGCGTGCAGAATGAGATTTTCACTCTGCAGCGGAGTGTGCGTTGATGTGAAACTTCCTGGCAGATTAAAACTGTGTGCCCGACCGAGACTGGAACTCGGGACCTTTGCCTTTCGCGGTCAAGTGCTCTACCATCTGATGCAAAGGTCCTGAGTTCGAGTCTCGGTCGGGCACACAGTTTTAATCTGCCAGGAAGTTTCAGACAGGGCGTGATCCCCTTAATAAAGGTACTATTGTCAGTTATGTTTTCTTGTCACTCTCGAGCGCAACTAGGTCCTCGCCACTACATCCCGCTTGGCTCTCTTCTGATGACTGTAGCAGTCTGGGACCGGACTTCTATAGACCTAATTTAATTAAGTTATGCACGCTTCTTACATGGCTGTTGAAAATACAGGGGGTTTCAAAAGCAATATACCTATTTCGAATGCATATATTTATTAAACCCTAATACATACGAATATGAAACTTCATATACATATTTCAAATTCTGAAGGTGCCAGGGGTAAAATACAGGGAGCGAAAGGCTATTTACAATTTGTACAGAAACTAGATGGCAGTTATAAGAGTTGAGGGACATGCAAGGGAAGCAGTGGTTAGGAAGGGAGTGAGACAGGGTTGTAGTCTCTCCCCGATGTTATTCAATCTGTATATTGAGCAAGCAGTGAAGGAAACAAAAGAAAAATTCCGAGTAGCTATTAAAATCCATGGAGAAGAAATAAAAACTTTGAGGATCGCCGATGACGTAATTCTGTCAGAGACAGCAAAGGACTTGGAAGAGCTGTTGAACGGAATGGACAGTGTCTTGAAAGGAGGGTGTAAGATGAACATCAACAAAAGGAAAACGAAGATAATGGAATGTAGTCGAATTAAATCGGGTGATGCTGAGGGAATTAGATTAGGAAATGAGACAATTAAAGTAGTAAAGGAGTTTTGCTATTTGGGGAGCAAAATAACTGATGATGGTCGAAGTAGAGAGGATATAAAATGTAGACTGCCAATGGCAAGGAAAGCGTTTCTGATGGAGAAATATGTTAACATCGAGTATAGATTTAAGTGTCAGGAAGTCATTTCTGAAAGTATTTGTATGGAGTGTAGCCATGTATGGAAGTGAAACATGGACGATAAATAGTTTGGACAAATAGAGAGTAGAAGCTTTCGAAATCTGGTGATACAGAAGAATGCTGAAGATTAGATGGGTAGATCACATAACTAATGAGGAGGTACTGAATAGAATCGTGGAGAAGAGACGTTTGTGGCACAAATTGACAAGAAGAAGGGATCGGTTGGTAAGACACCTTCTGAGGCATCAAGGGATCACCAATTTAGTATTGGAGGGCAGCGTGGAGGGTAAAAATTGTAGAGGGAGACCAAGAGATGACTACACTAAGCAGATGCAGAAGAATGTAGGTTGCAGTAGGTACTGGGAGATGATGAAGCTTGCACAGGATAGAGTAGCATGGAGAGCTGCATCAAAACAGCCTCAGGACTGAAGACCATAACAACAACATCATAAACATATTTACTAGCCTCTGAAGTTCAGATTACAGATGTTCAATACGCCCTCCGTCAGCGACACGAACAATATCACATCGATACACAAATTCCTCTCATACTCGAGCACGCATGTCCTCCGTTACTGATGTTATGGCAGAACGTATTCGGTTCTTCAGCTCTTCCAGGTTCTTTGGGAGTGGTGGTACATAAAAGTTGTATTTAACGAAACCCCACAGGAAGTCAGGGGGTGACAAAGCCGGTGACGGTGTAGCCCAGCAGAGACATGCCAAGTTCTCTTCAGCAACACGAGGGCGGCCAGGACTCTTTCCTTTACGTACACATCCTGTGTCTAGAAACTGTCGATACTATCTGCGAATGTTCCATCCCTTCGGAGGATCAGTTTGGTACCTCAACCTGAAATGTCTTTGCACTGTAATCAGAGAATTGCACTTCAAAAACTCGAGAACACAAAATGATTTCAGTTGCGGAGTAGGCATGATCATCACGATGAAATGAGAGAAATCAGGGCTCGCATGGAAAAATTTAAGTGCTCGTTTTTCCCGCGCGCCGTTCGAGAGTGGAACGGTACAGAGACAGCATGAAGGTGGTTCATTGAACCCTCTGCGGCTGTTAATGTAAATAATATATGTTGTTGTTGTTGTGGTCTTCAGTCCTGAGACTGGTTTGATGCAGCTCTCCATGCTACTCTATCCTGTGCAAGCTTCTTCATCTCCCAGTACCTAATGCAACCTACATCTTTCTGAATCTGCTTAGTGTATTCATCTCTTGGTCTCCCCCTACGATTTTTACCCTCCACGCTGCCCTCCAATACTAAATTGGTGATCCCTGGATGCCTCAGAACATGTCCTACCAACCGATCCCTTCTTCTGGTCAAGTTGTGCCACAAACTTCTCTTCTCCCCAATCCTATTCAATACTTCCTCATTAGTTATGTGATCTACCCATCTAATCTTCAGCATTCTTCTGTAGCACCACATTTCGAAAGCTTCTATTCTCTTCTTGTCCAAACTATTTACAGTCCATGTTTCACTTCCATACATGGCTACATTCCATACAAATACTTTCAGAAATGACTTCCTGACACTTAAATCAATACTCGATGTTAACAAATTTCTCTTCTTCAAAAACGCTTTCCTTGCCATTGCCAGTCTACATTTTATATCCTCTCTACTTCGACCATCATCAGTTATTTTGCTCCCCAAGTAGCAAAACTCCTTTACTACTTTAAGTGTCTCATTTCCTAATCTAATACCCTCAACATCACCTGACTTAATTCGACTACATTCCATTATCCTCGTTTTGCTTTTGTTGATGTTCATCTTATATCCTCCCTTCAAGACACTATCCATTCCGTTCAACTGCTCTTCCAAGTCCTTTGCTGTCTCTGACAGAATTACAATGTCATCGGCGAACCTCAACGTTTTTATTTCTTCTCCATGGATTTTAATACCTACTCCGAATTTTTCTTTTGTTTCCTTTATTGCTTGCTCAATATACAGATTGAATAGCATCGGGGAGAGGCTACAACCCTGTCTTACTCCTTTCCCAACCACTGCTTCTCTTTCATGCCCCTCGACTCTTATAACTGCCATCTGGTTTCTATACAAATTGTAAATAGCCTTTCGCTCCCTGTATTTTACTCCTGCCACCTTTAGAATTTGAAAGAGAGTATTCCAGTCAACATTGTCAAAAGCTTTCTCTAAGTCTACAAATGCTAGGAACGTAGGTTTGCCTTTCCTTAATCTTTCTTCTAAGATAAGTCGTAAGGTCAGTATTGCCTCACGTGTTCCAGTATTTGTACGGAATCCAAACTGATCTTCCCCGAGGTCGGCTTCTACTAGTTTTTCCATTCGTCTGTAAAGAATTCGTGTTAGTATTTTGCAGCTGTGGCTTATTAAACTGATTGTTCGGTAATTTTCACATCTGTCCACACCTGCTTTCTTTGGGATTGGAATTATTATATTCTTCTTGAAGTCTGAGGGTATTTCGCCTGTTTCATACATCTTGCTCACCAGATGGTAGAGTTTTGTCAGGACTGGCTCTCCCAAGGCCGTCAGTAGTTCCAATGGAATGTTGTCTACTCCGGGGGCCTTGTTTCGACTCAGGTCTTTCAGTGCTCTGTCAAACTCTTCACGCAGTATCGTATCTCCCATTTCATCTTCATCTACATCCTCTTCCATTTCCATAATATTGTCCTCAAGTGCATCGCCCTTGTATAGACCCTCTATATACTCCTTCCACCTTTCTGCTTTTCCTTCTTTGCTTAGAACTGGGTTTCCATCTGAGCTCTTGATGTTCATACAAGTGGTTCTCTTATCTCCAAAGGTCTCTTTAATTTTCCTGTAGGCAGTATCTATCTTACCCCTAGTGAGATAAGCCTCCACATCCTTACATTTGTCCTCTAGCCATGCCTGCTTAGCCATTTTGCACTTCCTGTCGATCTCATTTTTGAGACGTTTGTATTCCTTTTTGCCTGCTTCACTTACTGCATTTTTATATTTTCTCCTTTCATCAATTAAATTCAATATTTCTTCTGTTACCCAAGGATTTCTACTAGCCCTCTTCTTTTTACCTACTTGATCCTCTGCTGCCTTCACTACTTCATCCCTCAAAGCTACCCATTCTTCTTCTACTGTATTTCTTTCCCCCATTCCTGTCAATTGTTCCCTTATGCTCTCCCTTAAACTCTCTACAACCTCTGGTTCTTTCAGTTTATCCAGGTCCCATCTCCTTAAATTCCCACCTTTTTGCAGTTTCTTCAGTTTTAATCTACAGTTCATAACCAATAGAATGTGGTCAGAGTCTACATCTGCCCCTGGAAATGTCTTACAATTTAAAACCTGGTTCCTAAATCTGTGTCTTACCATTATATAATCTATCTGGTACCTTTTAGTATCTCCAGGGTTCTTCCATGAATACAACCTTCTATCATGATTCTTAAACCAAGTGTTAGCTATGATTAAGTTGTGCTCTGTGCAGAATTCTACCAGGCGGCTTCCTCTTTCATTTCTTAGCCCCAATCCATATTCACCTACTATGTTTCCTTCTCTCCCTTTTCCTACACTCGAATTCCAGTCACCCATGACTATTAAATTTTCGTCTCCCTTCACTATCTGAATAATTTCTTTTATTTCATCATACATTTCTTCAATTTCTTCGTCATCTGCAGAGCTAGTTGGCATATAAACTTGTACTACTGTAGTAGGTGTGGGCTTCGTATCTATCTTGGCCACAATAATGCGTTCACTATGCTGTTTGTAGTAGCTTACCCGCATTCCTATTTTCCTATTCATTATTAAACCTACTCCTGCATTACCCCTATTTGACTTTGTGTTTATAACCCTATAGTCACCTGACCAGAAGTCTTGTTCCTCCTGCCACCGAACTTCACTAATTCCCACTATATCTAACTTTAACCTATCCATTTCCCTTTTTAAATTTTCTAACCTACCTGCCCGATTAAGGGATCTGACATTCCACGCTCCGATCCGTAGAACGCCAGTTTTCTTTCTCCTGATAACGACATCCTCTTGAGTAGTCCCCGCCCGGAGATCCGAATGGGGGACTATTTTACCTCCGGAATATTTTACCCAAGAGGACGCCATCATCATTTAATCATACAGTAAAGCTGCATGCCCTCGGGAAAATTTACGGCCGTAGTTTCCCCTTGCTTTCAGCCGTTCGCAGTACCAGCACAGCAAGGCCGTTTTGGTTATTGTTACAAGGCCAGATCAGTCAATCATCCAGACTGTTGCCCTTGCAACTACTGAAAAGGCTGCTGCCCCTCTTCAGGAACCACACGTTTGTCTGGCCTCTCAACAGATACCCCTCCGTTGTGGTTGTACCTACGGTACGGCTATCTGTATCGCTGAGGCACACAAGCCTCCCCACCAACGGCAAGGTCCATGGTTCATGGGGGGGGAAATAATATATATATATATATATATATATATATATATATATATATATATGATGTGACTTACCAATTGAAAGTGCTGGCAGGTCGACAGACACACAAATGAACACAAACATACACACAAAATTCAAGCTTTCGCAACAAACTGTTACCTCATCAGGAAAGAGGGAAGGAGAGGGAAAGACGAAAGG
Organism: Schistocerca cancellata; assembly: GCF_023864275.1. Lineage (NCBI taxonomy): Eukaryota > Metazoa > Arthropoda > Insecta > Orthoptera > Acrididae > Schistocerca > Schistocerca cancellata. Next base: position 36,892,435 of record NC_064637.1, on the reverse strand, counting down.
ATGTGTGTTTTAAGGGAGAGGGTAAGGAGTCATTCCAGTCCCGGGAGCGGAAAGACTTACCTTAGGGGAAAAAAAAGGACGGGTATACACTCGCACACACACACACACACACACACACACACACACACACACACACACACACATCCATCCACACATATACAGACACAAGCAGACATATCAATTTTTCCTACGTGGAATGTTTTCTTCTATATATATATATATATTCGTTTCTCCAATAGTTTAGCCGAGGCGCAGCGATCGATAGTTTGGACATGACAATACTTTGTAATATGTATATTCTTTTTGGAACGCCCTGTATAATGACAAGCCAAAGTCAACCCAATTATTAATCTCGTAAATACATATTTGCATAATAAAACTAGTTTCTATGATTAGTGTACTTGTTAATGTTAATTTTCAATATAATATATTGTGCAATATCCATGATCTGCCACTCTTGTATATTAACAATGTTTAAATTAATACTGTGTGGTTGTATGTTACTTTATAATGCATCTATATTACTTTTTGTATTATTACATTTACAATGAAATGTTCCTTTATATTATTACTTTACAGCGATGTGTACAGATGTAACATAGATTGTAGAATAATATCAACCCATGGACCACTCTGACTATTCTTGCTTTTAATTAAATTCATCCTTAATGAACTGTAAATTGTGTCATTTCACAAATGTTATGTTACTTGTGTATTTTTGTGTGTTGTGGAAATTGGAAATTTGTGGTAGGACTATGGGACTAAACTGCTGAGATCATCGATCCCTGGGCTCAAACACTACTGTAACTTAAACTAATTTACGCCAAGGAAAAGACACGCATCCATGCCCGTGGGAAGAGTCGAACCTCCGACAGGGTCAGCCGCGAGGGCCGTGACAAGGCGCCTCGAACCGCGCAGCTATGCCGTGCGGCTGTGTGTGTGTGTGTGTGTGTGTGTGTGTGTGTGTGTGTGTGTGTGTGTGTGTGTGTGTCTGCCGTGTCAGAAACATCACTGTCACTCACTGCATTGTCAGTACTAAAGCTACTTCAACTATCTATGTCATCCCATTGTTGCTTACTGCACCTTCTGTATCGATGAATCTGTCTGTATATGTAATATCCTGCTTTTGATGTGTTAGCAGTTGTCTTTAATTGTGTCCATGTATCTGTGTTCCTTAATGCATTGCCTACTGTATCTTCTGTTATATCTCATATGTTATGTGAAGCATTTAAAAAGAAAGTACTCTGGGGAACAAACTTCCCCACTTGTGCACTGACTGCTTTCTGAAAGCAACACACAGTGCAAGTGTATGGTGTAAGGGCCATTTACAGTCACAAAATGAACCATAGCTTCTCTGGGATTGATGTGGGGCATCAGTAACCACACCAAGATATTGGAAAAGATAGATAAACTTGCTGGCCCTTATCACATTCCTCTCGCTTTTTCCCAAGTATCCACGTGCCAATTTTTTAGTTGGTGCTTATCTTCTGTGTGCTGCTCACTGATCTCCAACACTATCTCAGGTCTACTCATCTTCAGCCCAGTATCTGGTAGTTATATTTACTGCATATATTCTAAGAACCACATGCAGCCAATCAACTGATGTTGTGCTGAAAGCCCCAAATACCCCATTGAACAGCACAGAATATGCCTGATTATGATACACTGATGCTCAAATAGCCATGGTGTCATGCATGCCAGATCATCATTTGTGCTGCCTGCCCATTATGATTTCATGCTTACTAAATACAGACACATGTAACCAAACTTCTGTAATCGGAAGTAATGAAAATATAATCACTTTTATGAACACTATCATCACATTGACACAACTTCCATTATCAAACGCATCACTGCCATGACACCATTGTTGTCATTAACAATATTGTCATCAGCAGCATTTTCATCAACAACAGCAGTACGACCATCAATACCTATGCCATCATCGTACCAATGCCAACAATTACACTACTACTGTCATCAATGCAATTACCATCAACGCCAGTAGCATTATATCAGCACCAAAACCATCATCAAGCATGTCACCATCGATACGATCTTCATCATCAACACTACCTCCACTGTCAGCAACAATATCACTGTCTATATTAACACCATTGACAACATAAATGCAATCACTATCACAAACAAAATCACCACTGATACATTCTGTCACCAGGGAACTTTGGTGGTAATGATGGTTCTCAATTAGAGCACTGTGACGAAACTGTAAGAGACGTAAAGCTCTCTGTACCCAACCTGAACACTGGTTTCAACAAATCAGTGACATGCTTCTCAAGGTCCTACTGAAAACAGCAATCCATTCCTATGCTTCAAAATTTGTGTTTGTAGTCTTCAGACTTGCTCATTTCGTCAGCATGATTACTAGAACAGAATAATTTACGGCAGAGGATAATTCTGACAAAAAATAGAAACAGCAACTAGCCAAAAGCCACTTACAAACGTACAAGGATGTTTCCGGTTTCAAACCAGTAGGTGCATCCTCAGATGGCAGTTCACATTTAATACTGCATCAGCATATGCTGTCCATGTGACACTGGAGGCTTTTCATTGTGATGAAAGAGACTCTTAGTGCCCTACGCTGTCTGTATGTTGAGAACTCAGAAAAAATGGTCATGTCTTACTTGCCATTCCATGAAATACGAATCATTTCAAAAGCAGTCAATAAAACAGCTCGTCATTTTCGGAGTAAGTAACAGGGGATGAACTCAGTTCTCATCCCAGAAGGCTTTCTATGTTATTTCGGTTAATAGTGAGGCCTAATTATTGTGAATTAGTCCATCTTCTAAGACAGTATTTTGCTGAAGGTTAGCATCACCCCACAAGAAACGGACAATGACAAATGATCAGCACAATCTAAATGTAATTTTAAACCTGAACAGTCATCTGAAGTTCAACCTGACAGTTTGAATCAATTAACATAGCTACATGTTAATCTCCATCATTAACAAGAACTGGTCGCAGTTTTTTTTGCACAAATTATCCTGTATCACAGTTTATTTTGTTGTATTATTTCTTGGTGGTGAATGTGTCACCACCTCAGTCAAAGTTAGTCGATCATGGAATGAATCACTATATATGATGGTAGTGCTGAAGATGATGTTGGTGTTGATATGATTGTGGTGTTGAAAATAATGTTGGTGCTCAAGAGGACAATGTAATTGATGTTTCTTTTCCAAAACGAAAGTTACATCTCATAGATTTTAGCAATGGCTGGTTGCACCCCTCTATATCTCACGGTAAAGCGTAACTGAGGATCTCTCATAATAAATAGCTCTATTAATAATTGCTGCTTTTAGCTTCTTTAGTAAGTATTATTACATATTTTTACCCAGAAATTGCCTCATCAGGTCAGTTTTCAAAAAAATATATTATATATAGCACATTATATGCTTGTACGAGTGCACATCCAGCATCTCATCCCAAACCAATGCCTGGACCAATGCCTGGACCAATATCAACGAAATCTGGTACAGAAACAGCCAGCCTCAGGCCTCGCCAGTGTCAGCACTGTAGCGATTTATAGCTCATAGTTGCAATAGGTGAGGATATACGGGCAAAAACGAGTTCTCCAATCTCAGGCATATAGGCTGCCCTGTATGTCAGATGTGTTGTGTGGGAATAAATCGATCTTATTTATCCACTTTTTTTGCTGGGTAGCCTACACATCAGGGCGAAGGTCGGTTTTCCAGGCCCCGACGTGTAGACTGCCCAACAGAAGATGCATCTTGTGTTGTAGTAGTATTGCCCTGCTTCAATGACTTTTTTTTTTTGTACACATGTGGATGGGCATGGCTGACCTGAGAGTTGGGGGAGGAGATGAACAGTGACAGAAGGGGAAATGGGACGGAAAAAGAAAGGGGAGAGATGGGGGAAATGACAGTCAGAGGGAGAGGGGATGTTGGGGATAGACAGAAATAGGGGGAGGAAATGGACAGAGAGAGACTTTCATTGTGCAGGTGTGGCTGAAAAAGGGAAGACCTGTAATAATATCATTCAGAACGTTACGGGTACCTCCTGGGGTTGCAGTGCTCAAACCCTAAGATCAACTGCTTTGGCACTATCATACTCTGTCACCAAATACTGTTGTCCAACTTGGATGAACAGTGCTCACCGTAGCAAGATAGATGTACAACTCAACCAGACAATGCGACTTATCACAGGCTGCATATGTAGCACTCAAACTGCATGGCTACCAGTTTTAAGTAACATCCATCCTCCATCTCTACGAAGATGAGATGCTCTCCTGAAGATCTGGAGAAACATTCAGAAGAACCCCCAGATACCCATAAACAGTGATATATTAATAGCAGAACATCAGCGTCTGAAGTCAAGAAAACTAGCTTGGCAAACTGCACCACATCTTGAACTCTCCGACTTTAACATCAATGAAGTATGGAGTAGTCAGTGGGAAGAATCGTCAGTGTCCAACGGTCATCTTGTTGAAAAGCATTCCATGCGAGTTCCAGGAGAACCATCAACCGCATCCGAACAGGACAAGGGAACTGCGGATATCTAAAGCACAAATGGGGCTGGGTAACATCGCCAGACTGTGACTGCGGAAGTGCCCTGCAGACAATGAATCACATTGTTGGTGAATGCCCGAAACGAGCCTTCAGGGGATCACCTGAAGGGCTCAACTGGATCAACAGATTGGACTTCGAAATCTAAGAACTTGTGTAATGTGTACATAATTTGGTATAATACTTTGGACATTTGATTCTGTACCTGTATTTTGCCAGTCATTTCTTACACTGTATACTCTTAAAATTATGTATTTGATCCAAGCTCTGTATCATCATATGCTAAATAAATAAAATTGTGCAGGTAGTATCGTCAGACCTTGCAGGGGTTGCATGTGTTTTTAGTCACAGCTTACTAGATGGTGGGGATGGTAGAAGACTGATAGTGAGCAAGGTGGGGGGGGGGGGGGGGGGGGAACGAGATGGACAGAAAGAATATGAATTGGTGTAGGATGGATATGGAGAGGAGATGAGGAGGGGATGGACTTTGAGAGGGACAAGGGGAGAAAAACGTGGACATACTGCGGGAGGAAGAGAAGTGTGCAAAAAAAAAAAAAAATGGTTCAAATGGCTCTGAGCACTATGGGACTTTTCTGAGGTCATCAGTCCCCTAGAACTTAGAACTACTTAAACCTAACTAAGCTAAGGACATCACACACATCCATGCCTGAGGCAGGATTCGAACCTGCGGCTGTAGCGGTCGCGCGGTTCCAGACTGTAGCGCCTAGAACCGCTAGGCCACTCTGGCCGTCTAGAAGTGTACAATTTATGTCAAACACGTTTGCATTTGAAGGAATGAGAAGTAAAGTTTGAACTCTAACGAATGCCTTTTCTTCTGCTTTTTGAACTTTCGGTGCAGACATCCAAATGTGAAGAATGACACTGCCAACTTGACCTGTTCCTCTTACGAGGTGCATTCAAGTTCTAAGGCCTCTGATTTTTTTTCTCTGGACTGGAAAGAGATAGAAACATGCGCATTGTTTTAAAATGAGGCCGCGTTCATTGTCAATACGTCCGAGAGATGGCAGCACCGTACGGCAGATGGAATTTTACCGCCAGCAGGAAGAATGAGAACTGTTTTAAATACTTAAAATGGCGACGTTTTCCTTACTTGAACAGCGTGCAGTCACCCATTTTCTGAATTTGTGTGGTGTGAAACCAACTGAAATTCATCGACAGTTGAAGGAGACATGTGGTGATGGAGTTATGGATGTGTCGAAAGTGCGTTCGTGGGTGCGACAGTTTAATGAAGGCAGAACATCGTGTGACAACAAACCGAAACAACCTCAGGCTCGCACAAGCCAGAGTGACGACACGATCGAGAAAGTGGATAGAACTGTTTTGGGGGATCGCCGAATGACTGTTGAACAGATCGCCTCCAGAGTTGGCATTTCTGTGGGTTCTGTGCACAAAATCCTGCATAAGGACGACAAAATGCAAAAAGTGTCATCCAGGTGGGTGCCACGAATGCTGACAGACGACCACACGGCTGCCCATGTGGCATGTTGCCGAACAATGTTGACGCCCCACGACAGCACGAATGGGACTTTCTTTTCGTCGGTTGCGACTATGGATGAGGCGTGGATACCATTTTTCACTCCAGAAACAAAGCGTCAGTCAGCTCAATGGAAGCACACAGATTCACTGCCACCAAAAAAATTTCATGTAACTGCCAGTGCTGAAAAAATGGTGTCCATGTTCTGGGACAGCGAGGGCGTAATCTTTACCCATTGCGTTCCAAAGGGCACTACGGTAACAGGTGCATCCTACGAAAATGTTTTGAATAACAAATTCCTTCCTGCACTGCAACAAAAACGTCCGGGAAGGGCCGCGCGTGTGCTGTTTCACCAAGACAACGCACCCGCACATTGAGCTAACGTTACGCAACAGTTTCTTCGTGGTACCAACTTTGAAGTGATTCCTCATGCTCCCTACTCACCTGACCTGGCTCCAGTGACTTTTGGCTTTTTCCAACAATGAAAGACACTCTCCGTGGCCGCACATTCACCAGCCGTGCTGCTATTGCCTCAGCGATTTTCCAGTGGTCAAAACAGACTCCTAAAGAAGTCTTCGCCGCTACCATGGAATCATGGCGTCAGCGTTGTGAAAAATGTGTACGTCTGCAGGGCGATTACGTCGTCCTGTTCCAGAGGTTGCCCCTCAGTCTGCAAGATCCGGGCGGTCGCAGAGGGTGGGCTTACTGGTAGTTGGGAGCTCCAACGTCAGGCGCGTAATGGGGCCCCTTAGGGATATGGCAGCAAGGGAGGGGAAGAACACCAAAGTGCACTCCGTGTGCATACCGGGGGGAGTCATTCCAGATGTGGAAAGGGTCCTTCCGGATGCCATGAAGGGTACAGGGTGCACCCATCTGCAGGTGGTCGCTCATGTCGGCACCAATGATGTGTGTCGCTATGGATCGGAGGAAATCCTCTCTGGCTTCCGGCGGCTATCTGATTTGGTGAAGACTGCCAGTCTCGCTAGCGGGATGAAAGCAGAGCTCACCATCTGCAGCATCGTCGACAGGACTGACTGCGGACCTTTGGTACAGAGCCGAGTGGAGGGTCTGAATCAGAGGCTGAGACGGTTCTGCGACCGTGTGGGCTGCAGATTCCTTGACTTGCGCCATAGGGTGGTGGGGTTTCGGGTTCCGCTGGATAGGTCAGGAGTCCACTACACGCAACAAGCGGCTACACGGGTAGCAGGGGTTGTGTGGCGTGGGCTGGGCGGTTTTTTAGGTTAGATGGCCTCGGGCAAGTGCAGAAAGGGCAACAGCCTCAACGGGTGCGGGGCAAAGTCAGGACATGCGGGGACCAAGCAGCAATCGGTATTGTAATTGTAAACTGTCGAAGCTGCGTTGGTAAAGTACCGGAACTTCAAGCGCTGATAGAAAGCACCGAAGCTGAAATCGTTATAGGTACAGAAAGCTGGCTGAAGCCAGAGATAAATTCTGCCGAAATTTTTACAAACGTACAGACGGTGTTTAGAAAGGATAGATTGCATGCAACCGGTGGTGGAGTGTTCGTTGCTGTTAGTAGTAGTTTATCCTGTAGTGAAGTACAAGTGGATAGTTCCTGTGAATTATTATGGGTGGAGGTTACACTCAACAACCGAGCTAGGTTAATAATTGGCTCCTTTTACCGACCCCTCGACTCAGCAGCATTAGTGGCAGAACAGCTGAGAGAAAATTTGGAATACATTTCACATAAATTTTCTCAGCATGTTATAGTCTTAGGTGGAGATTTCAATTTACCAGATATAGACTGGGACACTCAGATGTTTAGGACGGGTGGTAGGGACAGAGCATCAAGTGACATTATACTGAGTGCACTATCCGAAAATTACCTCGAGCAATTAAACAGAGAACCGACTCGTGGAGATAACATCTTGGACCTACTGATAACAAACAGACCCGAACTTTTCGACTCTGTAAGCGCAGAACAGGGAATCAGTGATCATAAGGCCGTTGCAGCATCCCTGAATATGGAAGTTAATAGGAATATAAAAAAAGGGAGGAAGGTTTATCTGTTTAGCAAGAGTAATAGAAGGCAGATTTCAGGCTACCTAACAGATCAAAACGAAAATTTCTGTTCCGACACTGACAATGTTGAGTGTTTATGGAAAAAGTTCAAGGGAATCGTAAAATGCGTTTTAGACAGGTACGTGCCGAGTAAAACTGTGAGGGACGGGAAAAACCCACCGTGGTACAACAACAAAGTTAGGAAATTACTGCGAAAGCAAAGAGAGCTTCACTCCAAATTTAAACGTAGCCAAAACCTCTCAGACAAACAGAAGCTAAACGATGTCAAAGTTAGCGTAAGGAGGGCTATGCGTGAAGCGTTTAGTGAATTCGAAAGTAAAATACTAGGTACCGACTTGACAGAAAATCCTAGGAAGTTCTGGTCTTACGTTAAATCAGTAAGTGGCTCGAAACAGCATGTCCAGACACTCCGAGATGATGATGGCATTGAAACAGAGGATGACAAGCGTAAAGCTGAAATACTAAACACCTTTTTCCAAAGCTGTTTCACAGAGGAAGACCGCACTGCAGTTCCTTCTCTAAATCCTCGCACAAACGAAAAAATGGCTGACATCGAAATAAGTGTCCAAGGAATAGAAAAGCAACTGGAATCACTCAACAGAGGAAAGTCCACTGGACCTGACGGGATACCAATTCGATTCTACACAGAGTACGCGAAAGAACTTGCCCCCCTTCTAACAGCCGTGTACCGCAAGTCTCTAGAGGAACAGAAGGTTCCAAATGATTGGAAAAGAGCACAGGTAGTCCCAGTCTTCAAGAAGGGTCGTCGAGCAGATGCGCAAAACTATAGACCTATATCTCTGACGTCGATCTGTTGTAGAATTTTAGAACATGTTTTTTGCTCGAGTATCATGTCGTTTTTTGAAACTCAGAATCTACTATGTAGGAATCAACATGGATTCCGGAAACAGCGATCGTGTGAGACCCAACTCGCTCTATTTGTTCATGAGACCCAGAAAATATTAGATACAGGCTCCCAGGTAGATGCTATTTTTCTTGACTTCCGGAAGGCGTTCATACAGTTCCGCACTGTCGCCTGATAAACAAAGTAAGAGCCTACGGAATATCAGACCAGCTGTGTGGCTGGATTGAAGAGTTTTTAGCAAACAGAACACAGCATGTTGTTATCAACGGAGAGACGTCTACAGACGTTAAAGTAACCTCTGGCGTGCCACAGGGGAGTGTTATGGGACCATTGCTTTTCACAATATATATAAATGACCTAGTAGATAGTGTCGGAAGTTCCATGCGGCTTTTCGCGGATGATGCTGTAGTATACAGAGAAATTGCAGCATTAGAAAATTGTAGCGAAATGCAGGAAGATCTGCAGCGGATTGGCACTTGGTGCAGGGAGTGGCAACTGACCCTTAATATAGACAAATGTAATGTATTGAGAATACATAGAAAGAAGGATCCTTTATTGTATGATTATATGATAGCGGAACAAACACTGGTAGCAGTTACTTCTGTAAAATATCTGGGAGTATGCGTGCGGAACGATTTGAAGTGGAATGATCATATAAAATTAATTGTTGGTAAGGCGGGTACCAGGTTGAGATTCATTGGGAGAGCCCTTAGAAAATGTAGTCCATCAACAAAGGAGGTGGCTTACAAAACACTCGTTCGACCTATACTTGAGTATTGCGCATCAGTGTGGGATCCGTACCAGATCGGGTTGACGGACGAGATAGAGATGATCCAAAGAAGAGCGGCGCGTTTCGTCACAGGGTTATTTGGTAACTGTGATAGCGTTACAGAGATGTTTAACAAACTCAAGTGGCAGAATCTGCAAGAGAGGCGCTCTGCATCGCGGTGTAGCTTGCTCGCCAGGTTTCGAGAGGGTGCGTTTCTGGATGAGGTATCGAATATATTGCTTCCCCCTACTTATACCTCCCGAGGAGATCACGAATGTAAAATTAGAGAGATCAGAGCGCGCACGGAGGCTTTCAGACAGTCGTTCTTCCCGCGAACCATACGCGACTGAAACAGGAAAGAGAGGTAATGACAGTGGCACGTAAAGTGCCCTCCGCCACACACCGTTGGGTGGCTTGCGGAGTATAAATGTAGATGTAGATGTAGAGAAGTAACGCCAGTTTCATCTATTTCGGGTGAGTAGTTGATTAGAAAAAAAATCGGAGGCCTTAGAACTTGAATGCACCTCGTATAACACTCTGTCCGTTGTTCTTGGCAGCATACAAGACGTTGGCAGAGTTGCGATCGATCGCGCGCTGAGGATGCCGAAGCGGGGCAGTGTCGGAACTCCGCTGGCCCGCAAATCCCGCGCAGCCGTCGCAATCTCTATTATAACGCCATTAGGAAGCGGCGCAGTGTACCTGGCCGCGCTTCTAATCTCGGAAGCTGCCTCTAATGGATAACTAATTAAAAGCTCTTGAGAGCCGCCGAGAGGAGTACAGGGAGGAGCCGATGGGGCGAGGAGAGACGAGGCTGTGGGGGCGGGCGGGGGTGTTAAAGTGAATATCGAGACTGGGTGCGGGGTGGGGGTGGGGGTGGCGCCAGAGAGGTATCAAACTGCGTTAATGACGCGCCGCGGGTAGACGGCCGGGGGCTGGGGGTGTGTTATGGCGTGGAAGGCCGGGATACAGCCGGCTCCCCGAGGTGGAGGTGGATCACCGCCGGAGCGGGGATTAGCCGCGGAGTGCGTGGCGGAGGGTGGGTGCGGAGCGGTTGCCAGGTGCCGGCGCTGCCAGCGGCTCCACCGTAGCAAGTAGCAAGTGGCTGCTGGCCTCTCCGGCAGAATTGTGTCTGTAGGTATCACCGCGATGGATAGTCACTACTCCTGGTAAGAAATGCATTTTACATTATACTATTTCGTCTTACAATTCCGGTTTTCTCTGCGTATTACGCTGATGAAATGAGTGCCTCGGATGTAAACAATGGTTAGCAAATGGTTCAAATGGCTCTAAGCACTATGGGACTTAACATCTGAGGTCATCAGTCCCCTAGAATTTAGAACTACTTAAACCTAAGTAATCTAAGGACATCACACAGATCCATGCCCGAAGCAGGATTCGAACCTGCGACCACAGCGGTCGCGCGGTTCCAGACTGAAGCGCCTAGAACCGCTCGACCACAGCGGCCGGCAAACAAAGGTCAGCGACAAGTTGATTGTTTTGAGAAATTGGCAGTAAAGCTGCAATAAAATCTCATGAATTAGATTTGCCAGATATGTCAAGTGGATCAGATTATTTTTTTTTGTTTTCAAACGTTTATAGAGTAACGATGTATTTCCAAATTCTTACATACTATTCTTAAAAGTATGTAAATGGGTATTCAATATTGTTTACTTGCAGGCTGAATGCACTTAACATGACTTATGGGCCGGCCGTGGGATAACTGCAGAATGTGGTGCCACACAACGTGGCACTACAAAAAACTGGCGCTAATAGCATAGGCACATAGGGAACACACACGACACAGGTCTGTAAGTCCACGGTATTGGTAATAAGTTGAGAAAATAGTCCCGAAACACGTGTGCTACAATACGCCACTGTTGCCTGCGCATGTACCCCGACATCAGTATGGAATATGATCACCATGCACACGTACACAGGCCGCACAACGGGTTGGCATACTCAGGATCAGGTGGTCGAGCAGCAGCTGGGGTATAGCCTCCCATTCTTGCACCAATGCCTGTCGGAGCTCCTGAAGTGTCTTAGGGGTTTGAAGGCGTGCAGCGATACGTCGACAGAGAGCATCCCAGACGTGCTCGATGGGGTTTAGATCTGGAGAACAGGCAGGCCACTCCATTCGCCTGATATCGTCTGTTTCAAGGTACTCCTCCATGATGGCAGCTCGGTGGGGCCGTGCGTTATCATCAATCCGGAGGAAGGTGGGAACCCACTGCACCCCTGAAATGGCGGACATACTGGTGCAAAATGACGTCCCGGTACACCTGACCTGTTACAGTTCCTGTGTCAAAGACATGGAGGGGTGTACGTGCACCAATCATAATCCCACCCCACACTATCAAACCACGACCGCCATACAGGATTCTTTCAAGAACATTAAGGGGTTGGAATCTGGTTCCTGGTTCACGCCAAATGAGAACCCGGCGAGAATCACTGTTGAGACTATACCTTGACTCGTCCATGATCATAACCTGGGACCATTGTTCTAATGGTTCAACTGGCTCTGAGCACTATGAGACTCTACATCTTAGATCATAAGTCTCCTAGAACTTAGAACTACTTAAACCTAACTAAGGACATCACACACATCCATGCCCGAGGCAGGATTCGAACCTGCGACCGTAGCAGCCTCGCGGTTCCCGACTGCAGCGCCAGAAGCGCACGACCACCGCGGCCGGCCCATTGTTCTAATGACCAAGTGCTGTGGTCTTGACACTAGGCTTTACGGGCTCTCCTGTGTCCAGGGGTCAGTGGAATGCACCTTGCCAGTCTCCGGGCGAATAAACCGTGTCTGTTCAGTCGCCTGTAGACAGTGTGTCTAGAGACAACTGTTCCAGTGGCTGCGGTAAGGTCCCGAGCAAGACTACCTGCAGTACTTAATGGCCGTCTGCGGGCACTGATGGTCAGATATCGGTCTTCTTGTGGTGTTGTACACTGTGGACGTCCCGTACTGTAGCGCCTGGACACGTTTCCTGTCTGCTGGAATCGTTGCCATAATCTTGAGATCACACTTTGTGGCACACGGAGGGCCCGTGCTATGATCTGCTGTGTTTGACCAGCCTCCAGTCGCCCTAGTATTCTACCCCTCATAACGTCACCAATATGTGTTCTTTGAGCCATTTTCAACACACAGTCAGCAGTAACTCGTCTGAAAACTTCTGCACACTTACCCGCTGCACCGTACTCTGACATGCGCCAACACACCTCTGCGTATGTGGACTGCTGCCAGCGCAACCCAGCAACGACCGCAGGTCAAATTCACCGCATGGTCATACCCCGAGGTGATTTAAACCCGCAAACCGCCCACCAGAGCGTTGTTTCACCATGTATCAGCATTATCCTTAATTGATGAGCATGAGTGTAGTTAGATAGTAGATGTTTATATACACTCCTGGAAATTGAAATAAGAACACCGTGAATTCATTGTCCCAGGAAGGGGAAACTTTATTGACACATTCCTGGGGTCAGATACATCACATGATCACACTGACAGAACCACAGGCACATAGACACAGGCAACAGAGCATGCACAATGTCGGCACTAGTACAGTGTATATCCACCTTTCGCAGCAATGCAGGCTGCTATTCTCCCATGGAGACGATCGTAGAGATGCTGGATGTAGTCCTGTGGAACGGCTTGCCATGCCATTTCCACCTGGCGCCTCAGATGGACTAGCGTTCGTGCTGGACGTGCAGACCGCGTGAGACGACGCTTCATCCAGTCCCAAATATGCTCAATGGGGGACAGATCCGGAGATCTTGCTGGCCAGGGTAGTTGACATACACCTTCTAGAGCACGTTGGGTGGCACGGGATACATGCGGACGTGCATTGTCCTGTTGGAACAGCAAGTTCCCTTGCCGGTCTAGGAATGGTAGAACGATGGGTTCGATGACGGTTTGGATGTACCGTGCACTATTCAGTGTCCCCTCGACGATCACCAGTGGTGTACGGCCAGTGTAGGAGATCGCTCCCACACCATGATGCCGGGTGTTGGCCCTGTGTGACTCGGTCGTATGCAGTCCTGATTGTGCGCTCACCTGCACGGCGCCAAACACGTATACGACCATCATTGGCACCAAGGCAGAAGCGACTCTCATCGCTGAAGACGACACGTCTCCATTCGTCCCTCCATTCACGCCTGTCGCGACACCACTGGAGGCGGGCTGCACGATGTTGGGGCGTGAGCGGAAGACGGCCTGACGGTGTGCGGGACCGTAGCCCAGCTTCATGGAGACGGTTGCGAATGGTCCTCGCCGATACCCCAGGAGCAACAGTGTCCCTAATTTGCTGGGAAGTGGCGGTGCGGTCCCCTACGGCACTGCGTAGGATCCTACGGTCTTGGCGTGCATCCGTGCGTCGCTGCGGTCCGGTCCCAGGTCGAGGGGCACGTGCACCTTCCGCCGACCACTGGCGACAACATCGATGTACTGTGGAGACCTCACGCCCCACGTGTTGAGCAATTCGGCGGTACGTCCACCCGGCCTCCCGCATGCCCACTTTACGCCCTCGCTCAAAGTCCGTCAACTGCACATACGGTTCACGTCCACGCTGTCGCGGCATGCTACCAGTGTTAAAGACTGCGATGGAGCTCCGTATGCCACGGCAAACTGGCTGACACTGACGGCGGCGGTGCACAAATGCTGCGCAGCTAGCGCCATTCGACGGCCAACACCGCGGTTCCTGGTGTGTCCGCTGTGCCGTGCGTGTGATCATTGCTTGTACAGCCCTCTCGCAGTGTCCGGAGCAAGTATGGTGGGTCTGACACACCGGTGTCAATGTGTTCTTTTTTCCATTTCCAGGAGTGTATATTTGAGCAATCTATTTTCGTTTTATTATGATAAATCCTATATCATTGTGAGATGACTCTTGACGAATAAATCCATGTATATTATAAAAATGTATTTATGTATGCGTGTGTGTTCCGCATCGCCTCCTAAACCGCTGGACCGATATCGGTCTTGATACACATATCCCTTAATGTCAAGCAACGATTGCTGCCGGGATAAGAACCACTTACCTATCATAGCACAGTAGATATGGCGTCACAAACAATGAGACCTGCGAAAAACTACCTCATAATGTATGAAGATTAAATGTATTGCTTCTGTGCTACCAACTGCATTCGCAATAAATTTCGCAGGCAATATCCACATACGCCGCTAAATGCACCTACAAAAGTGAATCATGGCCCACAGTTCAGGAAATATTCATGTCATGAACACCGAGATGTGTGAGAAACTACCACATTATACCTGACCTTTAAACCTATCACTTCATTTGTGCTAACTATATTCGTAAGAGATATTGCAGACAGTATCCATATATGCCGGTGAACGTAGCTACAAAATTTTATCACTGTAAGACACATTGATTAGGAAATATAACGTAATGAACACGGAGATGAGTGAAGAACTGCCACATTATGCATGACGTTTAAATTTATTACTTCTTTGCTACTACTTCGCTCATAGTATCCCCACATTCCACTGAATTTACCTACACAAATACAGTATATTGCTGTACGAGATACAGTTCGAGAGACACGACTTCATAATCACTGAGATACGATAAAAACTGCGTATCAGGCTTTCAACTACGAAGCGCTAAAGGTTGTGAGTGTAACCGATAGCCGTCTATAGAGCTATGAAGTGTCGTTGCCGTGCAGAAATTTACAAAATCTCATTGTAGACGCGCGAAGTAGCTCCACCCATCGTACAAAAACTGTCCGGGATTATGTTATGATACTGTACTTATGCATTTGTACATTATGCATACTTCTTTGTAAACCTGTTTCGTAATTTAAAGGATGTTTTCACGAAGATACGGAAGTGAATTTATTTCAATACCTCGCTACAAACACAGTTAATTTTTGTCAGTTTCTAATGGAAAATTGGAAAAACGATCTCCCGAACATTGCCGGGTTATTCAGCTAGTAAATAAATAAAAATCAGAAAACTCCTTGATATGCCACATTGCTTTAAAACGACATCATCTCTTCGGCTGGAACTGTCTACCTCTTGTACTCTGCAGCCATTTGCTATCAGTTCTGCCATGTGCAGATACTGGGGTGAATCAATAAGTTTGTTAAAAACACAATTAAAATAACTGTTTATGTATGAGAATGTTAACTGTCTCAGAAAAACTTTCCGATGAAATATTTTCAGAATACCAGCCGAGTAGCGATATAGTCCTGAAGCAACCGCTTTGACGAGTTGGCTGCCTGTATTCCTTAGCCGAAATCTGCCGATACTGGATTTTGTGTGTACTCCTCAAGATGAGGAAATTAGTTGAAACGTTGTTTCAAGCGGACACTACAATTCACGGTGAAAGTGATGTATCTTTTGGACAAAGCCAGTCGTTTGCCGTCAGATTTGTGTGTACAAATACACGACTGCGTCTACAACTTTGTAAACAAACACATTTCGAATAACTGTGTCTTGTTTGGCAATGCAGCCTTTCTCACCGAATTTCGCTAATGAAATCTTTTGGGGATATCAGCCGAGTAGCGGTTTAGTCTGGAAGCAATGTTTTGGCGAGTTTCGTACACATCTCCTTCATCCTTCAGGCAAAATTCGCAGACAACCTGAAAATGCTTTTGCAGGCCTGCCTGAAGATAACACGCAGGAAAATCACTGAAACGTCGCTTCGAAATGGCGCTGGCATTAGACTTGGAAACAGCTACCTCCTGCAGGAGCCACCTCCATGAGGTCGAGTCTTCACTTACAAACATGACAGTGAAGCTACAAGCTGACTGAGGAAAACGTTTCAATTAATTTCTGTTGTTGCTGTAGGACGATGCATGCTTGGACGGAGAAAGCGAGGATGAAGTTTTAGCTGTATATCAATGTGTTCTTGATGCAACTGATAGACGAATTTCTCACTCCTGACGTTCAGAAGGACCCACAGTCTCCTATATCGTTTATCTCCACAGACTTAGTCCGAAAATAACAAGTAGGAAATTCTCTGGAACGTTTGTGTAAGGCGATTTTGCTACTCACGTTGGACGTGTGGTACCTTGTACACTTCAGCTATGTGTCATATTTGTAGGTGGTAATCAATAACATTGGCAATAAACATGTTTAAAATAGGTTTATTTGTATACGGGAACGCAGGCTTTCTCCAAGAAATTCACTGTTCAAATCTTATCGAAGTACCTGAGGAATGGCTGCATTCTATTGTAGCAACGTTTCATAAGGCGAAGTCTGAAGAAAAAAGAGTAAAGGACTTTTGGATAGGCGAGTGGAAAACTCGTTACAACTGGTTTCGTAAGTTAAATGAAAAATCACATTCTAAGCGTTACTGTAAAAAGTACGCGAAGGTTTATGTACATGTTTGTAAAAGATACACTACATCTACATCAGCACCTACACTCGGCAAGAAACCTTGTCGTTTATGGTGAAGGATAGTTCAGGTACCACAAGATGATCTCCCTTCTTATGTTGGATTCGCGAATGGAGGGTGAAAAGAATGATAATCGGTAAAGTTCAGCATTAACGCTAATTTCGTCGGGAACTCCACCGAGCATTCTGGTAGACCAGTGGCTTTCAACCTCCCCCCTCCGCCCCTGCCATGTATTGCCTCCCCTCCCCCACACAATATCACCAAAACTCCTCACATAAGAAAACTACTATCCACAGGAGGGTAGACACTTGTTTCAAAAGAAATTTCCTCTGCGTTACTCCTCTCCATTGTGGCGCTTTCTTGGCCTGCACTCTCCAATCCCATTTAAAATCAATCAAGTTAAAATGGGTGCAATATAGTTACTATTCATAAATTACTTGACTGCTGCACTCCTTACTTCTGAACTGTCGGAAGTTGGAAGACTACAAGCTGCCAATACTTTGTGTCTGACCACAGTCACTAATAGCAATCACAATAATAATAATAATTATTATTATTTTATGGCTCTGAGCACTATGGGACTCAACATCTTAGGTCATAAGTCCCCTAGAACTGAGAACTAATTAAACCTAACTAACCTTAGGACATCACACACACCCATGCCCAAGGCAGGATTCGAACCTGCGACCGTAGTAGTCCCGCGGTTCCGGACTGCAGCGCGACGGTAAGCGCGACGCTAGACGACTACGACGACGACGACGACGACGACGACGACAACGACAACGGTCGTTTTGTTGTTTTGGCGAATGGGCGTACACGTGTTTGTCTGTGTCCTTCGGTTTTTGTTGAAATTGTTTGTGTGTCGGTGATGTGATGCGATGCGTCGCCTCTAGAGTAACTGTCGGTCGGCGCGATACACCGGCATCACGCAACTGAAGTCCGTAACACCCGTCATACTACAGTACACCGTCGCGCCGAGAACGGTAGCGAACGATTGACTCTGATGATCGGTCGAATGCCTGGGCAGAACGTGAGGAGTGGGCAAACTGTGGGAACGGAAACAATGGAGGAAAGAAACAAACAAAAAGAAAACGGAGAAACGCAGTCTAGAGCAACGCAACGTTCCCGTGTCGGAGATGCATTGTAGCCGCACTGAAATGCGTTTACGGCGCGGCTGCAAGTGTCTGCCGTGGTGAACGTGTAACGTCCCCTTAGAAACATTTATGAATGACTGTGCTGATAAACCTCTTACATTATTTGATTTTCAAACAGCTGAGCAGAACTGAACGTAATCAGACATTTCGCTCGTTACCTATTCTGACCAACACTAAACTGACACACAATATTTGTAGTGCAACGCAATCTGACTTTCAATAATCCCTATAAAAGAATGGCCCTGACTAACAATAACCTTATACCTTTCACAAATCACTTTCCTCACAAAAATCGTCGTCACTCTAACTACTGTAAGACAGCGAGCGCCACTACTGCCAGCTAAATAAAAGATTCAAACTACTGAAGGCACTTAACGACTGATAGGCATAGTTAGCAAATGAAAGATTTTGATGGAGAACAAACAATGTATTTACGTTAATAGTGTTCAAAAGTCATGATATATATAGCAGTTCACGACATCCATTCTTACAAATGTAATGTTTCTGATGGACACACGTGCAGATCATCCGCTCTCAAAAATCCGCCATCTCACTTCTCCACATCCACCACTGCTGGCGGCTCACCTCCAACTGCGCAACGCTACGCGCTGTTCACATCCAGCTGCCCAACACTACAATGGCAGACAACAATGCAAACTAGCCACAGACTGCACACAGCACAGCCAGTGATTTTCATACAGAGCGCTACGTGGCGTTACCAATAAGAAAACCTATACAGCCTACGTACAAACGTTACCTTTGACGGTTGAATTGCATTGCATTGCTTTGCTTTGCTTTACTTTCCCGGATGTAACGTTCGTTGATACGGTTCTGAGGAGGAATCTATGACGATGCCTTTCCTGTTCGTGTGCCCTCCTGTTGTGCATGCTATTGTCGGTGTACTGAATGATGTATGTAGGTGCTAGTGAACATGTTTTACCAGTGGGGAAATGGATCGTCGATAGTTGCCGTCACTCTGTCACGGTCAACATAACGCACTCTCCCTACATAAAGGTGTCGAGGAAGTGTGTTTACCGGGGTTTGTTTTTTAAAGGAGAAGGGACGAGAGAAACAAAGTGGAGAGTGCGTTCTTTGTGTGTGTGTTGAGAATTGCGTCCGTGAATGGCAGTGTTTGGTGGTGGGCGTGCCATGCATGTGGCCCGGAAGGCTGTTCGTTTCGCGGTAGTGTGGACAGGGGAGGGGCACGCGTAACGCTGCTGGCATGGCATTCGGGAGATGGGAGGGGGCAAAAGACGGGGAGGGCGCGTGTGGGTGGCTTGCGCTGCGCTCGGCTAGACGAAGTACAACATATGTGCTTAATGGGTGGACTAAGGAGCCTGTAACCTCCACCGCATTAATCCTACTAATAGAGTAAAAAGTAATTATTGATAACTTACACAAACAGTATTAGAGTCTTACAAAATTGTGATAATAGTAACGATATTTTGCAAATAATTCAGTTTTGTGGCAAAGAAAATGGAATCGTTTCGTTTCTACCCCTCAGAAAATTTCATTTTACCCCTTAGGGGGTAATTACCACTGTGCTAGACGATGCAATTTTCCACAAGAAGGCAGCAACTTCGGAAGACTGTAGCGAATTATAGGCGGACCTGCTAAGTACCGATGATTGGTGCTGGGACTGGCACTTTGCCCTGAACGTATATAGATGTAACGTAGTGTGCATGAACAGGTGAAGAGATCCCTACTGCACCACTATTGCACTATTGGTGACATATCACAGGAAATGGTAACTATCGTAAAATACATACGACTAACCACCCGGAAAGTAAGTGCAGGAAAAGCAATTAACAGGCTGAGAGTCATAGGAGGAATCTTTAGGAAACGTAACAGATCGGCAAAAGAAATGCCTCACAAAACACTTGTTCTTCCGATTCTTGAGCAGAACACACATAGTAGCTACACCGGAGAGCGGTGCGTCGGCGCTAGTGTTGGAGAGATGCTCAACAAACTCCATTGGCAGGTGGTATAAGAGAGGTGTTGTGCGTCACAAAGAGATTTTATTTTCAGATTTCAAGAGCAACATATTACTTCCTCCCACATTCGTCCCGCGAAATCATCACGACAGAAGCCTTTGATAATCTGATCAGATAGAAGGGCTCGGTTGATAGGTCGCTTTGGTAATGGAGAGACATGTGTGTGGTTGGGAGCGAGTGTGAAACTTGATGGATGTAGGGTCCAGTAATGGAGAGGTGAAGAGGCTTATCCAAGGTAGACTAACGTAAGAAGTTGCAGAAAATCAGTCTTCAGACAGAAAGAATAGGTTGATTCAGCTGCCCCTATTGTTGGGTTTTATGCAAGGTACAACGCCATCAAATACCACGTGCAAGATTTCATATTCTCTCGCTCGCTAACCGTGAACCATTAGTCCTACAGAACAAATGAACAGAATGATTTTATTGGAAATTTAATGTAGTTAAATTTTGTGCTGGGATACATTTTCGTTAGAGGCCGTAGTTTTCGAATAATTCAAGAACAACATACCGAAGTATCCTTCAAATGCGATTTTCTTGCGCAACTCGAAAACCGTGGCCTCCCAACGAAAACGTATCCCAGTACAATGTATCACTGCATTAAATTTCCCAGAAACAAGCCCTGTTCATTATTTCTGTTGGAGTAATAGTCTGCGCTTAGCAAGCGAGCATATACTGGGTGGTCCATTGATCCTGACCGGGCCAAATATCTCACGAAATAAGCGTCAAACGAGAAAACTACACAGAACGAAACTTGTCTAGCTTGAAGGAGGAAACCAGATGGCGCTATGGTCGGCCCGCTACATGGCGCTGCCATAGGTCAGACGGATATCAACTGCAGTTTTTTTTTTAAATACGAACCCCCGTTTTTTATTACATATTCGTCAAATGTTTTACTTGGACCAATTTTCTCGCTTTGTGATAGATGGCGCTGAAATAGTCAACATATGGTTCACAATTCTAGAAGATCAGTTGCTAACAGGTACCTTTTTTAAATTAAAATACAGAACGTAGGTACGTTTGAACATTTTATTTCCGTTGTTCCAATGTGATTAATGTACCTTTGTGAACTTACCATTTCTAAGAACGCATGCTGTTACAGTTTGATTTCCTGTAAATATCACATTAATGCTGTAAATGTTCAAAATTATGTCCGTCAACCTCAATTTATTTGGCAATACGTGTAACGACATTCCTCTCAACAGTGAGTAGTTCGCCTTACGTAATGTTCGCCCATGGATTGACAATGCGCTGACGCATGTTGTCAAGCGTTGTCGGTGGATCACGATAGCAAATATCCTTCAACATTCCCCACAGAAAGAAATTCGGGGACGTCAGATCCGGTGAACGTGCGGGCCACGGTATGGTGCTTCGACGACCAACCCACCTGTCATGAAATATGCTATTCAATACCGCTTGAACCGCACCCGAGCTATGTGCCGGACACCCATGATGTTGGAAGTACATCGCCATTCTGTCATGCAGTGAAACATCTTGTAACATCGGTAGAACATTACGTAGGAAATCAGCATACATTGCACCATTTAGATTGCCATCGATTTAGATTGCCATCGATAAAATGGAGGCCAATTATCCTTCCTCCCACAATGCCGCACCATACATTAACCCGCCAACGATCACTGATGTTCCACTTGTCGCTGCCATCGTGGATTTTCCGTTGCCCAATAATGCATATTATGCCGGCTTACGTTACAGTTGTTGGTGAATGACGCTTTGTCGCTAAATAGAACGCGTGCATAAAATCTGTCATCGTCCCGTAATTTCTCTTGTGCCCAGTGGCAGAACTGTACACGACGTTCAGAGTCGTCGCCATGCAATTCCTGGTGCACAGAAATATGGTATGGGTGCAATCGATGTTGATGTAGCATTCTCATCACCGACGTTTTTGAGATTCCCGATTCTCGTGCAATTTGTCTGCTACTGATGGGCGGATTAGCCGCGACAGCAGCTAAAACACCTACTTGGGCATCATCATTTGTTGGAGGTCGTGGTTGACGTTTCACATCTGGCTGAACACTTCCTGTTTCCCTTAATTAACGTAACTATCCGGCGAACGGTCCCGACACTTGGATGATGTCGTCCAGGATACCGAACAGCATACATAGCACACGCCCGTTGGGCATTTTGATCACAATAGCCATACATCAACACGATATCGACCTTTTCTGCAATTGGTAAACTGTCCATTTTAACACGGGTAATGTATCACGAAGCAAATACCGTCCGTACTGGCAGAATGTTACGTGATACCACGTACTTATACGTTTGTAACTATTACAGCGCCATGTATCACAAAGCGAAAAAAGTGGTCCAACAAACATTCATATTTCTTTACGTACTACACGAATATGTCATAAAAATGGCGATTCCTATTAAAAAAACTGTTGATATCCGTTTGATCTATGGCAGCGCCATCTGGTTTCCTGTTCAAGCTAGACACGCTTCGTTCTTTGTAGTTTTTTCGTTTGACGCTTATTTCGTGAGATATTTGGCCCGGTCACTATGAATGGACCATCCTGTATATATTCGTGACAGACACACAACACTTCCACTGGACCAGTGGCCATAGATCTTAAGGTGCGCGTTTTAGAGCCCATCTTAACGGGAGATTTTTTTCTTGATTTGGTCCACACTACTTCATAGTAAAATATGGAAAGGAAGATATATAAAATATAATTCAGCACCACACCTTGTACGAGTGGGATAAGCCGAGAATAGCACAGTCACGTACAGGGTACATAGCATTATAGCACACAGACCAATAACAGCACCATACGAAATACTGGGAATAAAGGCAAGTAACGGCGACTTACTACTCCCAAAGTTACATCAGTCTCCTAGTCCTCAATCTTCCGGGACCATCTATCGTCGGCACGTGGGAAGAGCGACTATTGGTCTCTCTCTGATAAGGAACAGAATTTCACTGATTTTAGCGCTATGCTCATTACGTGAATAGGGGAAATAGTTTCACAGACATCAAACGTGAATTGCAGTGTCAAACATGAAAACAAAGGCTTTTTTCGTTGTAATGGGATCTTCCCATGAAATTTTAATCGCCAGTGTTCTGCTTCGATTGCGAAAACATGCTCTTGGAACCCACCTACATAGGGAGAAATGATCATCACGATAGATTAAGAGAAATCAGGATTCGCACAGAAAAATTCAAGTGCTCGTTTTTCCCGCGTGCCGTTCAAGAGTAGAACGGTAGAGAGACAGCTTGAAGGCGGTTCATTGAACCCGCTGCCTGGCACTTTATTGTGAATAGCAGAGTAATCACTTAGATGTAGATTTAGATGCTTAAGGAAGCTGTATGGCCGGCCGGAGTTGCCGAGCGGTTCTAGGCGCTTCAGACTGGAACAGCGCGACCGCTACGGTCGCTGATTCGAATCCTGACTCGGGCATGGATGTGTGTGATGTCCTTAGGTTAGTTAGAGTTAAGTACTTCTAAGTTCTGGCGGACTGATGACCTCAGAAATTAAGTCCCATAGTGCTCAGAGCCATTTGAACCATTTTTTGAATAACGGCACCAAACGAAATACAGGGAATATAGGCAAGTAATGGCGACTTATTACTCCCAAATTTAAATCAGTCTCCTATCCCTCAATTTTCCGAGGCCACCTATCGACGCCATGTGGGGAGGAAGAATATTGGTCTCTCTCTGATAAGGGACAGAATTCCACTGATCTTAGCGAGATGGATGCTGAAGGAAGTTATGTGTTTCTTGACAACAACGGTATTGTTGGGGCTAGAAGATGTCATACTATATACCAAACGCACTTGCTGCAACAGCATTAACTAAACATGTAGCATATTTTACGAGGTGCATTCAAGTTCTAAGGACTCCGATTTTTTTTTTTTTAATTAACTACTCACCCGAAATCGATGAAACTGGCGTTACTTCTCGACGTAATCGCCCTGCAGACGTACACATTTTTCACAACGCTGACGCCATGATTCCATGGCAGCGGCGAAGGCTTCTTTAGGAGTCCGTTTTGACCACTGGAAAATCGCTGAGGCAATAGCAGCACGGCTAGTGAATGTGCGGCCACGGAGAGTGTCTTTCATTGTTGGAAAAAGCCAAAAGTTACTAGGAGCCAGGTCAGGTGAGTAGGGAGCATGAGGAATCACTTCAAAGTTGTTATCACGAACAAACTGTTGCGTAACGTTAGCTCGATGTGCGGGTGCGTTGTCTCGGTGAAACGGCACACACGCAGCCCAACCCGGACGTTTTCGTTGCAGTGCAGGAAGGAATTTGTTCTTCAAAACGTTTTCGTAGGATGCACCTGTTACCGTAGTGCCCTTTGGAACGCAATGGGTAAGGATTATGCCCTCGCTGTCCCCGAACATGGACACCATCATTTTTTCAGCACTGGCGGTTACCCAAAATTTTTTTGGTGGCGGTGAATCTGTGTGCTTCCATTGAGCTGACTGGCGCTTTGTTTCTGGATTGAAAAATGGCATCCACATCTCATCCATTGTCACAACCGACGAAAAGAAAGTCCCATTCGTGCTGTCGTTGCGCGTCAACATTGCTTGGCAACATGCCACACGGGCAGCCGTGTGGTCATCCATCAGCATTCGTGGCACCCACCCACCTGGATGACATTTTTCGCATTTTCAGGTCGTCATGCAGGATTGTGTGCACAGAACCCACAGAAATGCCAACTCTGGAGGCAATCTGTTCAACAGTCATTCGGCGATCCCCCAAAACAATTCTCTCCACTTTCTCAATCTTGTCATCAGATTGGCTTGTGCGAGCCCGAGGTTGTTTCGGTTTGCTGTCACACGATGTTCTGCCTTCATTAAACTGTCGCACCCACAAACGCACTTTCGACACATCCATAACTCCATCACCACATGTCTCCTTCAACTGTCGACGAATTACAATTGGTTTCACACCACGCAAATTCAGAAAACGAATGATTGCTCGCTAGGAAGTAAGGAAAACGTCGCCATTTTAAGTATTTAAAACAGTTCTCATTCTCGCCGCTGGCGGTAAAATTCCATCTGCCGTACGGTGCTGCTATATCTGGGACATATTGACAATGAACACGGCCTCATTTTAAAACAATGCCCATGTTTCTATCTCTTTCCAGTCCGGAGAAAAAAAAATCGGAGGCCTTATAACTTGAATGCACCCCGTAAAATATCAGGCATGTGGCATACACCATTTAAAATGTCGGCGCCTCGTCGATGAGGGCGTAAACTCGCAGCTGGTTCGCGCACAATGAAGTTTCGTAACAGATTTCTTGCGGATGAGTATCGAATGTTTTCATCTACAGTTGTTTTTTAGTGTTGGAAAATGAAAGCTCAAAAAGTTATTCCAATTGACACGGACCATTGTCGCCTACATATTCCTATCAGAGCAATTTGAGTCTTACTCGAATGTTTTTCCCCGCATTCTACGCTACTTCTTCGGGAGGAGGTTTGAAACTTCCTCCACGCTGTATAGCAGCAGCTAAACACGTTGCGAGGGGCCGGGAAGTCCCTCCTTGATGAAGCCGCTTGCCCCTGCTAGCGACCTGCGCGCCTCAGCTCCTGGGACACGGCCACCCGGAAGCACCAATTACCGCCCCCACCCCAGCCCCTATAACGCACACACACCTCCGCCCCCCTCTTCTCCCCCCGTTTCCTCGACGCTGCGATCTCGCCTCCGCGAGCAGCACGGCAGGCTAATACCGCTTTAGCACCTGCCCGCCTCCTAACTGGCCTTTCTCGCTACCTACCCCTGCCTGCTCCTACTCATACTCAACAGCTACTCCCGCCTACTCCTCCCACGCTCCATGACCTCGCTGAGCGCGACGACACACAAAAGCGTCATCTACCTGCGCAGAAGGGATTCTCTCCCTCTCTCTCCTCTCCTGATAATAAGCTTGTTCTCCATATATTGACCGTCTATTTACTGGCAGCGTGCTTCCATCTACGTGAAAAATACTAACAATCTATAGAATAATCTACAAAAGAATAGGATGGCCGACTGCCATAAACTGACTATTACCGAAGGTCAAGAGTAAAGAGAATTTAAAATGCAGGTTGGGCGGTACCAAGAGTGGCATACCCTTAAGTTTCTGAATAAAGTCATTCCGTATTGGGCTGCTAAAACAGTTGTTTATTGCTATTGCAATTTCGGCGCATATTCGTTGTCAAGCATTGTGGGAGGCTCAACGCCCTCTAGAACACTAAGCTGACATGCTGGAACAGTTTCCAGCAGTCTAAAACCAAATACATGCGGTGGTACAAATGCACCCAGTGTTCGATACGTCGTGGGAGGACACGCCATGTAGCTAATACAGTACTGGCCATTAAAATTGCTACACCAGGAAGATGACGTGCAACAGACGCGAAACTTAATCGACAGGAAGATGATGCTCTGATATGCAAATAATTAGCTTTTCAGAGCATTCACACACGTGCTGACATGAGGAAAGTTTCCAATCGATTTCTCATACACGAACAGCAGTTGACCGGCGTTGCCTGGTGAAACGTTGTTGTGATGCCTCGTGTAAGGAGGAGAAGTGCGTATCATAACGTTTCCGACTTCGATGAAGGTCAGATTGTAGCCTATCGCGATTGCGGTTTATCGTAATGCGACATTGCTGCTCGCGTTGGTCGACATCCAATGACTGTTAGCAGAATATGGAATCGGTGGGTTCAGGGGGGTAATACGGAACGCCGTGCTGGATCCCAACGGCCTCGTATCACTAGCAGACGAGATGACAGGCATCTTATCCGCGTGGCTGTAACGGATCGCGCAGACACGTCTCGACTCCTGAGTCAACAGATGGGGACGTTTGCAAGACAACAACCATCTGACCAAACAGTTCAACGACGTTTGCAGCAGCATGGACTATCAGCTCGGAGACCGTAGCTGCGGTTACCCTTGACGCTGCATCACAGACAGGAGCGCCTGCGATGGTGTACTCGACGACCAACCTGGGTGCACGAATGGCAAAACGTCATTTTTCCGGATGACTCCAGTTTCTGTTTACAGCGTCGTGATGGTCGCATCCGTGTTTGTCGACATCGCGGTGAACGCATATTGGAAGCGTGTATTCGTCATCGCCATACTGGCGTATCACCCTGCGTGATGGTATGTGGTGCCATTGGTTACACATCTCGGTCACCTCTTGTTCGCATTGACGGCACTTTGAACACTGGACGTTACATTTCAGATGTGTTACGACCCGTGGCTCTACCCTTCATTCGATCCCACCGAAACCCTACATTTCAGCAGGACAATGCACGACCGCATGTTGCAGGTCCTGTATGGGCCTTTCTGGATACAGAAACTGTTCGACTGCTGCCCTGGGCAGCACATTCCCCAGATCTCTCACCAATTGAAACTTCTGGTCAATGGTGGCCGAGCAACTGGTTCATCACAATACGCCAGTCACTACTCTTGATGAACTGTGGTATCGTGTTGAAGCTGCATGGGCAGCTGTACCTGTACACGCCATCCAAGCTGTGTTTGACTCAATGGCCAGGCGTATCAAGGCCGTTACTACGGCCAGAGGTGGTTGTTCTGGCTACTGATCTCAGGATCTATGCACCTGAATTGCGTGAAAATGTAATCACATGTCAGTTCTAGCATAATATATTTGTCCAATGAATACCCGCTTATCATTTGCATTTCCTCTTGGTGTAGCAATTTTAATGGCCAGTAGTGTACTAACACTCTGCAGAATAATCTACCGAAGAGTAGGAGAGACGACTAGCAGAAACTGAGTTTTACCGAAGGTCGGTTTGGATTCAGGAACGACTAGGACTGCCGAAGTAAAGAGAATTTAAAATGCAGGTTGGCGGTACCAAGAATAGCATATACTTTCGTTTCTGAATAAATTCATTCCGTTTTCGGCTGCTAAAACAATTGTTTATTGGTATTGCAGTTTCGGCAAATATTCGTTGTCAAGCATTGTGGGAGGCTGAAACTCACTCTACAACACTAAGCTGACATGCTGGAACAGTTTTCAGTAGTCTAAAACCGAACACATGCGGTGGTACAAATTGAGAAAAATTAATAAATTACTGTGGTGATAAACGTCTTACGTTATTTGATTTTCAAACAGCTGAGCAAAACTGAGCTTCCTCTCTGTACTTCTTCTGATCAACACTAAACTGACACACTTATTTTTTTTTAGCGCAACGCAATCTGGCTTTCAATAATACCTACAAAAGAATGGCCCTGACTAACAATAACCTATACCTTTCATGAATCACTCACTTCACAAAAATCTTCGTTACCCAAGCTACTGCAATACAAAATGGTTCAAATGGCTCTGAGCACGATGGGACTCAACATCTTAGGTCATCAGTCCCCTAGAACTTAGAACTACTTAAACCTAACTAACCTAAGGACATCACACACACCCATACCCGAGGCAGGATTCGAACCTGCGACCGTAGCAGTCCCGCGGTTCCGGAATGCAGCGCCAGAACCTCTAGACCACCGCGGCCGGCTACTGCAATACAGCGTGCGCCAATACTGCCAGCTAAATTAAAGATTCTAACTACTGAAGGCACGAACTAGTGACAGGCCGCGGTGGTCTAGCGGTTCTAGGCGCTCAGTCCGGAACCGAGCGACTGCTACGGTCGCAGGATCGAATCCTGCCTGGGGCATGGATGTGCGTGATGTCCTTAGGTTAGTTAGGTTTAACTAGTTCTAAGTTCTAGGGGACTAATGACCTCGGAAGTTGAGTCCCATAGTGCTGAAAGCCATTTGACCCATTTGAAAGATTTTGATGGAGAACAAACAATGTATTTACCTTAATAGTGTTCAAAAGTCATAATATATATAGCAGTTCATGACATCCAGCCTTACAAATTTCACCGACGTCCAGATCGTCCGCTTTCAAAATTCTGCCATCTCTCTCCCCACATCCACCACTGCTGGCGGCTCACCTCCAACTGCGCAACGCTACGCGCTGATCACATCCAACTGCCCAACACTACAATAGAGAATGTCCTTAGGTTTGTTAGGTTTAAGTAGTTCTAAGTTCTAGGGGACTGATGACCTCAGATGTTCAGTCCCACAGTGCTCAGAGCCATTTGAACCATTTGACGCACGGTGTGAACGGAAAGCGTCGTTTGGTTACCGTTTAAAAGAAAATGATTTTTAAACCGAAATGTTACATGACCATTCGATATAGCGGTTCCAGATGAATCTAGTGCGATATTTGTTTCAATGCGGGTGTAACATCCCGGTTTAAAACTCATTCTGGTTGTAATGGGAAACAAACCGACGCTTTCCGTTCACATTAGGCATCGCATAAAAGACGTGGTGGCCAGCAATTGTTTTGACTGACTCCAGGTACACATTATAGAAACGAAATTGCAAATATTTGCCGAAACACCACAGAAAATGCGTCTGACAACTTTCAGAAGAGACCCACTGGTATATATGAACAAGGTGAAGCAGAGGTAGCACGGACCAAAACAAGGAAAAAAATGCCTAGTAAACATTCATCTTCCACAGTGTGGGGCACGTCTGTTCTACTGAAATCGGTTGCTTTCCATACTTTGAGAGCTGACAGAATGGACCAATACAACAAAAAATTATCCGGTAAACACGGGCCCCAAAGGGCATACATTAAGAGTATGAACACTTGGTCTTTGTACGCTATTGTGTAACACATCTCTTCTACTGAACAAATGCTCATACCTCATAAGTCATGCATTTTATAGCCCATGTTTACAAGGCATTTTTTCGTATTTTGGTCTATACTACCTTCTCTGAAAGTACCGGGTGATCAAAAAGTCTGTATAAATTTGAAAACTTAATAAACCACGGAATAATGTAGATAGAGAGGTAAAAATTGACACATATGCTTGGAATGACATGGGGTATCATTAGAACCAAAAAAAAATTGCTACACGCGTTAAAGATCTCTTGCGCGCGTCGTTTGGTGATGATCGTGTGCTCAGCCGCCACTTTCGTCATGCTTGCCCTCCCACGTCCCCAGACCTCAGTCCGTGCGATTATTGACTTTGGTGTTACCTGAAGTCGCAAGTGTATCGTGATCGACCGACATCTCTAGGGATGCTGAAAGACAACATCCGACGCCAATGCCTCACTGTAACTCCGGACATACTGTACAGTGCTGTTCACAACATTATTCCTCGACTACACCTATTGCTGAGGAATGATGGTGGACATATTGAGCATTTCCTGTAAAGACCATCATCTTTGCTCATTCTTTGTTATGCTAATTATTGCTGTTCTGATCAGATGAAGCGCCGCCATCTGTCGGACATTTTGTGAACTTTTTTTTGGTTCTAATAAAACCCCATGTCATTCCAAGCATGTGTGTCAACTTGTACCTCTCTATCTACATTATTCCGTGATTTGTTCAGTTTTCAAATTTATACTGACTTTTTGATCACCGGGTATTTTGGTGAGTTTCTGATTCACCCAGGACACATGGGATAACACAAGGACAACACAAACAGTGGACATACGAGGTGCATTCAAGTTCTAAGGCCTCCGATTTTTTTCTCCGGACTGGAACGAGATAGAAACATGTGCATTGTTTTAAAATGAGGCTGCGTCCCATTGTCAATACATCCCAGAGATGGCAGCACCGTACGGCAGATGGAATTTTACCGACAGCGGCGAGAATGAGAACTGTTTTAAATACTTAAAATGGCGACGTTTTCCTTACTTGAACAGCGTGCAATCATTCGTTTTCTGAATTTGCGTGGTGTGAAACCAATTGAAATTCATCGACAGTGCGTTCGTGAGTGCGACAGTTTAATGAAGGCAGAACATCGTGTGACAACAAACCGAAACAACCTCGGGCTTGCACAAGCCGGTCTGACGACACGATCGAGAAAGTGGAGAGAATTGTTTTGGGGGATCGCCGAATGACTGTTGAACAGATCGCCTCCAGAGTTGGCATTTCTGTAGGTTCTGTGAACACAATCCTGCATGACGACCTGAAAATGCGAAAAGTGTCATCCAGGTGGGTGCCACGAATGCTGTCGGACGACCACACGGCTGCCCGTGTGGCATGTCGCCAAGCAATGTTGACGCGGAACGACAGCAGGAATGGGCCTTCCTTTTCGTTGGTTGTGACAATGGATGAGACGTGGATGCCATTTTTCAATCCAGAAACAAAGCGCCAGTCAGCTCAATGGAAGCACACAGATTCACCGCCACCAAAAAAAATTTCGGGTAACAGCCAGTGCTAAAAAAACGATGGTGTTCATGTTCTGGGACAGCGAGGGCGTAATCCTTACCCATTGCGTTCCAAAGGGCACTACGGTAACAGGTGCATCCTACGAAAATGTTTTGAAGAACAAATTCCTTCCAGCAGTGCAACAAAAAACACCATCACATCGAGCTAACGTTACGCAACACTTTCTTCGTGAAAACAACTTTGAAGAAATTCCTCTTGCTCCCTACTCATCTGACCTGGCTCCTAGTGACTTTTGGCTTTTTCCGACAATGAAAGACACTCTCCGTGGCCGCACACTCACCAGCCGTGCTGCTATTGCTTCAGCGATTTTCCAGTGGTCAAAACAGACTCCTAAAGAAGCCTTCGCCGCTGCCATGGAATCATGGCGTCAGCGTTGTGAAGAATGTGTACGTCTGCAGGGCGATTACGTCGAGAAGTAACGCCAGTTTCATCGATTTTGGGTGAGTAGTTAATTAGAAAAAAAAAATCGGAGGCCTCAGAACTTGAATGCACCTCGTAGTTCAGGCCAGTGTAATACGAAGACATGGGACCCTGAAACACCTGCAACTGACGTCGCCACAATTACAGAAGGCACGCAAGATCTCCGAGTTTTGGCCAGAGTCTTGTCTCAGCTCGGCAGAGTTGTGGAAGAGCCAGGAAGGGCTCCCCGCTCGCCTTACTTCGCCCCTCGGTCTTCGCTTCCTTACTGCGTCGCGACGGCGGCTGTAAATTGCGTGGGCAGGTAGTGGGATCGCGGCGTGTTAAGTGGCGGCGTGCGCGCCCAGGCAGAAACCAGATAACGGGGGCCGAGCTACAAGGCACGCGGGGGAGGCCCCGCCGGCTCAGCCGAGGAGACACGCCGGGGAGGCGGCGCCGCTACCTGCCGGCGAAGAAGAAGTCGAGGGGGCGACCTGCAGCAGCCACCAAAACACCACCAACACCATCACCAACACCAACGCTACCATCATCGTCGAGTGACACACCTAGCGTCTTCCTACGTCCACATTCCAATGTAGGACAGCAAAGATCCGCATTTTGGCCCTGATGGACGAACTAGTGCCGACCGACCGCCATGTCCTCCTCGGCCAATGGCGTCAGTGGATGCAGTGTGGAGGGGCATAGCGTCAGCACACCGCTCTCCCGGCCACTGTCGGCTTTGCAGACCTTCGAGCCGCTACTTTTCATTTAAGTAGCTCCTCAACTGGACTCACGATGCTGAGTGCATCCACTTGTAACACCAACGACTCTGTACGAGTTGCATTCAAGTTCTAAGGCCTCCGATTTTTTTTTCTAATTAACTACTCACCCGAAATCGATGAAACTGGCGTTACTTCTCGGCGTAATCGCCCTGCAGACGTACACATTTTTCACAACGCTGACGCCATGATTCCATGGCAGCGGCGAAGGCTTCTTTAGGAGTCTGTTTTGACCACTCGAAAATCGCTGAGGCAATAGCAGCACGGCTGGTGAATGTGCGGCCACGGAGAGTCTCTTTCATTGTTGGAGAAAGCCAAAAGTCACTAGGAGCCAGGTCAGGTAAGTAGGGAGCATGAGGAATCACTTCAAAGTTGTTATCACGAAGAAACTGTTGCGTAACGTTAGCTCGATGTGCGGGTGCGTCGTCTTGGTGAAACAGCACACGCGCAGCCCTTCCCGGACGTTTTTGTTGCAGTGCAGGAAGGAATTTGTTCTTCAAAACATTTTCATAGGATGCACCTGTTACAGTAGTGCCCTTTGGAACGCAATGGGTAAGGATTACGCCCTCGCTGTCCCAGAACATGGACACCATCATTTTTTCAGCACTGGCGGTTACCCGAAATTTTTTTGGTGGCGGTGAATCTTTGTGCTTCCATTGAGCTGACTGGCGCTTTGTTTCTGGATTGAAAAATGGCATCCACGTCTCATCCATTGTCACAACCGACGAAAAGGAAGTCCCATTCGTGCTGTCGTTGCGCGTCAACATTGCTCGGCAACATGCTACACGGGCAGCCGTCTGTCAGCATTCGTGGCACCCAGCTGGATGACACTTTTCACATATTCAGGTCGTCATGCAGGATTGTGTGCACAGAACCCACAGAAATGCCAACTCTGGAGGCGATCTGTTCAACAGTCATTCGGCAATCCTCCAAAACAATTCTCTCCACTTTCTCGATCGTGTCGTCAGACCGGCTTGTTCGAGCCTGAGGTTGTTTCGGTTTGTTGTCACACGATGTTCTGCCTTCATTAAACTGTCGCACCCACGAACGCACTTTCGACACATCCATAACTCCATCACCACATGTCTCCTTCAACTGTCGATGAATTTCAATTGGTTTCACACCACGCAAATTCAGAAAACGAATGATTGCACGCTGTTCAAGTAAGGAAAACGTCGCCATTTTAAGTATTTAAAACAGTTCTCATTCTCGCCGCTGTCGGTAAAATTCCATCTGCCGTACAGTGCTGCCATCTCTGGGACGTATTCACAATGAACGCGGCCTCATTTTAAAACAATGCGCATGTTTCTATCTCTTTCCAGTTCAGAAAAAAAAAATCAGAGGCCTTAGAACTTGAATGCACCTCGTACTATTGTACATATAAGTAATTCTTCTCATCTGATTTTTCGATAAACTTGTGTAATTGATATTCTGATTTCATTTCCTTTTGTTTCATGCCATTATGTGAAGAAAGCTGTAAATACGTTTCAATGTGAATATTAATGTTTATGTCAAATGTCAAGTAATATTGTAATAGAATTGAAATGTAACAAATGTTGAAACTGTTGTAAGATGTTTAAAATTGTAACTGTGCGTCTGTACGTAGGCAATGTGTTAGGATGCGTAGAATGCAAACCCTCGGGTGAATACCCGGTCTGTCAGGGAGCGGTAAAATGTGGATGGCAGGCGAGCGCGGGAAAATGCACGCGGGCACTGCACGGCACAATGGGCACAGTAGTCGGAGTTTGGCACTGGTTTGAGCAACACCTTCTGGAGCGGGGAGGCTCTCCCGGAAGACGTAGCTTCAATGAGCCTCGGGTATGCCGTTCCAACGCTCACACAGCATGGCAAATTCCATAGGCACTAAATGGAAAAGTACTGCTACGCTAAGAAGAATTAATGTGTCGATACGTCAAGAGCCATAGCTGTGGTTGTATGTGTGCTCTGTGCCTCGCCATCTTGCCGCCCGCCAACCGCCGCACCGTTACTAGCAGGTTGAAACTTTTAGTACTGTATTCGTATGGATCAGAGAGTGAACTGTATTTGTTTGGTTCAATAATAACCTAAATTTTGCCGGAACTTTCCCATCATTTAATTATCCTCACAACAAACCTAGACAGGGTCCTTTGCAAACGTTGTGCAATCCTAGTGTCCCGAAATGAAAATTAAAAATTGTGTTAATAATAATTATTTGCAGAGCTAGCCATATTAGAATGGTATTTAAAGAAATGTTTTGTTAATGAACCAGTAAATGATTAGCGAAGGCCTAACGAAGTCTAAAGACAACTTTAGTATTGATATAGTAATGAAGTTTATTCTTTCGAGGCAGACCTAAAGGCATTTAAATGAGCAGTAAGTAAGATGGAAAGAGTAGTAACTTATATACTGGAAATCTTGAATGAATAATAAATTCAGTAATAATTTTTTTTTAAATACAGTGATCATAACAGTTTCAGGCCTACCCCCCCCCCCCTCCCCTCATTCATTTGAATACTGAAGTGTTCCAAATTGGTTTGACCAGCGAAAGTTAAAGTCAATATAAAAGTCAAAATTTATTAGTGTTTTATCTTTATCAAAGCTGACATTTTGCGTGTGGCTTGAAAGTACAATTTCTAGGGTAACCTATGCCCGATTTTAATCATATTAATAGACAGTATAAAGTTTCGTAGTAAACATTATAGTGTAGTGTTATGTATTCATGCTTTTACATATCAGTACAGAACGTGAAACTATCAGTTCAATAGATTTTCTGGTTCTAAAATTCTACTGTATTCTGCAGTCTTACAACTTCTTCTTTTGTATGAATATATTCCAACTTGTACAGGGAAGGAACTCAGTTAATGCCTAATTAGACTGGCGACCGTATTACTGTCACATTGGTAGCATCTTCTGGTTTGCTTTTGATCTATCCTGACGTGTGATTGCATTTGGAACTTACTTCACGGATCATTGTTATTACAGAGTGGATGTAAGTCTGAGTCGCCACCATTCAGGTACACGCGGTCGATATCTATGCGAAAATCCTTTCTCATAAGATGAATCCCGCTCACTTACCATAGCACAGGCTTTAACGAGTACTGTGTCAGGGATTACACACTCTATACTTAAGATCGAAATTTAGTAAGGAGTTGAATGCGAGATGCTTTTAATAGCTTCCACAATGAGTCACTGCTTCTGGCAGAGAATGATTAAAGATTCTGGTCGTATGTAAATTACACCATCAGAAACGCATGATCAACACCTTCACTGTGCGATAGCGATCTAACGTTACAGATGACAGCGCCACTAGAGCGAAGTTTCTAAACACAGATTCCCGGAATTCCGTCACCACAGAAGACGAAGTAAATGTTTCAGAATTCGAATCAGGAACTGCAGCCAACGTTGAGTTATTTAGAAACAGATATCCTCATCGTAGCGAAGAAGCTTAAAAAAATGTGTGTGAAATCTTATGGGACTTAACTGCTAAGGTCATCAGTCCCGAAGCTTACACACTACTTTAACCTAAATTATCGTAAGGACAAACACAAACACACCCATGCCCGAGGGAGGACTCGAACCTCCGCCGGGACCAGCCGCACAGTCCATGACTGCAGCGCTGTAGACCGTTCGGCTAATCCCCCGCGACGAAGAAGCTTAAATCACTCAGTAAATTCTAGTCCTCTGGTATAGACTGCATACGCGTTAGGTTCCTTTCCGAGTATACTGATACAATAGCACAGTACTTTGCAATCATACATCGTATCTAAAGCTAGTATAAGAAAATGACGACAGCGAAAAATTGTGTCGGACGGGGATTCGAACCCCACAAGTGGTCGCCTAACCGTTTGCGTGTCCGAGCACACCCCACGACCGGACCCAGAGTTCTATATGTAGTCAACCACTTGTCTACAACGTGCATACATTCATTTTCTATATATTCTCGTACTGGGAATACATTTTAAATACAGGGTATTTCAAAAATGACCGGTATATTTGAAACGGCAATAAAAACTAAACGAGCAGCGATAGAAATACACCATAACTTTCGAAATTACAGTAGTTACAATTTTCAACAACAGATGGCACTGCAAGTGATGTGAAAGACATAGAAGACAACGCAGTCTGTGGGTGCGCCATTCTGTACGTCGTCTTTCTGCTGTAAGCGTGTGCTGTTCACAACGTGCAAGTGTGCTGTAGACAACATGGTTTATTCCTTAGAACAGAGGATTTTTCTGGTATTGGAATTCCACCGCCTAGAACACAGTGTTGTTGCAACAAGACGAAGTTTTCAACGGAGGTTTAATGTAGCCAAAGGACCGAAAAGCGATACAATAAAGGATCTGTTTGGCAAATTTCAACGGACTGGGAACGTGACGGATGAACGTGCTGGATAGGTAGGGCGACCGCGTACAGCAACCGCAGAGGTCAACGCGCAGCTAGTGCAGCAGGTGATCCGGCAGCGGCCTCGGGTTTCCGTTCGCCGTGTTGCAGCTGTGGTCCAAATGACGCCAACGTCCACGTATCGTCTCATGCGCCAGAGTTTACACCTCTATCCGTACAAAATTAAACGCGGCAACCCCTCAGCGCCGCTACCATTGCTGCACGAGAGACATTCGCTAATGATATAGTGCACAGGATTGATGACGGCGATATGCATGTGGGCAGCATTTGGTTTACTGACGAAGCTTATTTTTACCTGGACGGCTTCGTCAATAAACAGAACTGGCGCATATGGGGAACCGAAAAGCCCCATGTTGCAGTCCCATCGTCCCTGCATCCTCAAAAAGTACTGGTCTGGACCGCCATTTCTTCCAAAGGAATCATTGGCCCATTTTTCAGATCCGAAACGATTACTGCGTCACGCTATCTGGACATTCTTCGTGAATTTGTGGCGGTACAAACTGCCTTAGACGACACTGCGAACACCTCGTGGTTTATGCAAGATGGTGCCCGGCCACATCGCACGGCCGACGTCTTTAATTTCTTGAATGAATATTTCGATGATCGTGTGATTGCTTTGGGCTATCCGAAACATACAGGAGGCGGCGTGGATTGGCCTCCCTATTCGCCAGACATGAATCCCTGTGACTTCTTTCTGTGGGGACACTTGAAAGACCAGGTGTACCGCCAGAATCCAGAAACAATTGAACAGCTGAAGCAGTACATCTCATCTGCATGTGAAGCCATTCCGCCAGACACGTTGTCAAAGGTTTCGGGTAATTTCATTCAGAGACTACGCCATATTATTGCTACGCATGGTGGATATGTGGAAAATATCGAACTATAGAGTTTCCCAGACCGCAGCGCCATCTGTTGTTGAAAATTGTAACTACTGTAATTTCGAAAGTTTGTCTGCCTGAAAATGTACTGTTGTCCCAAGCATATTGCAACAAACGGTGTATTTCTATCGCTGTTCGTTTAGTTTTTATTGCCGTTTCAAATATACCGGTCATTTTTTAAACACCCTGTAGAAGTAGCTTGGCCGGTGTCGGGGGACAAATACCATATTGTAGTGCCTGTCTTGCTCAGAATTACGATCCAATGTTTCTTCCGACATATATGCATGTCCAAAGCTGATGGCTATCCGTATTCACAATTGCTAATAGCCGCGCGGGATTAGCCGAGCGGTCGAAAGCGCTGCAGTCATGGACTGTGCAGCTGGTCCCGGCGGAGGTTCGAGTCCTCCCTCGGGCATGGGTGTGTGTGTTTGTCGTTAGGATAATTTAGGTTAAGTAGTGTGTGGGCTTAGGGACTGATGACCTTAGCAGTTAAGTCCCAGAAGATTTCACACACACACACACACATTCACAATTGCTAATACAATTTCATGTAATTCATAATGTCTGTAGTCGCCTTGGAGCCTGTTCCTTTGAATATTCATGTAAGTTGGAAGGAAAATTGGATCGTAATTCTGAACACAGGCACTGCAATATCGCCATATCAATGACACCGATATGCCGTAGAAAATGCTTCAAATGTCTCTGCGCACTATGGGACTTAACATCTGAGGTCACAAGTCCTCTAGAACTTGGAATTAATCTAAGTACATCACACACATTCATGCCCGAAGCAGGATTCGAACCTGTGACCATAGCAGTCGCGCAGTTCCGGACTGAAGCGCCTAGAACCGCTCGGCCACCGCGGCAGGCGATCTGTGGTACAGTTTCGAAACATACACTCTCTTCAAACATCATGAATTACCTCGAAGAAAACGATTTATCGACATAGAGACAGCACGAAATCACAAACTTTCGTTCTTGGGAAACAATTAGATGTTTATTTACACGAAGTAACGACTCCCATCGACAGCAGATCTCAAACTGATTCAGTATCTTAAGACTTCCAGAAGGCCTTTAACACTGTTCCGCACAAGCGACTTCTAATAAAACAGTGCCCATCTCAGTTACGGAACTGTGTTGGTGTTTTCCTTTCCGAAGGACCAGAGTTTGTTGTAATAGACGGAAAGTCACCGAGTAAAGCAAAGGTGCTATCCGCGGTTCTCCACGTTACCGACACACACACACACACACACACACACACATAAAAAAAGTTTCGAATCATGTTACTTTGTGGCAGGAAATGCTCTCAACAAGGGAATTGTCCAGCTGTCTCGGAGTGAATCAAAGCTTTGTTGTTCGGACATGGAGGAGATACAGAGGGACAGCAGCTGTCGATGACGTGCGTCACTCAGGCCGCCCAACGGCTACTACTGCAGTCGATGACCGCTGCCTACGGATTATGGCTCGGAGGAACCCTGACAGCAACGCCACCATGTTGAATAATGCTTTTCGTGCAGCCACAGAGCGTCGTGTTACGACTCAATCTATGCGCGATAGGCTGCAAGATGCGCAACTTCACTCCCGACGTCCATGGCGAGGTCCATCTGTGCAACCACAAAACCATGCACCGCGGTACAGATTGGCCCAACAACATGCGGAATGGACCGTTCAGGGTTGGCATCACGTTCTCTTCACCGATGAGTGTCGCATATGCCTCCAACCAGACAATCGTCAGAACTGTTTGGAGGCAACCCGTTCAGTCTCAACGCCTTAGACACACTGTCAAGCGAGTGCAGCAAGGTGGAGGTTCCCTGCTGTTTTGAGGTGGCATTATGTGGGACCGGCGTACTCCGCTGGTGGTCATGGAAAGCACCGTAACGGCTGTATGATACGTGAATGCCATCCTCCAACCGATAGCGCAGCCATATCGGCAGCATATTGGCGAGGCATTCGTCTTCATGGACGACAATTCACACCCCCATCGCGCACTTCTTGTGAATAACTTCCTTCAGGATAACGACATCGCTCGACTAGAATGGCCAGCACGTTCTCCAGACACGAACCCTGTCGAACATGCCTGGGATAGATTGAAAAGAGCTGTTTATCGACGACGTGACTCACCAAACACTCTGAGGGATCTATGCCGAATTGCCGTTGAGGAGTGGGACAATCTGGGCCCTAGCTGCCTTGATGAACTTGCGGATAGTAGTAGTTGTGGTCTTCAGTCCTGAGACTCGTTTGATACAGCTCTCCATGGTGCTCTATCCTGTGCAACCTTCTTCATCTCCCAGTACTTACTGCAACTTATATCCTTCTGAATCTGCTTAGTGTATTCATCTCTTCGTCTCCCTCTACGATTTTTACCCTCCACGCTGCCCTCCAGTGCTAAATTTGTGATCCCCGGATGACTCAGAACATATCCTACTAACCAGTCCCTTCTTCTTGTCAAGCTCTGCCACAAACTCCTCTTCTCCCCAATTCTATTCAATACTTCATTATTAGTTACGTCATCTACCCATCTAATCTTGAGCATTCTTCTGTAGCACCACATTTTGAACGCTTCTATTCTCTTCTTGTCTAAACTATTTATTGTCCATGTTTCACTTCCATACATGGCTACACTCCATACAAATACATTCAGAAATGACGTCCTGACACTTAAATCTATACTCGATGTTAACAAATTTCTCTTCTTCAGAAACGCTTTCCTTGCCCTTGCCAGTCTACGTTTTATATCTTCTCTACTTCGACCATCATCAGTTATTTTGCTCCCCAGATAGCAAAACTCGTTTACTACTTTAAGTGTCTCATTTCCTAATGTAATTCCCTCAGCATCACCCGTCTTAATTTGACTACATTCCATTATTCTCGTTTTGCTTTTGTTGATGTTCGTCTTATATCCTCCTTTCAAGACACTGTCCACGATAAATACAGGCTTGCATCAAACCACCACCTCTGAAGGTCTCGCTGTATGGTGGTACAACATGCGATGTGTAGTTTTCACGAGCAATAAAAAGGGCGGAAATAATGTTTATGTTGATCTCTATTCCAATTTTCTGTACAGGATCCAGAACTCTCGGAACCGAGGTGATGCAAAACCTTTTTTTCGTGTGTGTAATTGCTCAGCTATTCTCTAATTCTACTTTTCTTCCTATAACTAGACACATCTGTATCGAGAACTGTGTCTATTCAAAGAATGACAATTGCACTGTTTGTTTATCCTTTTGCTTACACATGGACTTCATGCAAATTTTTCTTTACATGTAAAACAATTATCTCAAGTTCCGTTTTTCTTCCGTTATTCAACTTCATAAGTTTTTTCTTTCGCACCCTTACATGTGCCTACTTCTCTGACGGCAGCCGAAATAGATGAGTCTGGAACTGCTGGGAGCGAGTGTTGCTGGTTCGTGTTACTAATTTTCCACAACTTTCATTATAAATAACTGTCGAGAGATTGTAGAGCCCGTTATTAACTTGCAGATAGTATGGTCGTTGACCACAGCCATACCTAGAATGTTAAAGAAAACATGTATGGGACAGCGCCGCGGCGTCGCTCTTACGCCACACTAGAGCGACATTGGATCTGGCACATCTACGCCGAATTTGGTGTTTCTACAAAATTAACTGTTTATGGAAGTTTCTTTACTGTAGTCTCAATGACTTTTACACTGGAATGTATAGAACGAAGAATAAGCAGATATTTCTGTCTTCCCTTGGAAAGACGTTAGAGTAATGTTGTCAACCTTGTAAACAACAATTGAATGAAGGACATGTCTTTCCTGACGGATGAAGGCACTTCCCTTCCACTCCTGGTCAAAGTGCCAACAATGATAAGCAGGTGTCGTCAGGTCTTTTACAGAATAAGAAAACAAAAACATTCAGAACACGTCTAACTTTAGAGTCTGTGAGCAGCAAATACTCTACTTTTTAAGCTTCAGAAATGGCACTACTACCACAGAGGCAAAAGTCACGGGATACCGATATGCACATACACAGACGGCGGTATAATCGCGAGTACAGGGTATAAAACAGGGCTTCACAACATACGTGCTCGTGGAGCAATCTGTGAGCAGCAAGGCGCGAGCACGGAGCAGCGCGAGCACGCTACCCCCACTACCGGACCAGAGCGGAGAGTGGGGAGAGTCACGTGGGGCACACAACAGCTGCCGCCAGTCAATGTAAATCCGCGGCCACCTGCACGGATATCACTCACGTATTATTACTGCGACAAATGAAACAAATAAAGGAGAATGTACACATGCCACATAATTTTATTAGCTTAATGTATGCCTCTACATTCGCATTAATTTGTGAACTGTTACACAATAAAAGGTGTCACTGAAGTGTGGGATTCTCGGTTATCTTGTACTTTTTGCCCTTTGCAATTGCGTCTATGTTCGGAGTAATTGTTCTTGTGTATTTTAGGCGCAGCGTGCAGTTTAAATTTCTATCAGACAATGCGTGTCTCAGGCGCGTCTTGTTACATTTCATTGCAGAGAACAGTTGTTCACAAACATACGTGGAACCGAACATTGATATTATTGTAGCCGCCAGTTTGTGCAAACGAGGTGTCTGTAGAATTCCAAAATGTTTTTCTTGTTCTGAAATTTGTCTCTGTATTCTCTGTCACACTGCAGGTCAATAATTTCTTGCTGCAGCTCAGGACGAATCTCTTAAATATTCGCTGAATATGGAGAGGAGAACAGATCAAAATCACTGTCTAGTGCTGTCAGATCTTGAAAGCGCTGATCAACTAAACTATGTGAATAGCGTTCACAGTCTTTGTGAACATCTTGCATGGATGATAATTTAGGAAAATGAGCTAGGTTTCCTGTTTCCAGCTGACTCACCCAAAGTGTCAATTTCATTTTAAAAGCTCGTATTCGATCTATGAAATGAGTGATTAGCAGATCTTTACCTTGTAGTAAAATGTTCAAAGCATTCAGATGGCTAGTTAAATCTGCTAAGTACGCGAGATCACATTCAAACGACGGCGCGCATTTCTCCTCCCTCCCCTCCCTCCCTCCCTACTCCGCGACCTTGCACCTGCTCGCGAGCACGTGCCTGAGCAGACGCTAGTACTCGCGCTCAAAACCGGCCAGTTGTTAAGCCCTGCTATATTGTGATTATAAGGCGATTTTTTGATGACACTGCAATTTTGTAGGAGAGGGCAAAGACCTTGGAAGAAGAGCTGAACCGGTTAATGTCTTCAAAAGAGATTCGAGACTGCGCGCGGAGTGACCGCGAGGTTATAGGCACCATGTCACTGATTGCGCGATTCTTGTCCGCCCCGACAGCTGAGTGGACAGCGTGACGGATTGCCGTCCTACGGGCCCGGGTTCTATTCCCGGCTGGGTCGGAGATTTCTCCGCTCAGGGAGTGGGTGTTGTGTTGTCTTCATCATCATTTCGTCCCCATCTTGCACGCAGGTCGCCCAATGTGACGTCGAATGTAATAAGACCTGCACCATGGCGGCCGGACCTGCCCCGCATGGGGCCTCCCGGCCAATGACGCCAAACGCTCGTTTCCATTCTCCATTGCGCGGTTTCTCCCGCCGGAGGTTCGAGTCCTCCCTCGGGCATTGGTGTGTTTGTGTGTTCTTCTTAGCATAAGTTCCTTTAAGTAGTGTGTAAGTCTAGGGACCAATGACCTAAGCGGATTGGTCCCATAGAAATTTACACACAATGGAACATTTTGAGATTCGAGATTAAGGTGAAGTAAGGTTATAGAAAGGTAATGGGTTGTAGCCGAATTAAAACCTATTACGCCCTTGTATAAAAGGTCAGTGCATTGGCGGAACTATCGTTTGCTCTCAGGTGGTTCACGTGAAAAGGCTGCCGACGTGATTATCGCCTTATAACAGGGATCAGCAGACTTAGAACTCGGAACGGTAGTTGGAGCTAGAAGAATGGGATATTCCATTTCGGAAATCGTTAGGGAAATCAATATTCCGAGATCCCCAGTGTCAAAAGTGTGGCGAGGATATCACATTTCAGGCATTACCTCTCACCACGGGAAACGCAGTGGCTGGTGGCCTTCATTTAACGACCGATAGCAGTGGCGTTGGGGTAGGGTTGTCAGTGCTACGAGACAAGCAACACTGTACGAATAACAACAGTAATCAATGTGGGACGTACGACGAAGGTATCCGTTGGGACAGTGCAGCGAAATTTGTTGTTAACCGGCTACGATAGCAGACGACCGACGC
Source organism: Schistocerca cancellata (assembly GCF_023864275.1). NCBI lineage: Eukaryota > Metazoa > Arthropoda > Insecta > Orthoptera > Acrididae > Schistocerca > Schistocerca cancellata. The sequence continues at coordinate 36,848,359 of NC_064637.1, read as the reverse complement.
GACTGCCTTTGCTAACAGCATGGCATCGCCTGCAGCACCTCACCTGGGCTCCAGATCATGTCGCTTGGATCCTAGACGACTGGAGAACTGTGATTCGGTCAGACGAGTCCCGATTCCAGTTGGCAAAAACTGATGTGAGGTTCGAGTTTGGCGCAGATCCCACAAAGCCATGGACCGAGGCTGTCAACGAGACTCCAATGGTGGAGGCTGCATTTATATGGGGAAGACTGAGCGCTCTGGTCCAATTGACTGGAAATGGTTATGATCGGCTACTTGGAGGCTACCTGGAGCTATTCACGGGCTTCATATCCCTAAGCAACGATGTCACGCTACCGGGGCTAAATTGTTTGGGACTGATTCGAAGAACATTCTGGATAACTCGTGCGAATGATTTGGCCACTCAAACATCGCCCGACATGAATCGCTCTGAACATTATGGGACATAATCGAGAGACCAGTTCGAGGACAGCATCCTGCACCGGCAAGACTTTCGCAATTATTCACTCCTACAGAGGCAGCATGGCTTAATATACACTCCTGGAAATTGAAATAAGAACACCGTGAATTCATTGTCCCAGGAAGGGGAAACTTTATTGACACATTCCCGGGGTCAGATACATCACATGATCACACTGACAGAACCACAGGCACATAGACACAGGCAACAGAGCATGCACAATGTCGGCACTAGTACAGTGTATATCCACCTTTCGCAGCAATGCAGGCTGCTATTCTCCCATGGAGACGATCGTAGAGATGCTGGATGTAGTCCTGTGGAACGGCTTGCCATGCCATTTCCACCTGGCGCCTCAGTTGGACCAGCGTTCGTGCTGGACGTGCAGACCGCGTGAGACGACGCTTCATCCAGTCCCAAACATGCTCAATGGGGGACAGATCCGGAGATCTTGCTGGCCAGGGTGGTTGACTTACACCTTCTAGAGCACGTTGGGTGGCACGGGATACATGCGGACGTGCATTGTCCTGTTGGAACAGCAAGTTCCCTTGCCGGTCTAGGAATGGTAGAACGATGGGTTCGATGACGGTTTGGATGTACCGTGCACTATTCAGTGTCCCTTCGACGATCACCAGTGGTGTACGGCCAGTGTAGGAGATCGCTCCCCACACCATGATGCCGGGTGTTGGCCCTGTGTGCCTCGGTCGTATGCAGTCCTGATTGTGGCGCTCACCTGCACGGCGCCAAACACGCATACGACCATCATTGGCACCAAGGCAGAAGCGACTCTCATCGCTGAAGACGACACGTCTCCATTCGTCTCTCCATTCACGCCTGTCGCGACACCACTGGAGGCGGGCTGCACGATGTTGGGGCGTGAGCGGAAGACGGCCTAACGGTGTGCGGGACCGTAGCCCAGCTTCATGGAGACGGTTGCGAATGGTCCTCGCCGATACCCCAGGAGCAACAGTGTCCCTAATTTGCTGGGAAGTGGCGGTGCGGTCCCCTACGGCACTGCGTAGGATCCTACGGTCTTGGCGTGCATCCGTGCGTCGCTGCGGTCCGGTCCCAGGTCGACGGGCACGTGCACCTTCCGCCGACCACTGGCGACAACATCGATGTACTGTGGAGACCTCACGCCCCACGTGTTGAGCAATTCGGCGGTACGTCCACCCGGCCTCCCACATGCCCACTATACGCCCTCGCTCAAAGTCCGTCAACTGCACATACGGTTCACGTCCACGTTGTCGCGGCATGTTACCAGTGTTAAAGACTGCGATGGAGCTCCGTATGCCACGGCAAACTGGCTGACACTGACGGCGGCGGTGCACAAATGCTGCGCAGCTAGCGCCATTCGACGGCCAACACCGCGGTTCCTGGTGTGTCCGCTGTGCCGTGCGTGTGATCATTGCTTGTACAGCCCTCTCGCAGTGTCCGGAGCAAGTATGGTGGGTCTGACACACCGGTGTCAATGTGTTCTTTTTTCCATTTCCAGGAGTGTATGTGCAGAGGACATTCAACGGCTTGTTGAGTGCATGTGACGTCGAATTGCTGCACTGCGATGGGCAAAAGAAGTTCCGACACGATATTAAGAGGCATCCAAGAACTTTTTGTCGTCCCAGTGTAAGCTCTTTTACCCAGCCTCTCTTTGTAGTTAAGCCTTCGCATCCAGCATCTCCCTCACACTGCTAGTTTCTGCATACAGGGTTATTACAAATGATTGAAGCGATTTCACAGCCCTACAATAACTTTATTATTTGAGATATTTTCACAATGCTTTGCACACACATACAAAAACTCAAAAAGTTTTTTTAGGCATTCACAAATGTTCGATATGTGCCCCTTTAGTTATTCGTCAGACATCAAGCCGTTTATCAAGTTCCTCCCACACTCGGCCCAGCATGTCCCCATCAATGAGTTCGAAAGCATCGTTGATGCGAGCTCGCAGTTCTGGCACATTTCTTGGGAGAAGAGGTTTAAACACTGAAGCTTTCACATAACCCCACAGAAAGAAATCGCATGGGGTTAAGTCGGGAGAGCGTGGAGGCCATGACATGAATTGCTGATCATGATCTCCACCACGACCGATCCATCGGTTTTCCAATCTGCTGTTTGAGAAATGCCGAACATCATGATGGAAGTACGGTGGAGCACCATCCTGTTGAAAGATGAAGTCGGCGCTGTCGGTCTCCAGTTGTGGCATGAGCCAATTTTCCAGCATGTCCAGATACACGTGTCCTCTAACATTTTTTTTTTTTCGCAGAAGAAAAAGGGGCCGTAAACTTTAAACCGTGAGATTGCACAAAACACGTTAACTTTTGGTGAAATGCGAATTTGCTGCACGAATGCGTGAGGATTCTCTACCGCCCAGATTCGCACATTGTGTCTGTTCACTTCACCATTAAGAAAAAAATGTTGCTTCATCACCGAAAACAAATTTCGCACTGAACGCATTCTCTTCCATGAGCTGTTGCAACCGCGCCGAAAATTCAAAGCGTTTGACTTTGTCATCGGGTGTCAGGGCTTGTAGCAATTGTAAACGGTAAGGCTTCTGCTTTAGCCTTTTCCGTAAGATTTTCCAAACCGTCGGCTGTGGTACGTTTAGCTCCCTGCTTGCTTTATTCGTCGACTTCCGCGGGCTACGCGTGAAACTTGCCTGCACGCGTTCAACCGCTTCTTCGCTCACTGCAGGCCGACCCGTTGATTTCCCCTTACAGAGGCATCCAGAAGCTTTAAACTGCGCATACCATCGCCGAATGGAGTTGGTGGATCTTTGTTGAACTTCGTCCTGAAGTGTCGTTGCACTGTTATGACTGACTGATGTGAGTGCATTTCAAGCACGACATACGCTTTCTCGGCTCCTGTCGCCATTTTGTCTCACTGCGCTCTCGAGCGCTCTGGCGGCAGAAACCTGAAGTGCGGCTTCACCCGAACAAAACTTTATGAGTTTTTCTACGTATCTGTAGTGTGTCGTGACCATATGTCAATGAATGGAGCTACAGTGAATTTATGAAATCGCTTCAAGCCCTGTATGTCTCTCACCCACTGTCTCCTTTTTCTTCCAGTGGTTTACAGTACATACCACAGCCACTGTCTCCTCTCACCTACACAGTCTCAGCTCAAAAATTTGGCTCGTCTAAACGACTTCCCCCTGTACCCATGTGTTTGTGTGTTTCAAATTTCGACCCAAGATGCGCCCTCCCCTGTGCCTACGTGTTAAAGTTCGCCGGTCTGGGCCGATCCAAATCCCAAGTATTGTCTCCACTGATCTGTATTTTTCATTTCCACTGTCTCCTCTCTCTTTTGCTCCCACTGCTTCTGAGTCCGTCAATCTCTCTTTCTCCTTTACACCCACTATCTCTCACTGACCATAAATATCTCCACTCTCTTTCTGTCTCAGTAGCATTATCTCCTCTCTCTTTCGACACATAAAATTCCGAATAGATTCGCATTCCAAAATTTCTGCTTACGAAGCCTGAACGTGAATTGAGGTAGTTGGTTCCCCAATTTTCATTCAGAGTCCTTAACCAGAGATTCAAAGTTACTGTACTGACGAACATAATATGCAGTCTGAGGCGTGAAAATGTAATTTTCACTGGCGTAGTGAACACACACGACAGGTGCTCTAGGTTCATCGCAAGAATTCTGAGATCACTAAACTATGTTTCAATCAGCATTTTTTCACCAATAAAATTTTAAAACGTGCTGTCTCTGTATAAAGGGCACTTCACACCTACGCCTAAAGTCGTATTTCAGTGACAAAAAATGGGTTAAAATGCGGCTTAACATGCCTGAAAAAGGACTTAAAGAGACTTCCAAAAATTATGTGAAACTGAAAAGGCTGCATATTCGGCAAAGTACTTGTAATAACAATTTTACTCTTTTAAGATACAATTCATAAGTCGGGCGATTTCAATGAATACCGATCGATGAGGTAAGTACCCAGAAAAAGGTCGTTTTTGGAGCATCACCTGCGACCAGCTTTGCGAAAGAATCAGACACACTTTCTGCGCAACCCACCCGTCATTTTGCACGACAATGCGCGGGCGGATACAGTACAAGCTGTGGTTGCTCTGTTCGGCAGATGGGACTGGGAAGTACTGTACCACCCACGATACTCCCGAGACTTAAGTCCCTGCGACGAACATATTCCCCTTTTTTGTGCTCGAAAAAGAGCATTTTTCCGCTGGAGCCCTTCTTTTGCCTGTTACAGTGGGGTATGATAATCATGCAAAACGAATTTTTTTAGTCAGTAAAGATCTGACATTTATACAGGGGAATGCAGCTAAAACAGGCCATTAAAATGCGTCAAGAATGAATAAATGCATGGAAGAGCGGCCTTCGCCAAGCAATAGCCAACATAATGGTGCCATACACTGTCGCGTCAGTGAGAAGCGGTCGTTTGGCCGCCATCGGGTATGTAAGTGACAGTAAAATTACCTAAAACATGAGTAATCTCAGACCACAACATTTAAGACAATTAAAACCTACCTCACGTCAATAAAAAACCAACAAATTTCGATTATAATTCATACAAGAGCTTCCTATGCTAATCGGAAAATTTCTCATGTCGACAATGCGAGTACGAAATTTTCATATACTCTAAGTACTTAAAAACACCTGCGAGAATACTGTTGGTGGTGCAATAAAAGATCTCACTGTTCGTTACAATGATGCGTTTTCCCGTGTTTATACATCCAAGTCTGCATTTCTGTAACCACTACGAAGTGCATGGCAGTGGGTACGCCCCATTGCATCATTTATTAGGGTTTCTGCCCATTCAATTCATTATGGAGCGTGGGAAGAATGATTTTAAACATGCTTCTTTGAGTGCTGTAATTAACCTAAACCTGTCCTCACGATCAGTAATACGTAGACTGTCGAGGTATAGTCCCAGAGTAATCATTTAAAGCGAGTTGTTGAAACTTTGTAAGTGGGGTTCTCGGGGTAGGTTGTGTCTAAGACCAAGAGCGAGCCAGTTCAGTTTCTTCAGTATCTCTGTGATACTCTCTCACGACTCAAACAAACCTGTCCTTTTCTGTATACGTTTAATAGCCGCTGTTGGTCCTATTTGGTATGGATCCCACACACTTGAGAAGTATTCTAGAAGGGGTCGCACGAATGATGTGTAACCAGTCTCCTTTATGGGTTGATTGCATCTCCCCAGTACTCTACCAATAAACCGAAGTCTACCAGCTGCTTTACCCGTCACTAAGTCTATGTGATCGTCGCATTTCATATCCCTACAAAGTGTTACACCCAAGTATTTGTATGGGGTTAGCCGATTCCAACACTGACTCATTGATACTGTAGTCATAGAATACATTATCTTCGTTTTGTGAAGTGCACAGGCCAACGGCCTTGCCGCAGTGGTAACACCGGTTCCCGTCAGATTACCGAAGTTAAGCGCTGTGGGGCTGGGCTAGCAGTTGGATGGGTGACCATCCGATCTGCCCGGCGCTGTTGGTAAGCGGGGTGCACTCAGCCCTTGTGAGGCAAACTGAGGAGCTAGTTGATTGAGAAGTAGCGGTTCCGGTCTCGTAAACTGACGGCCGGCAGAGCGGTGTGCTGACCACATGCCCCTCCATATCCGCATCCAGTGACGCCTATGGTCTGAGGATGACACGGCGGCCGATCGGTACCGTTGGGCTCAAAAATGGCTCTGAGCACTATGGGACTCAACTTCTAAGGTCATCAGTCCCCTAGAACTTAGAACTACTTAAACCTAACTAACCTAAGGACATCACACACATCCATGCCCGAGGCAGGATTCGAACCTGCGACCGTAGCGGCCGCGCGGTTCCAGACTGTAGCGCCTTTAACCGCTTGGCCACCACGGCCGGCGGTACCGTTGGGCCTTCATGGCCTGTTCGGGAGGAGTTAAGTTGTTTTTAGAAGCGAACGGTTTTACATTTCTGAACATCTAAGGCAAGTTGTCAATCTTCGCAACACTTCGAAATTTTATCAAGATCTGACTGCATATTTATGCAGCGTCTTTCAAGCTGTACTTTATTATAGACAACCACGCCATCTGAAAAATGTCTGAGGTAACTGTTAATGTTGTCCGCAAGGGTATTAATATACATCATGAGCAGCAAAGGTCGCAATACACTTCGCAGGAGCACATCGGAAGTTACTTCTACACCAATCGATGAGTCTACAACACAGATAACTGCTACGTCCTCCCTGTGAAAAAATCCTCAGTACAGCTGCAAATTTCGCTTGATATACCATACGATCGTAGAGCGTAGATGTGGTACGGAGTCAAAAAGTTTTCGGAAATCAAGAAGTGCCGGCCGCAGTGGCCGAGCGGTTCTAGGCGCTTCAGTTTGGAACCGCGGGACCGCTACGGTCGCAGGTTCGAATCCTGCCTCGGGCATGAATGTGTGTGATGTCCTTAGGTTCGTTATGTTTAAGCAGTTCCAAGTTGTAGGGGACAGATGACTTCAGACGTTAAGTCCCATAGTGCTCAGAGCCAATCAAGAAGTACTACATCTACCTGGCTGCCTTGATCCAAAGCTCTCTGCATATCACGTGTAAAAGAGTGGGATGGGTTTCGCATGATCAGTGTTTTCGGAATCCTTGCTGGTTGGCACGGAAGAGCTCATCCTGTTCGAGATATCTCATTACGCTTGAGCTCAGAACTTTTTCTAAGATTCTACAACAAATCAATGTCAAGAATAACGGACGGTAATTTCATGGATCACTTCTACCACGTTTCTTGTAAACGTGACTGACCTTTCAACTACAGGGCACGTTGTTTTGTTCGAGGGATCTATGACAGATTACAGTTAACAAAGGGGCTAACTCAGCTGCACACTGGGCATAAAATCTGATGATGATTCCATCTGGCTCTGGGACTGTTTAATTTTAACAATGCCACCTGTATCGCAAGACTACTGACACTAACAATTATTTCATTCATCTTTTCAGCAGTACGATGATTCAGTTGGGCTTTGATCTCCTGGGTTTTCCTTTGTAAAGGAGTATTTGAATACGGAGCTAAGTATTTCAGCTTTTGCTGTTACTCTCAATTTCAGTTCCTATCTCATTCGTGAATGACTTTGGTACCACTAACAGCTATTACTGACGACCAGAATTTTTTGGGGTTTTGCGAAAGATCATTTGCAAATAATCTGCTACGGTAGTCATTAAAGATTTCACGCACTGCTCGTCTGACAGCCGAACATGTATCTTTCAGCATCTCTCTATCTATAGCGCTACGCTTTGTTTTACGTCTGTTACGCAGTAGAGGTTTACTTAGAAGCTTGTTTAGAGAGACCGAGTACCGCGGAAGGTCCCTTCCATTATAAATTCTTCTACTGGCTATATATCTATCCACCGAATGGTCAATTATTATTTTAAACGTGAACAATAGTTCGCCGACATGCTCCTACCCTGTGCTTCAAGTTCCTAATTGAAGTATGACACTACCGCTTATATATATATATATATATATATATATATATATATATATATATATATATATATATATATATATATACGATGAGCGTTTGAAAAGTCCGTGCAAAGTCCGAGAGATGGCACCACGAGATGGCACCACCGGCGCGTATCGAGGTCATCTTTAGTTAGTAGCATCTTTGGAAAGAACGCACACCAAGTTTCAGCCATATTGGTCTATTTCTTTGTTTGGCATTCGTGTGAATCAAGGAAGTCGAGTGATTGTCAGAAAATGGACGAAAAAGAATTTCATGTCGTGATTAAACATTACTTTATGAAAGGAAAAACGCTTCAGGAGACTAAAGAGAAGCTTGATAAACATTACGGTGACTCTGCACCTTCGATCAGAACAGTTTATAAGTGGTTTCAAAATTTTCGGAGTGGCCATCTGCGCACGAGTGATGCTGAACGTTCTGGACGCCCTGTGGAGGTTACGACTCCAGAAACCATTGATAAAATCCATGATATGCTGATGGATGACAGAAGAGTTATGGTGCGTGAGATTGCTAGTTCTGTGGGCATCTCGAATGAACGGGTACATAATATTTTGCATGAACATTTGGACATGAGAAAGCTATTCGCAAGATGGGTTCCGCGATTGCTCACACTTGACCAAAAACGGAATCGTGTGAAGTGTTGCAATGGATGGTTTGCAGCTGTTCAGAAAGAATCCGCAGGACTTTAAGCGTCGTTTCGTCGCTGTGGATGAAACATGGATACATTACTATACTCCTGAGACCAAACAACAATCCAAACAATGGGTTACCGAGGGAGAATCTGCAACAAAACAGGCAAAGACCAGTCCTTCGGCCGGAAAGGTTATGTCGACGGTGTTTTCGTATTCGCAAGGGATAATCCTCATCGACTATCTGGAAAAGGGGAAGACTATTACAGGTGCATATTATTCATCGTTACTGGACCGTTTGAAAACCGAGCTGCAAGAGAAACGCCGGCGATTGGACCGCAAAAAATGTGCTTTTCCATCACGACAATGCACCAGCACACATCTCAGCAGTTGTGGTCGCGAAATTAATGCAAATAGGATTCCAACTCGTTTCACATCCCCCCTATTCTTCAGACTTGGCTCCCTCGTACTACTATTCGTTCCCCAGTTTGAAGAAATGGCTGGCGGGGCAAAGATTTTATTCAAACGAGGAGGAGATTGCAGCAACTAATAGCTATTTTGCAGATTTTGACAATTCCTATTATTCGGAAGGGATCAACAAATTAGAAAATCGTTGGATCGTGTGTATGTCTAAAAGGAGACTATGTCGAAAAGTAATAAAGGTTTACCGCAAACACGTAAGTAGTTTTTATTTTTGCACGGACCCTTCAAACGCGACTCGTATGTATATACACTTGTTGTAATTATCCCTTTGCATTTCGGTAATCATTGTCACTGGCAACAGTGGACATCCTCGGGCATGGATGTGTGTGATGCCCTTAGGTTAGTTAGGTTTAAGTAATTCTAGGTCTAGGGGACTGATGACCTCAGATATTAAGTCCCATTGTGCTTAGAGCCAGCCATTTGAACCATTTTTTGGACATCCTCAAACAGGTTAGATCTATTTGTTGCGATTAGATCCATCGTGAGTGGTCTTCCGATCTATTTTTCCAGGTAGTTCTCAGAGAAAGCATTTGGTAGTGTTTCACAGAATGCATTGTATCACCCGAGTCCAACAAAACCGTAGTTTTCCAAACTGACTGTCAGGTAATTGGTCCCCAACGATGATGGCAGTACCTGGGGTACTTATGTACAAACGAAATGTGGTTTTCAGAATGAGATTTTCACTCTGCAGCGGAGTGTGTGCTGATATGAAACTTCCTGGCAGATTAAAACTGTGTGCCAGACCGAGACTAACTCGGGACCTTTGCCTTCCACGGGCAAATGCTCTACCAACTGAGCTACCCAAGCACGACTCACGCCCCATCTTCACAGCTTTCCTTCTGCCAGTATCAGAAATAGAGCTGTGAGTTCCTGAAGAGGGGCAGCAGCCTTTTCAGTAGTTGCAGGGGCAACAGTCTGGATCATTGATTGATGTGGCCTTGTAACACTAACCAAAACGGCCTTGCGGTGCTGGTACTGCGAACGGCTGAAAGCAAGAAGAAACTACAGCCGTAACTTTTCCCGAGGGCATGCAGCTTTACTGTATGGATAAATGATGATGGCGTCCTCTTGGGTAAAATATTCCGGAGGTAAAATAGTCCCCCATTCCGGGCGGGGACTACTCAGGAGGACGTCGTTATCAGGAGAAAGAAAACTGGCGTTCTACAGATCGGAGCGTGGAATGTCAGATCCCTCAATTGAACATGGAAGTTAGAAAATTTAAAAAGGGAAATGGATAGGTTAAAGTTAGGTATAGTGAGAATTAGTGAAGTTCGGTGGCTGGAGGAACAAGACTTTTGGTCAGGTGAACACAGGGTTATAAATTCAAAATCAAACAGCGGTAATGCAAGAGTAGGTTTAATAACGTATAAAAAATAGGAGCGCGGGTAAGCTATACAAACACCATAGTGAACGCGTTACTGTTTCCATCATAGACACGAAGCCCATCCCTACCACAGTAGAACAACTTTACACAGGGTGTTTCAAAAATGACCGGTATATTTGAAACGGCAATACAAACTAAACGAGCAGCGATAGAAATACACCGTTTGTTGCAATATGCTTGGGACAACAGTACATTTTCAGGCAGACAAACTTTCGAAATTACAGTAGTTACAATTGTCAACAACAGATGGCGCTGCGGTCTGGGAAACTCTATAGTACGATATTTTCCACATATCCACCATGCGTAGCAATAATATGGCGTAGTCTCTGAATGAAATTACCCGAAACCTTTGACAACGTGTCTGGCGGAATGGCTTCACATGCAGATGAGATGTACTGCTTCAGCTGTTCAATTGTTTCTGGATTCTGGCGGTACACCTGGTCTTTCACGTGTCCCCACAGAAAGAAGTCACAGGGGTTCATGTCTGGCGAATAGGGAGGCCAATCCACGCCGCCTCCTGTATGTTTCGGATAGCCCAAAGCAATCACACGATCATCGAAATATTCATTCAGGAAATTAAAGACGTCAGCCGTGCGATGTGGCCGGGCACCATCTTGCATAAACCACGAGGTGTTCGCAGTGTCGTCTAAGGCAGTTTGTACCACCACAAATTCACGAAGAATGTCCAGATAGCGTGATGCAGTAATCGTTTCGGATCTGAAAAATGGGCCAATGATTCCTTTGGAAGAAATGGCGGCCCAGACCAGTACTTTTTGAGGATGCAGGGACGATGGGACTGCAATATGGGGCTTTTCGGTTCCCCATATACGCCAGTTCTGTTTATTGACGAAGCCATCCAGGTAAAAATAAGCTTCGTCAGTAAACCAAATGCTGCCCACATGCATATCGCCGTCATCAATCCTGTGCACTATATCGTTAGCGAATGTCTCTCGTGCAGCAATGGTAGCGGCGCTGAGGGGTTGCCGCGTTTGAATTTTGTATGGATAGAGGTGTAAACTCTGGCGCATGAGACGATACGTGGACGTTGGCGTCATTTGGACCGCAGCTGCAACACGGCGAACGGAAACCCGAGGCCGCTGTCGGATCACCTTCTGCACTAGCTGCGCGTTGCCCTCTGTGGTTGCCGTACGCGGTCGCCCTACCTTTCCAGCACGTTCATCCGTCACATTCCCAGTCTGTTGAAATTTTTCAAACAGATCCTTTATTGTATCGCTTTTCGGTCCTTTGGTTACATTAAACCTCCGTTGAAAACATCGTCTTGTTGCAACAACACTGTGTTCTAGGCGGTGGAATTCCAACACCAGAAAAATCCTCTGTTCTAAGGAATAAACCATGTTGTCCACAGCACACTTGCACGTTGTGAACAGCACACGCTTACAGCAGAATGACGACGTACAGAATGGCGCACCCACAGACTGCGTTGTCTTCTATATCTTTCACATCACTTGCAGCGCCATCTGTTGTTGAAAATTGTAACTACTGTAATTTCGAAAGTTTGTCCGCCTGAAAATGTACTGCTGTCCCAAGCATATTGCAACAAACGGTGTATTTCTATCGCTGCTCGTTTAGTTTTTATTGCCGTTTCAAATATACCGATCATTTTTGAAACACCCTGTACGTCAACTAGCTCCGCAGATGATAAGCAGATTGAAGAAATGTATGACACGATAAAAGAAATTATTCAGATAGTTGAGGCAGACGAAAATTTAATAGTCATTGGGGACTGGAATTCGATAGTAGGGACAGGGAAATAAGGAAAAGTAGTAGGTGAATATGGAATGGGGGTAAAGAATGAAAGAGGAAGCCATCTCGTAGAATTTTGCGCAGAGCATGACTTACTCACAGCTAACACTAGGTTCAAAAAACATGAAAGAAGGTTGTATACGTGAAAGACGCCTGGAGACACTGGAAGATTTCAGACACATTATATCATGGTAAGACAGAGATTTAGGAACCAGGTTTTAAAGAGTAAGACATTTCCACGGGCAGGTGTGGACTCTGACAACTATCTATTTGTTATGTACTGTAGACTAAAACCAAAAAAGCTGCAAAAAGGTAGGAATTTAAGGAGATGGGACGTGGATAAACTGACAGAACCAGAGGCTGAGTTTCAGAGAGAACATTAGCGAGCGATTGACAAATACAGAGGAAAGAAATACAGTAGAAAAACAATGGGTAGCTTTCAGAGATGAAACACTGAAGGCAGCAGTGGATTAAGCAGGTAAAAAGACGAGGGCTAGTAGAAAACCTTGTGTAACGGAAGAGATATTGAATTGATGAAAGGAGAAAATATAAAAATACAGTAAATAAAGCAGGCTAAAATGAATACAAACGTCTCAAAAATGAGATCGACAGGAAGTGCAAAATGGCTAAGCAGGGATGGCTAGAGGACAAATGTAAGGTTGTAGAGGCATATATCACTAACGGTCAGATAGATACTGCCTACAGGAAAATTAGAGAGACCTTTGGAGAAAAGAGAATCACCTATTGAATATCTAGAGCTCAGATGGAAAACCAGTCCTAAGCAAAGAAGGGAAAGCAGAAAGGTAGAAGGAGTATACAAATGGTCTATACAAGGGCGATGTACTTGAGGACAGTGTTATGGAAATGGGAGAGGATGAAGATGAAATGGGAGATCTGATACTGCGTGAAGAGTTTGACAGAGCACTGAAAGACCTAAGTCGAAACAAGGCCCCAGGAGTAGACAACATTCCATTGGAACTACTGACGGCTTTGGGAGAGCCATTCCTGTCAAAACTCTACCATCTGGTAAGCAAGATGTATGAAACAGGCGAAATGCCCTCAGGTTTCAAGAAGAATATAATAATTCCAATACCAAAGAAATCAGGTGTTGACAGGTGTGAAAATTACCGAACTAGCAGTTTAATAAGTCATGGCTGCAAAATATTAACACGAATTCTTTGCAGACGAATGGAAAAACTGGTAGAAGCCGACCTCGGGGAAGATCAGTTTGGATTCCGAAGAAATGTTGGTACACGCGAGGCAATACTGACCTTACGACTTATCTTAGAAGAAAGATTAAGGAAACGCAAACCTACGTTTCTAGCATTTGTAGACTTAGAGAAAGCTTTTGACAACGTTGATTGCAAAACTCTCTTTCAAATTCTAAAGGTGGCAGGGGTAGAATACAGGGAGCGAAAGGCTATTTACAATTTGTACAGAAACCAGATGGCAGTTATAAGAGTCGAGGGTCATGAAAGGGAAGCAGTGGTTGCGAAGGGAGTAAGACACGGTTGTAGCCTCTCCCCGATGTTATTTGATCTCTATATAGAGGAAACAGCAAAGAAAAATTGGGAGTAGGAATTAAAATCCATGGAGAAGAAATAAAAACTTCGAGGTTTGCCGATGACATTTTAATTCTGTCAGAGACGGAGAAGGACTTGGAAGAGCAGTTGAACGGTATGGACAGTGTCTTGAAGGGAGGATGTAAGATTAACATCAACAAAAGCAAAACGAGGGTAATGGAATGGAGTCGAACTAAATCGGATGATGCTGAGGCAATTAGATTAGGAAATGAGACACTGAAGTAGCAGACGAGTTATGCTGTCTGGGGTGCAGAATAACTGATGATGGTCGAAGTAGAGAGGATATACAATGTAGATTGGCTCTAGCAAGGAAAGCGTTTCTGAAGAAGAGAGATTTGTTAACATCGAGCAGAGATTTAAGTGTCAGAAATCTTTTCTAAAAATATTTGTATGGAGTGTGGTCATGTATGAAAGCAGAAATGATGTTGTTGTGGTCTTCAGTCCTGAGACTGGTTTGATGCAGCTCTCCATGCTACTCTATCCTGTGCAAGCTTCTTCATCTCCCAGTAACTACTGCAACCTACATCCTTCAGAATCTGCTTAGTATATTCATCTCTTGGTCTCCCTCTACGATTTTTACCCTAATAAATTGGTGATCCCTCGATGTCTCAGAACATGTCCTACCAACCGATCCCTTCTTCTAGTCAAGTTGTGCCAAAAGCTCCTCTTCTCCCCAATTCTATTCAATACCTCCTCATTAGTTACGTGATTTACCAATCTAATCTTCATCATTCTTCTGTAGCACCACATTTCGAAAGCTTCTATTCTCTTCTTGTCCGAACTATTTATCGTCCATATTCCACTATCATACATGTCTACAATCCATACAAATACTTTCAGAAACGACTTCCTGACACTTAAATCTATACTCGATGTTAACAAACTTCTCTTCTTCAGAAATATGGACGACAAATGCTACAGAAAAATGCTGAAGATTAGATGGGTAGAGAAATGTAGGGTCCCGCTGAATAGGTCACGCGTGCACTACACGCCGGAAGCGGCTACAAGGGTAGCGGAGTACGTGTGGAGTGCACATGTGGGTTTTTTAGGTTAGAGAATGCCTCCCTAGGCCCGACAAGACGCCTCCTGAGACGCGGCAAGGTAGGATTAGGCAAAATGCAACAGGGAATAACAATATTAATGTGCTAATAGTAAACTGCAGGAGCGTCTATAGAAAAGTCCCAGAACTCCTCTTATTAATAAACGGTTGAAACGTCCCCTTTGAACAATTTATACATGACTGTGCTTAAACTGACACACAATATTTTTAGCGCAACGCAATCTGACTTTCAAAAATCCCTACAAAAGAATGGCGCTGACTAACATTAACCTATACCTTTCACAAATCACTTACCTCACAAAAATCTTAGTTACTCGAACTACTGCAATACAGCGAGCGCCACTACTGCCAGCTAAATAAAAGATTCAAACTACGGAAGGCACTAACTACTGATAGGGATAGTTACCAAATGAAAGATATTAATAGAGAACAAACAATGTATTTACCTTAATAGTCATAATATATATAGCAGTTCACGACAAATTACAAAACTCCGCCATCTCTCTCCCCACATCCACCACTGCTGGCGGCTCAC
Source organism: Schistocerca cancellata (assembly GCF_023864275.1). Taxonomy (NCBI): domain Eukaryota; kingdom Metazoa; phylum Arthropoda; class Insecta; order Orthoptera; family Acrididae; genus Schistocerca; species Schistocerca cancellata. The sequence continues at coordinate 36,833,010 of NC_064637.1, read as the reverse complement.
CTCCAACTGCGCAACGCTACACGCTGTTCACATCCAGCTGCCCAACACTACAATGGCAGACAACAATGCAAACTAGCCACAGACTGCACACAGCACAGCCAGTGATTTTCATATAGAGCGCTACGTAACGTTGCCAATAAGAAAACATAAACAGCCTACTTACACGGTCACAACGCCCATATAGTACTAGGGTCAGAAAGTTGGCTGAAACCAGACGTAAACAGTAATGAAATCCTAAACTCAGATTGGAATGTATACCGCAGAGACAGGCTGGACAGTGAAGGGGGAGGCGTGTTTATAGCGATAAGAAGTGCAATAGTATCAAAGGAAATTGACGGAGATCCGAAATGTGAAATGATTTGGGTGAAGGCCACGGTTAAAGCAGGCTCAGACATGGTAATTGGATGTCTCTATAGGCCTCCTGGTTCAGCAGCTGTTGTGGCTGAGCACCTGAAGGATAATTTGGAAAATATTTCGAGTAGATTTGCCCACCATGTTATAGTTCTGGGTGGAGATTTTAATTTGCCGGATATAGATTGGGAGACTCAGACGTTCATAACGGGTAGCAGGGACAAAGAATCCAGCGAAATTTTTTTGAGTGCTTTATCTGAAAACTACCTTGAGCAGTTAAACAGAGAACCGACTCGTGGCGATAACATATTAGACCTTCTGGTGACAAACAGACCCGAACTATTTGAAACAGTTAACGCAGAACAGGGAATCAGCGATCATAAAGGAGTTACGGCATCTATGATTTCAGCCGTAAATAGAAATATTAAAAAAGGTAGGAAGATTTTTCTGTTTAGCAAAAGTGACAAAAAGCAGATTACAGAGTACCTGACGGCTCAACACAAAAGTTTTGTCTCAAGTACAGATAGTGTTGAGGATCAGTGGAGAAAGTTCAAAACCATCGTACAATATGCGTTAGACGAGTATGTGCCAAGCAAGATCGTAAGAGATTGAAAAGAGCCACCGTGGTACAACAACCGAGTTAGAAAACTGCCGCGGAAGCAAAGGGAACTTCACAGCAAACATAAACATAGCCAAAGCCTTGCAGACAAACAAAAATTACGCGAAGCGAAATGTAGTGTGAGGAGGGCTATGCGAGAGGCGTTCAATGAATTCGAAAGTAAAGTTCTATGTACTGACTCGGCAGAAAATCCTAAGAAATTTTGGTCTTATGTCAAAGAGGTAGGTGTATCAAAACAAAATGTCCGGACACTCTGTGACCAAAATGGTACTGAAACAGAGGATGACAGACTAAAGGCCGAAATACTAAATGTCTTTTTCCAAAGCTGTTTCACAGAGGAAGACTGCACTGTAGTTCCTTCTCTAGATTGTCGTACAGATGACAAAATGGCAGATATCGAAATAGACGACAGAGGGATAGAGGAACAATTAAAATCGCTCAAAAGAGGAGAGGCCTCTGGACCTGATGGGATACCAGTTCAATTTTACACAGAGTACGCGAAGGAACTTGCCCCCCTTCTTGCAGCGGTGTACCGTAGGTCTCTAGAAGAGCGTTGCGTTCCAAAGGATTGGAAAAGCGCATAGGTCATCCCCGTTTTCAAGAAGGGACGTCAAACAGATGTGCAGAACTATAGACCTATATCTCTAACGTCGATCAGTTGTAGAATTTTGGAACACGTATTGTGTTCGAGTATAATGACTTTTCTGGAGACTAGAAATCTACTCTGTAGGAATCAGCATGGGTTTCGAAAAAGACGGTCGTGTGAAACCCAGCTCTCGCTATTCGTCCACGAGACTCAGAGGGCTATGGACATGGGTTCCCAGGTAGATGCCGTGTTTCTTGACTTCCGCAAGGCGTTCCCCACAGTCGTTTAATGAACAAAGTAAGAGCATATGGACTATCAGACCAATTGTGTGATTGGATTGAAGAGTCTCTAGATAACAGAACGCAGCATGTCATTCTCAATGGGGAGAAGTCTTCCGAAGTAAGAGTGATTTCAGGTGTGCCGCAGGGGAGTGTCATAGGACCGTTGCTATTCACAATGTACATAAATGACCTTGTGGATGACATCGGAAGTTCACTGAGGCTTTTTGCAGATGATGCTGTGGTGTATCGAGAGGTTGTAACAATGGAAAATTGTACTGAAATGCAGGAGGATCTGCAGCGAATTGACGCATGGTGCAGGGAATGGCAATTGAATCTCAATGTAGACAAGTGTAATGTGCTGCGAATACATAGAAAGATAGATCCCTTATCATTTAGCTACAAAATAGCAGATCAGCAACTGGAAGCAGTTAATTCCATAAATTATCTGGGAGTACGCATTAGGAGTGATTTAAAATGGAATGATCATATAAGGTTGATCGTCGGTAAGGCAGATGCCATACAGATTCATTGGAAGAATCCTAAGGAAATGCAATCCGAAAACAAAGGAAGTAGGTTACAGTACGCTTGTTCGCCCACTGCCTGAATACTGCTCAGCAGTGTGGGATCCGTACCAGATAGGGTTGATAGAAGAGAAAGAGAAGATCCAACGGAGAGCGGCGCGCTTCGTTACAGGATCATTTAGTAATCGCGAAAGCGTTACGGAGATGATAGATGAACTCCAGTGGAAGACTCTGCAGGAGAGACGCTCAGTAGCTCGGTACGGGCTTTTATTAAAGTTTCGAGAACATACCTTCACCGAAGAGTCAAGCAGTATATTGCTCCCTCCTACGTATATCTCGCGAAGAGACCATGAGGATAAAATCAGAGAGATTAGAGCCCACACAGAGGCATACCGACAATCCTTCTTTCCACGAACAATACGAGGCTGGAATACAAGGGAGAACCGATAGAGGTACTCAAGGTACCCTCCGCCACACACCGTCAGGTGGCTTGCGGAGTATGGATGTAGATGTAGATGTAGATCATGTAACTAATGAGGAGATGCTGATCAAAACTGGGGAGCAGTGGAATTTGTGGCACAACCTGAATAAAATATGGGATAGGTTTGTAGGAGACGTTCTGAGGCATCAAGTGATCACCAATTTAGAATTGGAGGGAAGCGACGAGGGTAGAAATCTTAGAGTGAGACCAAGAGATTCAGAAGGATGTAGGCTGCAGCGGGTACTCGGAGATGAGGAGACTTGCACAGGATAGAGTAGCATGGAGAGCTCCATCAAACCAGTCTCTGAACTGAAGACAACAACAACAACAACATATCACAACAGCTAATAGTTTTATTCACTCCAGCTATTACGAAAGGAAGTTGAGACTAGATAAACGTGCAGTGTAAATGGTTGCTAACGCGCGGGAGAAGGCTAAAGCAGCGCATCGTTATCCCGTTGCAACGGCAGGTTGTTATCTACCGGCATCCAGAGGTAACAAAAATGTTATATCCAATAGTTCATATATAAAGGAGCTCATAGTGTTTCCTTTGGAGAGTCTTTCTGCAGCGTATATGCAACGTAGCGCGACTCCGATGCAGGTATACAAGCACCAACATGTAGGCAAGGGATTAGTATGGTATTTCTGTCTTTCCAGCGTGCGCGTGGTAAAAATGGAAATGTGAACTATGACGGCGTTATTACCAGCTGCATCCAAGCACGAGCAGTGTGCAGTTATTTGTTTCTTGTTTGCCGAAGGACAAACACTGGTAGAAATCCAGTGGAGAATGGAGAATACGTACTGGGTGGTAACATTTTGTGATGTGCGACAAGTTCCGTTCTGGTTGCGATTATACACGAGTCGCCAGTCGACATTGAAGGCCAGCCTCATCCATTATGGACAAGTACAAGCGGGCGGTCGATGATGCTCTATCGTTCTGGTCACTCCCCCCACGCGATCATCACACCGTCTGTGTCTTACAAAGGCCTTGAAAGGTCTACGATTCTCGTCAAACGAGTATGTGCAGCAGGCTCACGCAACAGGACGGGGCGCTTTTTCGAACGAGTATCTTCAACCTTGTGTGTCGGTGACATGGGTACCTCAAATCTCAAGGCGATTTTGCTTGTTTGACATACAGAGTCTGGCTGGATTGTACAGCCTTCGAACGAGAGCTTTTTGATAGCCCCTTATACATTACTGGTCATTATGAAACGGATATGTATTCATTACCAGCGATGGCGAGGCATGACAGAATCTCTGACCAGAGAGTTATTTATCGTTGCTAGTCTGCGCTTGACCGCGCGAGACGACAGTAGTAGCGTGTTTCGAGTCGGCACGAACAGTAGCACGTAGCGAGTCGGGAGGAACAGTTGTTATATGTAGCGAGTCGGGAGAAGTAGTAGCGAGTGGACGATTGTACTGAGCGGGCGTCGGCATGCGTCGGCGGCGTGCTCTTCTCGCCACTCTGGTCACCGTTCGGGACGATGTATATTGTTATAGAAGGTAATGAAGCAGCATTGCGCAAATCTAATAATGTATGTTAATTATAATAAATTTGTTCACAAAATGCCCCCATAATAATTTTTTATAAAGTAACTTTTTTAAAGAAAAACATTCATTTCAATTTAAAGAATATTTCCTATGCATTTCCTCCAAGAATCAAAATTAAATATAAGCCAGCATTGCACGAAGCTGTGTAGTAGAATCTACAATTAAGAGCAGATATACACGCCTGGAAATGGAAAAAAGAACACATTGACACCGGTGTGTCAGACCCACCATACTTGCTCCGGACACTGCGAGAGGGCTGTACAAGCAATGATCACACGCACGGCACAGCGGACACACCAGGAATCGCGGTGTTGGCCGTCGAATGGCGCTAGCTGCGCAGCATTTGTGCACCGCCGCCGTCAGTGTCAGCCAGTTTGCCGTGGCATACGGAGCTCCATCGCAGTCTTTAACACTGGTAGCATGCCGCGACAGCGTGGACGTGAACCGTATGTGCAGTTGACGGACTTTGAGCGAGGGCGTATAGTGGGCACGCGGGACGCCGGGTGGACGTACCGCCGAATTGCTCAACACGTGGGGCGTGAGGTCTCCACAGTACATCGATGTTGTCGCCAAGGAAGGTGCACGTGCCCGTCGACCTGGGACCGGACCGCAGCGACGCACGGATGCACGCCAAGGCCGTAGGATCTTACGCAGTGCCGTAGGGGACCGCACCGCCACTTCCCAGCAAATTAGGGACACTGTTGCTCCTAGGGTATCGGCGAGGACCATTCGCAACCGTCTCCATGAAGCTGGGCTACGGTCCCGCACACCGTTAGGCCGTCTTCCGCTCACGCCCCAACATCGTGCAGCCCGCCTCCAGTGGTGTCGCGACAGGCGTGAATGGAGGGACGAATGGAGACGTGTCGTCTTCAGCGATGAGAGTCGCTTCTGCCTTGGTGCCAATGATGGTCGTATGCGTGTTTGGCGCCGTGCAGGTGAGCGCCACAATCAGGACTGCATACGACCGAGGCACACAGGGCCAACACCCGGCATCATGGTGTGGGGAGCGATCTCCTACACTGGCCGTACACCACTGGTGATCGTCGAGGGGACACTGAATAGTGCACGGTGCATCCAAACCGTCATTGAACCCATCGTTCTACCATTCCTAGACCGGCAAGGAAACTTGCTGTTCCAACAGGACAATGCACGTCCGCATGTATCCCGTGCCACCCAACGTGCTCTAGAAGGTGTACGTCAACTACCCTGGCCAGCAAGATCTCCGGATCAGTCCCCCATTGAGCATGTTTGGGACTGGATGAAGCGTCGTCTCACGCGGTCTGCACGTCCAGCACGAACGCTGGTCCAACTGAGGCGCCAGGTGGAAATGGCATGGCAAGCCGTTCCACAGGACTACATCCAGCATCTCTACGATCGTCTCCATGGGAGAATAGCAGCCTGCATTGCTGCGAAAGGTGGATATACACTGTACTAGTGCCGACATTGTGCATGCTCTGTTGCCTGTGTCTATGTGCCTGTGGTTCTGTCAGTGTGATCATGTGATGTATCTGACCCCAGGAATGTGTCAATAAAGTTTCCCCTTCCTGGGACAATGAATTCACGGTGTTCTTATTTCAGTTTCCATGAGTGTAGATGCAGTTGTTTTTATTAAGGTAACAATCTTTTGCTTTTTTTATTCTGAATACAGGGCCGAAGGTCAGCGCTGCTGCCCTTGTAAAATTTATCAGGTTTGATTATTTCTGTTCATATGTTACATTCAGTTCATGATTCATTATTTAATTAATATTATTGTGAGTTTAATTATCAATTATCATTAATCAATTTTGTGGGGAGTTCACGCATGGTCCCATTTCACGGTTTTTATTAAACTTTATTTGTTGAGAGGTTACAATTAAAACTGCTACACCAAGAAGAAATGCAGATAATAAACGAGTATTCATTGGACAAATATATTATACTAGAACTGACGTGTGATTACATTTTCACGCAATTTGGGTGCATAGATCCTGAGAAATCGGTACCCAGAACAACCACCTCTGGCCGTAATAACTGCCTTGATACGCCTGGGCATTGAGTCAAACAGAGCTTGGATGGCGTGTACAGGTACAGCTGCCCATGCAGCTTCAACACGATACCACAGTTCATCAAGAGTAGTGACTGGCGTGTTGTGACTTGCCAGTTGCTCTGCCACCATTGACCAGACGTTTTCAGTTGGTGTGTGATCTGGAGAATGTGCTGGCCAGGGCAGTAGTCGAACATTTTCTGTAAGTTATCCAGAAAGGCCCGTACAGGACCTGCAACATGCGGTCGTGCATTATCCTGCTGAAATGTAGGGTTCGCAGGGATCGAATGAAGGGCAGAGTCACGGGCCGTAGCACATCTGAAATGTAACGTCCACTGTTCAAAGTGCCGTCAATGCGAACAAGACGTGACCGATACGTGTAACCAATGGCACCCCATACCATCACGCCGGGTGATACGCCACTATGGCGATGACGAATACACGCTTCCAACGTGCGTTAACAGCGATGACGCCAAACGAGCATGCGACCATCATGATGCAGTAAACAGAACCTGGATTCATCCGAAAAATGATCGTTTTACCACTCGTGCACCCAGGTTCGTAGTTGAGCACACCATCGCAGGCACTCCTGTCTGTGATGCAGCGTCAAGGGTCTCCGAGCTGATAGTCCATGCTGCTGCAAACGTCGTCGAACTGTTGGTGCAGATGGTTGTTGTCTTGCAAACGTCTCCATCTGTTAACTCAAGGATCGAGATGTGGCTGCACGATCCTTTACAGCCGTGTGGATAAGAAGCCTGTCATCTCGACTGCTAGTGATATGAGGCCGTTGGGATCCAGCACGGCGTTCCGTATTACCCTCCTGAACCCACAGATTCCATATTCTGCTAACAGTCATTGGATCTCGACCAACGCAAGCAGCAATGTCGCGATACGATAAACCACAATCGCGATATGTTACAATCCGACCTGCATCAATGTCGGAAACGTGATGGTACGCATTTCTCCTCCTTACACGAGGCATCACAACAACGTTTCAACAGGCAACGTCGGTCAACTGCTGTTTGTTTATGAGAAATCGGTTGGAAACTTTCCTCATGTCAGCACGTTGTAGGTGTCGCCACCGGCGCCAACCTTGTGCGAACGCTCTGAAAAGCTAATCATTTGCATATCACAACATCTTCTCCCCGTCGATTAAATTTCGGGTCTGTAGCACGTCATCTTCCTAGTGTAGCAATTTTAATGACCAGTAGTGTAAATACTGATCTAATTTAGAATTTTAAAATGCTTTCATAATCTGCTCATTAAGAATCGTAATCTTACATTGCACCGTTAACATAATGACTCAAATATTACGGTTATGTGTAGAGGCAGTATAATTCACGTGCGCAAATTAGCCAGACTATATTCATCTAGAATGAGCTTATTTGACGACTTGCGAACACCTCTACACATACTATCAAACGTTTACAAAACTTTTTCACGCTGACGTCCCCACAAAACGGTGAATGGGAAATCGTTTATCGCTTACTAAATTTTCGCCATGCGTTCAGTGAGAGTACAGCATATGGCCTGTCGTTTCAATTTATTTCTTCTTTACCATTACTTCTATTCACAAAACATTTTTCTGACAGTATCCACATAGACCACTGAACGAACCTGCGAAATTGTACAACTGTACAGCACATCGTTTGGAAGACATGAAGTTACGGCCTATACATGGGAGTTAGATTGTTTAAAGAATCAGTGATACTGGTTTACTGGTGAGCTCTAATTACTTATACAATTCGACAAAGAATTCTTTTTCAGTCTTCATACTGAGAGCTCGAATTTCTTTTCTTTCTGTGTACTTTCCTATTTCTCAAGTTTCCGTCATCTTTTCTCCACATTATCTTTCTTCTTTCTCCTTTCCATGTTGTTCTCAATTTCTTATTTCTTCTGCATTGAAACTCTACTAAATTTCTTAGACTATCCTTGAAAAGATTTTTTTCTGTTATTTGGAATTCTTTTGTTTTTAACAGAAATGTAGGTATCTTCGTTTCCTAGCATGTTTTAATTCATTCAGTAGGGGTGTCCAAAGAAGATTAATCTTTGCTATGGCATTTCTTCTGGCTACAGAGTTATTATTGTTGTCTTTACACTAGGAAGACACAGGCTGTTATCTATTACATGCGACAGTTGTAAACTAATGACGTTGGAAATCTACAAAATTGTTATACGACATCTTACAGAATCAACAATGCCGAATCTGCAGAGTATGTAAACACAGAATATAAAGTGTGGAATATTAAAGTATAAACACTGTGTAAAAGTTACGTAGTGTGTCACATACAGAAGTGTAGATATTTTCATTGGTGACTTAGGACTGTGTACTGAAAAACATAACATCAGCATTTACTTGATTTGAGCACTAATAATTATAGCTATTTGGAGTAGTATGTTTTTGGGTTCGTTAGTACCTTCAAGTACATGTGGCATGAGTGAGCCAGTAACCCTTATTTTCCCCGGGGCAGCAGTCGGGTGATAGTGTGTGGAAGCATGAATGCGAAACTGTTTGTCTATATAGATAGGCGTAGTCCACTTAATGGTTCAGTTACATACGTGCAGAAAACATCAGGCAGTAACTTATGTAAGGTGTTAGCAGGAAGACTGTTAGCTGCAGAGAAAAAAAAAACAGCTAACACACTGTAGTGGGTACATATTAAGGTAACAATAATCACAGTATTTGCACTTACACTCCTGACATACTGTGTAAGAGGAGTGTATAATCGTTCATAATAAAGAAACATTAGAAGAAGAAAACTCAGTTGGTTTCGTTTAGAAACCTAAATGTAACATTGTGTCGGAGCAATCGATCATCCTGATCAAGCTTTCTCTGAACTTTCCACTGTTACAACAAAACTGATGCAGTTATTAAGAGATGACAGAGTTACGTGCTACTTCCTGTATGAAAGTACACCTTCAGTCGTCAAATGTATGTGAAGAGTTACAGCAGAAAAGCCGCTCCACACCACAAATGCCGATCGTAAAATAAAATTTAAAAATGAAGGCAAAAAAAAACATCGTTCCAGTAGGAGAGGTGGGCCAGGTGAGAGCGTGGCTCTCGAGCTAATCGCGCGGATGCATTTGCGTAGCAGAAGGAGACTTGCGGCCTAACCAGCTCCTAAGACCCCTTAACGAGGAAGCAACTTTTTTACGAGGCGTGAAGCGTCATAAGGCGTCGTAAAACACCATAGCCAACAGCCCCGCGCGGCGCCGCAACCCTTCCCATCTCTTCCCCACCTCCTCCCCCACCCACCACTGCGCACAGGTACCCACCATGCTTCCACGTCCCCCCCCCCCCTTCCCCGGATCCAATAAAAGGCCGCCTTTGTCGCAGTTTGCTGGGCCCGTGACTTTCCCCCGGGCGTTTGCCGGTGACGCATTACACGCACTTTCTCTCTCTCTCTCTCTCTCTCTCTCTCTCCACCTATCTGTCTCCTTCTCCCTCCCCTCCGCTGCTAGGACGCCTGCCTGCCTTCTGTTATCTCGGCACTCCGTCACACTAATAGGTCGCCCCTTTTAAGGTACAGACCGCGTCCTCTGGATACCGCAGTCTGGAGGCAGTCAACTTGAACAACAGCCATAGACATTTTCAAGTTTCACTTTACGCAAACAACCCATAATATTGTAGCTTTAAAAAAATTGCTTGTAATTCTATCGTGCCTATCATCATCAAATAAGAGAGGCAACGAAAAGACTGCAATAAATAAATTAACACGGATAGCTGGGAAATTTTTGTACTGACAGTGCTACACATGACATCTTAGTTGAACAAGCGTTTTTAAAGTTCATATCCCGTTTCTCCATAACAAGGCGTATATACGTCGCATTCCAAGCTCGTTATTGATGTTGTTATCAAAGAGCATCTTCTCAATATTTCATGTTTTGTTTTAAATTACAGAAATTAAATTCTAATTGTTGATATCCATGCTTTTAGTCAATAATTCTATGGATCCTTGGAATTAAACATAAAGAGGATGGATTTACAGATCGCTGATTGGAAAACGTGGTATTTAGATTCATATAAATAATATAAAAGCTGGCCAGGTGTGAATAGGAATAGCGCTCTGACGGTTCCGTACACAATTATGTATACAGACACAGTTCATACATTCCACAATCGGCAAATTCGACGATTCTTGCCTGTTATCAAATGGTTCAAATGGCTCTAAGCACCATGGGACTCAACATCTGAGGTCATCAGTCCGCTAGACCTAGAACTACTTAAACCTAACTAACCTAAGGGCACCATACACATCCATGCCCGAGACAGGATTCGAACCTGCGACCATAGCAGCAGCGCGGTTCCAGACTGAAGCGCCTAGAACCGCTCGGCCACAGCGGTCGGCTTGCCTGTTATCCACATCAATACTAGGAATTACAAGAATTTCGATAAAGTTTTAATAATTCTATCTTTGACATGGGACAACGAATGACAAAACGAATAATGTTTCTGACGTGATTACAAATTAACAATTTTCTGATTTTTTCCTTCACTTCATCTATGAAACTTTTTTTTTCACATCTCATGATTCTAAGCCAACGGCGACTACCCTACAGGTTGTATAGAGTGAATCTGATATCAAAATAAGAGACATCAAAAGGCCTGTCTTCTCATTGTATTGACTTAGAAACAAACTATTTACAGCACCTTGAGACCAATACATCTTGTATAGTCTTGTAAGTTAACCGGGGGCCTAGAGACAACGGAAACGTTCCGTCCCCGCCGCAGCCGCAGTGGTCCACAACCTCACGACGACTACCGCAATCCACTTCACCCCTCCGCCGCCCCACACCGAACCAATCTTTCAGGGTTATTGTGCGATTCGGCCCCCGGTAACCCCTATGTTTGTGTGCTAGGGTAATGGTGGTGTACGCGTACAATGGACAACTTGTTTGCGCAGCGATCGCCGACATAGTGGAGCTGAGGCGGAATAAGGTGAACGAACCCGCAGTCTCCGAGGCTGATGGAAAACCGCCTAAAAACCATCCTCAGACTGGCCGGCTCACCGGACCTCGACACTAATCCGCTGGGTGGATTCGTGCCGGGGACCAGGCGCTCCTTCCCGCTCCAGAAAGCCGTGCGTTAGACCGCACGGCTAACCGGGCGGGCCCAATATACCTTACTATTTAACTTAAGTTTCAACTTGATCAGTCTACTTGTTCCTTAGAAAAAGAGGACGGGTAGAGAGACAGTTGGATAACTACAGATACAAAAGGTTTTTTCGTGTGCTATAATTACTAAGTAACAATATTCGAACTTTTTCTTTTACGTTTGATGTGAAGCTTCGCTTCTTGCCAAATCTCGTGATTATAGGCCAAGGAAAAGTACCCAACACGTTTTGATGTGTGAGTTTGAGTTTGAGAGTATCCAAATAAATAGCTTAAGTAGCTTTTGATTGCATTGACTTAACAAGCTTAAACTTTTTACACCGCCAAGGGACCGTAAATCTTACTCTGTGGCAAAAATTTCAACTTGACACGTCTTCCAGCTTCTGAGAGAACGACTTTTGACCATCGGACTAACAGACGAACAACAAAACGATCTTATGAGAGTTCTCTCTTTACCGACAGAGGTATGGAATCGTAAAAAGAAGTACTTTTTGAGCAGTAACGAAATATGTTTACGATTTAGATATCAAAGTAATCTACCTAACAATCGTTTGGGATACGCGTTTTCTTTACTTCTGTCAAGCGTGGTTGTTGGGGCACGATACATTCTCACTCTGACCAAGTCAGTTAAATTGAAAAATATAAATTTTAGAATCTTCCCCCTCTTGGATACATTTCTGTGGACACCCATGACAACACTTCAAGTTGACCACCGATCTTTCTCATCTGCAGCAATGCACGTCATCAAATGATGTACGGACACTGCGATAACTATCGCCATCTACCTCTCTCCCCTCATTTATCTAAAATTATATATACAAGATATATCACAATTAAGAGAGAAAACTAACATGACAGAAGGTACAGGATAATAGAAACAATAACAGTCCATTAAAAACGGATACGCAAACGAGCCGTCCGCAGGCTTATTGCGAATGTGTGTTTGTGAACCACTTCCTACGTGGTACAAAAAATGTGATGGATGCGTGAATTTTTGGGCTAAGTCCTCATATAACTGGGCACTAATTATACATGTGGTCTATCGTAACAAGAAATACGATACTACTTGGACACGTTACATGTCACAGTTTACTGTGCACTCGTGTTAATTTAAAGTAGGTGTGGTGTGGTCCTCACAACTGACTGCACTTGTCTCTGAAGTGAATTAGGAATCATCTCGTAATTCTCGAGAAGACTGTACAGTTCGCTGCTTCGTTTCTTTAACAACTGCAGGGCTGTACACTTCACTTTTGAGACCGGAAACAGAAAAATCCAGAGGATTGACACCAGGTGGTCTTTGAGGCCAAGCTACAGAGCCTGGTCGACCTATACATATTGGATTATATTGGCGTGTCAGATGTCGTCTTACAATAGCATCCAAATGTGCCGCTACCCCATCAATGTGTACCACATTCCCCGGCTATGGACTATTTGCGATTTTTTAATTCATTTTATTTACTCGTCAAGTTCCGTAGGACCATCTAATGAATGCCCTTACTACTTAAATCGATTTTGCTGAAAGTCTTAAGTTACATGAAATCAGCCTATTAAAATCTCTGGTGGAGCCCTTCTTAATATTCAGCGGCTGGCTTGCTAGAAAAGATCTTCACATACGTTATTATTATTAAGCGCTGCATTCAGTTGGGAAAAAATCGATCGTTTTGAACACTTCGTTCAGTTTACGACAGATCTAAAATTTCAGATGTGGAGGAAGCCTTTTTGGACGATTTCAATAAAACTCAGAGATTGCAGGCTCTCTTCGTCACAGCTGAAACTTCCCAATTAATTACAGGCCCCAGACAATCATCAACAATTCAGGCAGAGAACGCATTCGTCATTCACTCTAGAATGAAATGGTCACAAACCTTATTTCTGAGGAAAATTGTATATTGAATCCATTTCCGTACATGTTCCGTTTCCGTGGATTTTTAGTCTCATGAAATTTACTTTTACAAGTCCTTCTTTCTCTTTGTCTACCCCGCTAGCGGCACAAACTTTCCTGCCTCGCTTTATCGCGAAGAAGAGTAAATAAATCTCCTTTTGCAATACGAAAATCTTCCAACCGATACTTTCCGAAGCTGTTCCTTTCTCTCTCTTTCTATCTCTCTTTCCATAACTATAATGACCATGGAGCATACACCTGTGTACCTCTGTTGTTCCAAAGAATGGACGTACTCGAAAAATACCTTGGCGTCGACAAGCTGTCGGCGCATATATTACTAGAAAATCTGCTCAGATACTTTTCATACGTAAATAAATGTGGATGATTTGATTGACCATTATTAATTATTGCGTGGTAGAGGGTAATTTTCCGTGGGGAGATTACAACCAAACTGAGGAACAAAACTCCAAGGTCATGGAACGTGTCAGTACATCAAATTACAATATAAAAGTAATAACAGATAAAAATAAAATGTTTATGAACATGAAAAAATTCAAGTAAAAGTTTCAGTAATCGCAGTCAACAATATAGCATAAGAATCAGCTTATTTTTTCAAGGAACTCCTCAACAGAATAGAAGGTGTGACCCAAGAGGAAACTCTTCAGTTTCGATTTGAAAGCGCGTGGATTACTGCTAAGATTTTTGAATTCCTGTAGTAGCTTACTGAAAACGGATCCAGCAGTATACTGCACACCTTCCTGCACAAGGAATAAGCTGATATCGTTAACAAGAAACGACAGTAAAGAGTATATATATTGAGATGCCAATGTCAGAAAACGCAGACTCGTGAACAGGGGTCGACAAGAGCTTCGCTAACTTACACCACTTATTGCCCGAACCGTCCGTTTCTGGGCCAAAAATATCCCTTTAGAATTGGAAGAGTTACCCCATACGACATAAGCAAATGAAAATAAGTAAAGCAGACTAACCTTCTTGTCGAACGATCATTCACTTCAGATACAGTTAGAATAGTAAAAATGGCAACATTAAGTCTTTCAACAAGATCCTGATAGAGGGCTTTCCACGACAGTTTACTATCTATCTGAACACCTAGCAATTTGAACTGTTTAGTTTTACTAATCATATGTCCATTCTGTGAAATTAAAACGTCGGGTTTTCTTGAAATGTGTGTTAGGAACTGTAAAAATTGAGTCTTCCTGTGATTTAGCATTAGTTTATTTCCTACAAGCCACAAACTTAGTCATGAACTGCACTGTTTGAAACCGAGCTAATGTTGCACACAGTATCCTTTACTACCAAGCTAGTCTCATCAACAAACAGAAATATTATAGTCACCCATAATACTAGAGGGCATGTCATTTATATAAATAAGCAACAGAAGTGGCCCCAACATTGATCCTTGGGGCACCCCCCATTTGACAGTACCCAACTCAGACCCCACATCACAGCAATTATCATCATTGTGAATAATGACCTTTTTCTCCCTGTCGCTGAAGTAAGAGGTGAACCAATTGTGAGCTACTCACCGTATTCCATAATGGTCCAACTTCTGGAGCAATATTTTGTGATCAACACAATCAAATGCCGTAGTTAAACCAAAAAATATGCCAAGCGCTCGAAACCTTTTGTTTAGCCCATCCAGTACCTCACAGAGAAAAGAGACTATAGCATTTTCAGTTGTTAAACGATTTCTAAAGGCAAACTGTACATTTGATAGCAAATCGCGTGATATAAAATGATCAATCAACGTTACATACACAGTCTTTTCAATAACTTTTGCAAACACTGATGGCTTAGAAAAAGGTCTAACATTATCTACGTTATCCCTTTATTTTTATAAAGCGGCTTTACTACTGAGTACTTTAATCGCTCAGGAAACTGACGATTCCTGATGGAAAAATTACAAATATGGCTCAATACGGGGCTAAAACGTGCAGCACAGTACTTTAATATTCTGCTACACACTCCATCATTAGTCTTCAGTGATTCAGCTATAGACTATCTCCCCCTTGTCTGTATCAGAGAGGAGTATTTCAGACATCAATTTCGGAAAGGCATTTCCTTGTTGAAACTAAACTTTTATTTAACTCACCAGCAATAGTCAAAAAGTGATTGTTAAATAGTGTACAAATATCTGATTTATCAGTGACAGAAATATTTTCCACTGAGCACTGACTTGTGCTGCCGACCAGACACTTCATTCACAACTGACCACATGGTTTTAATTTTATCCTGAGAATTAGCTATTCTATTTGCGCACCACATACTCTTTGACAGAGCACTGAAAGACCCGAGTCGAAACAAGGCCCCCGGAGTAGACAACATTCCATTGGAACTACTGACGGCCTTGGGAGAGCCAGTCCTGACAAAACTCTACCATCTGGTGAGCAAGATGTACGAGACAGGCGAAATGCCCTCAGACTTCAAGAAGAATATAATAATTCCAATCCCAAAGAAAGCAGGTGTTGACAGATGTGAAAATTACCGGACAATCAGCTTAATAAGCCACAGCTGCAAAGTACTAACACGAATTCTTTACAGGCGAATGGAAAAACTAGTAGAAGCCGACCTCGGGGAAGATCAGTTTGGATTGCGTAGAAATACTGGAACACGTGAGGCAATACTGACCTTACGACTAATCTTAGAAGAGAGATTAAGGAAAGGCAAACCTACGTTTCTAGCATTTGTAGACTTAGAGAAAGCTTTTGACAATGTAGACTGGAATACTCTATTTCAAATTCTAAAGGTGGCAGGGGTAAAATACAGGGAGCGAAAGGCTATTTACAATTTGTACAGAAACCAGATGGCAGTTATAAGAGTCGAGGGACATGAAAGGGAAGCAGTGGTTGGCAAGGGAGTAAGACAGGGTTGTAGCCTCTCCCCGATGTTATTCAATCTGTATATTGAGCATGCAGAAAAGGAAACAAAAGAAAAATACGGAGTAGGAATTAAAATCCATGGAGAAGAAATAAAAACTTTGAGGTTCGCCGATGACATTGTAATTCTGTCAGAGACGGCAAAGGACTACGAAGAGCAGTTGAACGGAATGGATGGTGTCTTGGAGGGAGGATATAAGATGAACATCAACAAAAGCAAAACGAGGATAATGGAATGTAGTCGAATTAAGTCGGGTGATGCTGAGGGAATTAGATTAGAAAATGAGACACTTAAAGTAGTAAAGGAGTTTTGCTATTTGGGGAGCAAAATAACTGATGATGGTCGAAGTAGAGAGGATATTAAATGTAGACTGGCAATGGCAAGGAAAGCGTTTCTGAAGAAGAGAAATTTGTTAACATCGAGTATAGATTTAAGTGTCAGGAAGTCATTTCTGAAAGTATTTGTATGGAGTGTAGCCATGTATGGAAGTGAAACATGGACGGTAAATAGTTTGGACAAGAAGAGAATAGAAGCTTTCGAAATGTGGTGCTACAGAAGAATGCTGAAGATTAGATGGGTAGATCACGTAACTAATGAGGAAGTATTGAATAGGATTGGGGAGAAGAGAAGTTTGTGGCACAACTTGACCAGAAGAAGGGATCGGTTGGTAGGACATGTTCTGAGGCATCAAGGGATCACCAATTTAGTATTGGAGGGCAGCGTGGAGGGTAAAAATCGTAGGGGGAGACCGAGAGATGAATACACTAAGCAGATTCAGAAGGATGTAGGTTGGAGTAGGTACTGGGAGATGAATAAGCTTGCACAGGATAGAGTAGCATGGAGAGCTGCATCAAACCAGTCTCAGGACTGAAGACCACAACAACAACAACAACAACATACTCTTTGGCTTCCTAATAACATTTTAAGCATCTTTCAATACTGTTTGTAATGGGCTACTGTACCTTGATTGTGACTACTTCTAACATTTTGATATAATTCCCGATTTGTCCTACATGATATCCTTATCCCACTAGTCAGCCACCCAGGCTGCCTTTTACTTCTAGTACCCAGTTTAGAACGTTCTAATGGAAAGCAACTATCAAAGAGCATGATAAATGTGTTAAGGAAAGCATTATATTTGTCATTTATGTTATCGGCACTATAAACATCCTGCCACTCTTGTTCCTTTACGTGTTCTAAAAACCTCTCAATGGCCGTTGATTTAACTTTCCTACATAGTTTGTAATTATATGTGGCATTCATTTGAGTACAAAAGCCTTTTAGTGTTAAAATCTGCGCATCGTGGTCTAGAAGGCCATTCACCCTTTTACTAACAGAATGCCCATCTAGTAATTTGATGTTTTTGCCCATTCCGATGCCTCTCTTTGATTGAAAACGTTGCGTTTCAAATTCGTCGGTACTATGAATACACTCTGCGCAAAACAATTGCAGGATCACCTTGTAGAAACCCTTGAATTATCTGCCATTTAGACGCATATGTTTGAAATTCGGCTCGAAGCTGTCCGCAAGATTCCTCTGCGTCGCCCTCGGTGTTGGCGACGCTTCAAACAGAAAGGTGTCGACACATCCGCAACAAAGCCACAGCTGAGTAGGTCATGTGTGGTGTAAGACTAGTTAATCACCAAATATTAGCACCAAATTTCACCACAATCCTGCCCAATGACACTGCAGACATGACACACGGTTGGAAGGACGTTACATTCTCTCATACGCAAATTTCACCCCTTCTTTTGACGCCTCTGCTATAGAGGTTCACAACAGTGTTGAAATCATGCGGTTTTCTTATGGGCACCCGAAAGAAGAGTTCCATACTCAACGCCGCTCAAAAACGACACTAAAAAGCTTCAGGGGGTCGCATAATGGTCGTCAATGAAACGACCCTTAAGTTGTGGCGCCGGTTCCGACAGATTTCGCAGTAGAAAACAACAGTTCGCTGTGCGACGAGAACAGGACGCCGTTCTTGACTTTCTTTGACTCTAGCAACCACACTGTACGTGATCGCACCCATTTCGAAAGCCATGCAACTGAACGTTTCGCTCTAGTGTGCAGGGTGGAACCAATAGCGTCGCCCACTGCTTGAATACTGCTCAGCAGTGTGGGATCCGTACCAGATAGGGTTGATAGAAGATATAGAGAAGATCCAACGGAGAGCAGCGCGCTTCGTTACAGGATCATTTAGTAATCGCCAAAGCGTTACGGCGATGATAGATAAACTCCAGTGGAAGACTCTGCAGGAGAGACGCTCAGTAGCTCGGTACGGGCTTTTGTTGAACTTTCGAGAACATACCTTCACCGAAGAGTCAAGCATTATATTGCTCCCTGCTACGTATATCTCGCGAAGAGACCATGAGGATAAAATCAGAGAGATTAGAGCCCACACAGAGGCATACCGACAATCCTTCTTTCCACGAACAATACGAGACTGGAATAGAAGGGAGAACCGATAGAGGTACTCAAGGTACCCTCCGCCACATACCGTCAGGTGGCTTGCGGAGTATAGATGTAGATGTAGATGTTCAAAAGCATTGGACGCAGTATGAGCGTGACCTGCAGGAGCAAAGGGCGCTATTGGTTTTTGAGCTGTCCTGTTACACACCCTGCTGTGGCGTGATAACAGAGGGGTGGAATATTTACACACGCGTGAATAAAATGGCAAAGGGTGTCTCGAAGACCACGCAGTTCGCCAGTACCCTCGGTGCACCCACATACCTTTGCTGAGCTCCTCAAAAATGTATCTGTACAGAGAGGACCCGTGACGAGAGTCCTAGGCAGCTGTAGGCAGGCTACACTAATGGTTCTGCACGTGCCAGTTGGCCATCTAGAACGGGAGGAATGTCAGAGGGGTTGCCTGCTTGCAGGGGCCTAGGACTTTGACACAGGCTATCTCTGTTCAGGTACATTTTTAAAGTGATCAAGACAGGTGCGTGGGTGGAACCAAGTGTGTTGCGGATCTGTGCAGTATTAGAAGGACCCTTTGCCGTTTTGTTCACATATTTGTCAATGTCGCATCCCTCCATGACGCCATTGGAGTGCGTGAAACAGGAGGTCTGAGAAAGGATAAGCACTGTTTGCCGCATCGAATCACATTCACATTTCGTTACAAGGTTTTCATTGGTCACTAGTGGTTCCACCTTCGACACCAGAGCAAAAATTGGGGTCACACTGCTCTCCAAATGGCTAAAATGATATCCAGTGGAGTTGCAGGTTCAAATGGTTCTAAGCAATATGGGACTTACCATCTGAAGTCATCAGTCCTGTAGAACTAATTAAACCTAACCAATCTAAGAACATCACACACATCCATGCCCCAGGCGGGATTCGAACCTGCGACCGTAGCAGCAGCGCGGTTCCGGACTGAAGCACCCAGAACCGCTCGGCCACAGCGGCCGGCGTAGTTGCAGGCCCACAATGTTCTGGAAAATGGTTGAAGCGTCCGGAATGTGTCAGCAGTGTCAATAATGGACAATAACGTCGGCCTTCGCTCTTCGCACTGCAGGCGACCGTTTTCGATTGCGAAATGTATGAGAATCAACACCGCAAGGGTTGACGCCCTTTATGCCACGCACTAGGCCCTTTCCGTGTCGACAATGAACGACGGTATGCCTCAAATGTTTTCCTAGGCCACTCATAAGAAAACCGCTTGACATCAGCGCTGGGTGTCGCGGTTGCGACCTCCATAGCAGAGGCGGAAATGTGGGTAAGAGCGGCTGTGGCGACTTCCCACCGTGCGACACGGTGGCGCCGGGGAGAGTTGTGGCGAAATTTTGTGTCAATGTGACATCATTAACACATCTTACCGCGTCTAGGACAGCCCTTCAGCTGCCAGCAAGCCTCGCCATGGCTCCCCCACGTTATGGCTCGTGCTCTTACGAGGGGAACACGGCGAGTGCCATAACCTGATTTCACAGAAACTTCGCTCACAGGAATAGGAGTCTAAGTAAGTGAACACCAGTCTCGGCTCAGGAGCGCCGTGGTCCTGTGGTTAGCGTGAGCAGATACGGTACGAGAGGTCCGTAGTTCAAGTCTTCCCTCAATACCGAGCGAGGTGGCGCAGTGGTTAGCACACTGGACTCGCGTTCGGGAGGACGACGGTTCAATTCCGTCTCCGGCCATCCTGATTTAGGTTTTCCGTGATTTCCCTAAATCGCTTCAGGCAAATTCCGGGATGATTCCTCTGAAAGGGCACGGCCGATTTCCTTCCCCATCCTTCCCTCACCCGAGCTTGCGCTCCGTCTCTAATGACCTCGTTGTCGACGGGACGTTAAACACTAATACCCCCCCCCCCCCCCCCCTCCAGTCTCGGCGCCGGCCGGCCGGCCGGTTAGGTTTAAGTACTTCCAAGTTCTAGGGGACTGATGACCTCAGATGTGAAGTCCCGTAGTGCTCTCAGCCATTTGAACCATTTTTTGAACCAGTCTCGGCTCATTCGTAGAGTCTCGAACATTTCTGACAAAACACAATTTAAATCAATTTTAGACTGCGACGATCTCACCTGTAAAGGTGGCACAGCGGCTAGCTTATGGACTTCTCAGTTTTGCGCATCAGGTTCGAAACCCGATTATCGTTTATATTTATTTATTTCATTTACCTACCCATGTCCACAGAAGTTTACTACACGAATGTTTCTTTAGCAAGTTAGGGGCCACGAGGGCGCTATATTAATTGTAAAACTAGAACTGGGTTTCACAGTAAGTATCATACATTTATTATCATTTACTATACACTGAAGAACCAAAGTGTGGTGTCACCGCCAGACACCACACTTGCTACGTGGTAGCCTTTAAATCGGCTGCGGTCCGTTAGTATACGTCGGACCTGCGTATCGGCACTATCAGTGGTTGCAGACCGAGCGCCGCCACAAGCCAGGTCTAGTCTAGAGAGACTCCCTAGCACTCGCCCCAGTTGTACAGCCGACTTTGCTAGCGATGGTTCACTGGCTACATACGCTCTCATTTGCAGAGACGACAGTTTAGCATAGCCTTCAGCTACGTCATTTGCTACGACCTAGCAAGGCGCCATATTCAGTTACTATGTCTTCTGAACAGATAATATGGTGACTCATGTACCGTCAAGAGCGACGTTCCTCATTAATGGATTGAAGTTAACAAGGGAACCTCCCCATCGCACCCTTCTGAGATTTAGTTATAAGTGGGCACAGTGGATAGGCCTTGAAAAACTGAACACAGATCATTCGAGAAAACAGGAAGACGTTGTGTGGAACTATGAAAAAATAACCGAATTATCAAATTAAGTAGTCCGTGCGCAAGATTGGCAACATCAAGGAGAACGTGAGTTCCGGAGCGCCGTGGTCCCGTGGTTAGCGTGAGCAGCTGCGGAGCGAGAAGTCCTTGGTTCAAGTTTTCCCTCGGGTGAAAATTTTTCGTCCTTTATTTTCGCAAAGTTATGATCTGTCCGTTCGTTGATTGACGTCTCTGTTCACTGTAAAAAGTTTAGTGTCTATGTTTTGCGACCGCACCGCAAACTTACAGTTCGGAAAATATTCATTGACCTTGTTATTGAAGTCGCGAGCTATATTTGCTGGATTCATATTGCCCACGTATTTAATGCACTCCCGTCCAAAGTAGCGAACAGTCAACTGCCAGCCAGGGAGCCTCGTTAGCAGGAATACTCTCTCTTCCGTGCGCTGTAGTCGACTGACGTCGTGTGTTTCGATGTTTTATAGGTGTAGCATCCTCATGCTACGGCGCACTTACCTCGCATCGGACGGACGGACGGATAATAATTGTCTGAAAATAAAAACAAATAAACTCTTCACTCGAGGGAAGACTTAAACCAAGGACCTCTCGTTCCGCAGCTGCTGACGCTAACTACGGGACCACGGCGCTCCTGAGCTCCCTCTATCCTTGATGTTGCCTATTTTGCACATGGACTACCCAGTTTGTATATTTTGCTTATTTTTTTCATAGTTCCACACAACTTCTTCCTGTTTTCTCGATCGATCTGTGTTCAGTTTTTCAAGGCCTATCCACTGTGCCAACTTATAACTGAATCTGACGGGGGTGCGATGGGGAGGTTCCCTTGCAAGTATGAAACTAATTATGTCCGCTTTCTGAATTCTAATTCCTTGTCATGTTCCAGACCTCACGTCAGTATAGTTCTTCCCTCCTCACGCCAGCCTGCGTGAGCTAAAACGCGTGCATTTCGGCCTCCTCTAGTAACACGGTGTTGGCTCTTCTGCCAACACAATACAAAGAAATTTGTACATCTGCACAATTTCGTGTAGGGCCGCCGCGAGCACGCAGAAGTGACGCAACACGACGTGGCATGGACTCTACTAATGTCTGAAGTAGTGCAGGGCTGTCGGTAAACCCGTAAAAGTACGAGGGGGTGGAGATCTCCTGCAAGGCATCCCAGATATGGTCAGTAACGTTTCTGCGGAAGTGTTTAAACTCAGAGGAGTGTTCCTGGAGCCACTCTGTAGCAATTCTGCACGAGTGGGGTGTCGCATTGGCTCTGAGCACTATGAGACTTAACTTCTGAGGTCATCAGTCCCCTAGAACTTAGAACTACTTAAACCTAACTAACCTAAGGACATAACACACATCCATGCCCTAGGCAGGATTCGAACCTGCGACCGTAGCGGTCGCGCGGTTCCAGACTGAAGCGCCTAGAACCGCTCGGCTACTCCGGCCGGCTGGGGTGTCGCTTTGTTCTGTTTGAATACCCCAAGTCAGTCAGAATGACTAATAGACATGAATGGATCCAAGTGGTCACTCAGGATGCTTATGTAAGTGACACATGTCAGAGTCGTTTCTAGACATATCAGGGGTCCCATATTACTCCAGCTGCACACGCCCCACATCATTGCAGAGCCTCCACCAGCTTGAACAGTGCCCTGCTGACATGCAGGGTCCGTGGATTCATGAGGTTGTGTCCACACCGGTGTAGGTCCATTCGCTAGATACTACTGGAACCGAGACAGGCAACATGTTTCAGTCATCAACAGGCCAATGTCGGTGTAGACGGGCCCAGGCGAGGCGTAAAGCTTTGTGTCGTGCAGTCGTCAAAGGTAAACGAGTGGGACTTCGGCCCCGAAAGCCCATATCAATGATGTCTCGTAGAATGGTTCGCATGCTGACACTTGTTGATCGCCCAGCATTGAAATCTGCAGCAATTGGCAAAAGTGTTGCACTTCTGTCACGTTGAACGATTGTCTTCAGTCGTCCTTGGTCCCGTGCTTGCAGGATCTTTTTTCGAGCGTAGCGATGTCGGAGATTTGATATTTTATCGGATTCCTGATATTCACGGGACACTCGTGAAATGGTCGTACGGGAAAATCCCCACTTCATCTCGGAGATGTTGTGTCCCATCGCTCGTGCGCCGACTATTACACCACGTTCAAACTCACTTAAATCTTAATGAGATTTTCACTCTGAAGCGCAGTGTGCGCTGATATGAAACTTCCTGGCAGATTAAAACTGTGTGCCGGACCGAGACTCGAACTCGGGACCTTTGCCTTTCGCGGCAACGGTGTGTGGCGGAGGGCACTTTCCGTGCCACTGTCATTACCTCCCTTTCCTGTTCCAGTCGCGTACGGTTCGCGGGAAGAACGACTGCCGGAAAGCCTTCGTGAGCGCTCCAATCTCTGTAATTTTACGTTCGTGATCTCCTCGGGAGGTATAAGTAGGGGGAAGCGATATATTCGATACCTCATCCAGAAACGCACCCTCTCGAAACCTGGCGAGCAAGCTACACCGCGATGCAGAGCGCCTCTCTTGCAGAGTTGCCACTTGAGTTTGCTAAACATCTCCGTAACGCTATCACGCTTACAAAATAACCCTGTGACGAAACGCGCCGCTCTTCTTTGGATCTTCTCTATCTCCTCTGTTAACCCGACCTGGTACGGATCCCAAACTGATGAGCAATACTCAAGTACAGGCCGAACGAGTGTTTTGTAAGCCACCTCCTTTGTAGGTGGACTACATTTTCTAAGGACTCTCCCAATGAATCTCAACCTGGCACCCGCCTTACCAACAATTTTATATGATCATTCCACTTCAAATCGTTCCGTACGCATACTCCCAGATATTTTACAGAAGTAACTGCTACCAGTGTTTGTTCCGCTATCATGTAATCATACAATAAAGGATCCTTCTTTCTATCTATTCGCAATACATTACATTTGTCTATGTTAAGGGACAGTAGCCACTTCCTGCACCAAATGCCTATCCGCTGCAGATCTTCCTGCATTTCGCTGCAATTTTCTAACTCTGTAACTCATCCGCGAAAAGCCGCATGGCAATGAGCGATTCGACTTTCGCAAGTTCTCTGTTTTCAGAACTCGTACTGACTTTTATACAGGAGATTGTCGGCCTCCAAAAGCGCCAAAATACTGAGCCTAAGACATGTTCCGTATGTTTACAACGCAACTGCACCTGGCGCAAAAGACTTCGGTAGTCCTCTTCCGGCGCTGCGGTCAAGTATATAGAGTTATTTCGTGGCAAAAATAAATAAGGAAAAAAAAAAAAACCCGGAGTGCAGCCAGTAAATTTCCCCGGCGCCTCGCAAACTCTCCGCCTCTCCCTGCGGGCGCGTCGGCCGCACCCGGCCAATAAAAACGTGACTCCTGACTGAAAGGCGAGCCTAATAAAGTAAGCGCTCATATATCGCGGCGTGGCGGCCGTGCAGCCCGGCGTGGTGCGCGCCGCCGCTTGCTTGTCAATTAGCGGCCGCGTGAATTACTGGCCCCTGGACTCCAGCCCCGCTGCCGCCGGTTCCAGATTACACGCCGCTCACGGGACGCAGATGAGGTGCGTTTTATTTTTAAATCTCTGCTGATTCCCTACACTTCCCGTGACGCTCATATCCCACAAACCGACCTTTACAAGTTTCTTTTCAACTTGCTGATAACATGCAACATGTAAAGGTAACTAGCCTTACACATCTGCGATTATGCCGCTTCTATCGATGTTTAACACATTGATTGCCATGGTACAGGGTGTTTCAAAAATGACCGGTATATTTGAAACGGCAATAAAAACTAAACGAGCAGCGATAGAAATACACCGTTTGTTGCAATATGCTTGGGACAACAGTACATTTTCAGGCGGACAAACTTTCGAAATTACAGTAGTTACAATTTGCAACAACAGATGGCGCTGCAGGTGATGTGAAAGATATAGAAGACAACGCAGTCTGTGGGTGCGCCATTCTGTACGTCGTCTTTCTGCTGTAAGCGTGTGCTGTTCACAACGTGCAAGTGTGCTGTGGTCAACATGGTTTATTCCTTAGAACAGAGGATTTTTCTGGTGTTGGAATTCCACCGCCTAGAACACAGTGTTGTTGCAACAAGACGAAGTTTTCAACGGAGGTTTAATGTAACCAAAGGACCGAAAAGCGATACAATAAAGGATCTGTTTGAAAAATTTCAACGGACTGGGAACGTGACGGATGAACGTGCTGGAAAGGTAGGGCGACCGCGTACGGCAACCGCAGAGGGCAACGCGCAGCTAGTGCAGCAGATGATCCGACAGCGGCCTCGGGTTTCCGTTCGCCGTGTTGCAGCTGCGGTCCAAATGACGCCAACGTCCACGTATCGTCTCGTGCGCCAGAGTTTACACCTCTATCCGTACAAAATTCAAATGCGGCAACCCCTCAGCGCCGCTACCGTTGCTGCACGAGAGACATTCGCTAACGATATAGTGCACAGGATGGATGACGGCGATATGCATGTGGGCAGCATTTGGTTTACTGACGAAGCTTATTTTTACCTGGACGGCTTCGTCAATAAACAGAACTGGCACATATGGGGAACCGAAAAGCCCCATGTTGCAGTCCCATCGTTCCTGCATCCTCAAAAAGTACTGGTCTGGGCCGCCATTTCTTCCAAAGGAATCATTGGCCCATTTTTCAGATCCGAAACGATTACTGCAGCACGCTATCTCGACATTCTTCGTGAATTTGTGGCGGTACAAACTGCCTTAGACGACACTGCGAACACCTCGTGGTTTATGCAAGATGGTGCCCGGCCACATCGCACGGCCGACGTCTTTAATTTCCTGAATGAATATTTCGATTATCGTGTGATTGCTTTGGGCTATCCGAAACATACAGGAGGCGGCGTGGATTGGCCTCCCTATTCGCCAGACATGAACCCCTGTGACTTCTTTCTGTGGGGACACTTGAAAGACCAGGTGTACCGCCAGAATCCAGAAACAATTGAACAGCTGAAGCAGTACATCTCATCTGCATGTGAAGCCATTCCGCCAGACACGTTGTCAAAGGTTTCGGGTAATGTCATTCAGAGACTACGCCATATTATTGCTACGCATGGTGGATATGTGGAAAATATCGTACTATAGAGTTTCCCAGACCGCAGCTACTGTAATTTCGAAAGTTTGTCTGCCTGAAAATGTACTGTTGTCCCAAGCATATTGCAACAAACGGTGTATTTCTATCGCTGCTCGTTTAGTTTTTATTGCCGTTTCAAATGTACCGGTCATTTTTGAAACACCCTGTATATTCAAGCCCGCCCGGTTGGCCGTGCGGTCTAACGCACGTCTTTCCGGGCGGGAAGGTGCGCCTGGTTCCCAGTACGAATCCGCCCAGCCGTTGTGTGTCGAGGTCCGGTGAACCGGCCAGTCTGTGGATGGTTTTTAGGCGGTTTTCCATCTGCCTCGGAGAATGAGGGCTGGCTCCTCTTATTACGCCTCAGTTACACCACGTCGGCGATTGCTGCGCAAACAAGTTCTCCACGTACGCGTACACCACCATTACTCTATCACGCAAACATAGGGGTTACACCGGTCTAGTGTGAGACGTTCCCTGTGGGGTCCACCGGGGGCCGAACCGCACAATAACCCTGGGTTCGGTGTGGGGCGGCGGAGGGGTGAAGTGGACTGCGGTAGTCGTCGTGGGGTTGTGGACCACTGCGGCTGCGGCGGGGACGGAGCCTCTCCGTCGCTTCTAGGCCCCAGGCTAACACACAAAACAATAGAATAATCGGGTTACCGACCCCTTGGGGCCATTTACTATTTTTCAATATCCTGCTTTAGTTTGCTCCAAGTAAACTTGTTAAGTACAAATAAAGTGAAAATATGGCATTATAGTACCTTTTTTAAATTTTTGTGTGAATTACATATGATTCACATGGACCCAGAGTAAAGGTACCAGGTGTGTCATTTGCTACGTCGCTAACAATTTTAGGTTTGTACTCCTGTCAGTTTTTCATTCCACAGCATTATTTGTGTACAGGTCCATTATTGCTTTCCTGCATTGTTGCTACAGTCTTTATTCACTGTTGTTTGCTCCGTAACAAAGTGATATTGTGCAGAAGAAAATGTCTCGTAGAAGTTATGAAGCTGAACTAAGGCATGTACAGTAGCTTTCAGATGAAGTTATGGACATAAGTGATGAAGGTTCTGTGTCTTCATTTTGTGATAGCTCAGAGGAATATTTAGCAGATGAGACCGGAAGCGAAACCGGACGTTCTGATGATGGAACCACATCAGTGAAGGCAGGAACAAGAGTTTTATGTCCACATTGAGTCAAAGAACCAGCCTTCGCATCTGTAAAAACCAGGCAGAAAAGCACCTCTAACCGAGTTAGTGCCGTAACTACTGCAGCTGATTCAGGTGCATCTGCATCTACATCTACATGACTACTCTCCAATTCACATTTAAGTGCTTGGCGGAGGGTTCATCGAACCACAATCTTACTATCTCTCTATCATTCCACTCCCGAACAGCGCGCGGGAAAAACGAACACCTTAACCTTTCTGTTCGAGCTCTGATATCTCTTATTTTGTTTTGATGATCATTCCTACCTATGTAGGTTGGGATCGACAAAATATTTTCGCATTCGGAAGAGAAAGTTGGTGACAAATTTCGTAAATAGATCTCGCCGCGACGAAAAACGTCTTTGCTTTAATGACTTCCATCCCAACTCGCGTATCATATCTGCCACACTCTCTCCTCTATTACGCGATAATACAAAACGAGCTGCCCTTTTTTGCACCCTTTCGATGTCCTCCGTCAATCCCACCTGGTAAGGATGCCACACCGCGCAGCAATATTCTAACAGAGGACAAACGAGTGTAGTGTGAGCTGTCTCTTTAGTGGACTTGTTGCATCTTCTAAGTGTCCTGCCAATGAAACGCAACCTTTGGCTCGCCTTCCCCACAATATTATCTATGTGGCCTTTCCAACTGAAGTTGTTCGTAATTTTAACACCCAGGTACTTAGTTGAATTGACAGCCTTGAGAATTAAGTAAGTGTAATATCAGAAAGTTCTGAAGATAAAGATGACACACTTAGGACAAATTCTAATGAGACTGTCTGGGGGCCAGCTACGGGTAAAAATACGAAAAACTTTACATTTGTTCATTCCAGTTCTGGTGTAACTGCTTCTGTTGCACAAACTCTCAAAGGCAAGACACCATACGATTTCTTAAAATATTTTGTAACTGCTGAAAGTTTAGAATATGTAACTCAACTAACTAATTTGTACGCAAAACAAGTCTTAGATACTCATTCAGTAACCGTTAATGACGACTGAAAAAGTGGGCTGATGTCACCAAACTGAAATCGAACAATTTTTAGGATTTTTGTTATGGATTTCACTAAATGTAAAACCGAGAGGATTCCAATTTATTGGTCAAGAAATATACTCTATCACAACAGTGTAAAAAATGTTATGTCACGCAATCGTTTTGAACTGCTTTTACATATGTGGAATTTTTCCGATAACAACCAGTGCCCACCGGGAAACCGCTTATTCAAAATTCAACCTCTTAGTGATAAATTACTGCAGAGGTTTCAAAGTGCAGTTGTGCCAGTGAAAGAAGTTTCCATTGGCGAAACACTTGTGCCATTTCAAGGAAGACTAAGTTTCATTCAGTATATAATGAATTATGGCCACAAATCCGGAATTAAACTGTTCAATCTTTGTCTAAAGTGTGGCTACACCTGGAATATGGAAGTTTACTGTGGGAGGAATGCGAATCCTGGTGTTCCTCTTGCCACGTCTGTTGTTATGAGCCT
Source organism: Schistocerca cancellata (assembly GCF_023864275.1). Lineage (NCBI taxonomy): Eukaryota > Metazoa > Arthropoda > Insecta > Orthoptera > Acrididae > Schistocerca > Schistocerca cancellata. Next base: position 36,803,683 of record NC_064637.1, on the reverse strand, counting down.
TATGAGTGGATTACTAAATGAGGGCAGAATCTTATATACAGACAATTTTTACACAAGTATTCATCTAGCACACCAGCGTCTTGAACAATGAACACATTTAGTTGGTACTGTAAGATCAAACAGAAAACTGAATCCCCAAGATGTTGTACAGGCAAAACTGAAGATGGGGGAAGAAAGCAAAGGAAGCAAAGGAAAGTACCATAGGTGTAGCAGTACTGAAATGGAAAGATAAGAGGGATGTTCTGATGCTGAGTACTGTTCATGGAGAGGAAGAAGCAGAAGTTCAAACCAGGAAGGGCACTAAGAAAAAACCAGCAATGATAATTGACTAGAATCAGTCAAAGCCTTTTATAGATCTTTCTGACCAAATGAAGTCTTACTCGCATTGTCTAAGGCGGGGTGTGAAATGGTACAGGAAGCTTGCAATTGAATTGTTGACAGAATCAGCAGGCTTTGCGACTACTCCATACAGAACATGCCGATAAGCCTGAGACATCTCTCACCAAAGCCACCGCGTTACCTGCAGATTGTGCACTTGTGAACATGGGAGCAGCCAGACGTAGGTACACTTGAAACGTCCCCTTAGAAAAAATTATACATGACTGTGCTTAAACTGACACAAAATATTTTTAGCACAACGCAATCTGACTTTCAGAAATCCCTACAAAAGAATGGCCCTGACTAACATTAACCTACGCGTTTCACAAATCGCTTACCTCACAAAAATCTTGGTTACTCGAACTACTGCAATACAGCGAGCGCCACTACTGCCAGCTAAATAAAAGATTCAAACTACGGACGGAACTAACTACTGATAGGCATAGTTAGCAAATGAAAGATTTTGATAGAGAACAAACAATGTATTTACCTTAATAATCATAATATATATGCCATCCAGTCTTACAAATTTCAAATCTCCGCCATCTCTCTCCCCACATCCACCACTGCTGGCGGCTCACCTCCAACTGCGCAACGCTACGCGCTGTTCACGTCCAGCTGGCACATAGCACAGCCAGTGATTTTCGTACAGAGAGCGCTACGTGGCGGCGGCGTTACCAATATAAGAACCTAAACAGCCTACTTACATAGCCTACTTACACACTGCACTCGCATTCGGGAGGACGACGGTTCAATCCCGCGTCCGGCCATCCTGATTTAGGTTTTCCGTGATTTCCCTAAATCGCTCCAGGCAAATGTCGGGATGGTTCCTTTGAAAGGGCACGGCCGACTTCCTTCCCCGTCCTTCCCTCACCCGATGAGACTAATGACCTCGTTGTCTGGTCTCCTTCCCCAAACAACCCAACCCAGACGTAGGTGTACAGTGTGCTACGAAAAAATGAATGAATCTGGACGAGAGCAAGCTTTCAAGAAATGCAAACAAACTGCATGGAAATGTAAGAATTGTGACTCGTATTTTTGGGTAGAGAGTTTTTTTTTCTTAAAGCATAGTGCATACAGGGGTTAGAGAAACAAAGTGGGATAACCCAAATTTTTCAGTTTCATTGTTGTTACAATTAGAGTTGGAGAAAGTAAATAAAACTGTATGTGATTTGCAATCAACTGTGTAAGTAATATGTCAAACCAAATAATGAACCATGGACCTGCCGTTGGTGGGAAGGCTTGCGTGCCTTAGCGATACAGATAGCCGTACCGTAGGTGCAACCACAACGTAGGGGTATAAGTTGAGAGGCCAGACAAACGTGTCGTTCCTGAAGAGGGGCAGCAGCCTTTTCAATAGTTGCAGGGGAAACCGTCTGGATGATTGACTGATCTGGCCTTGTAACGCTAACCAAAACGGCCTTGCTGTGCTGGTACTGCGAACGGCTGAAAGCACGGGGAAACTACAGCCGTCATTTTTCCCCGAGGGCATGCAGCTTAACTGTAGTGAAAGGCTATTTACAACTTGTACAGAAACCAGATGGCAGTTACAAGAGTGGAGGGACATGAAAAGGAAGCAGTGATTGGGAAGGGAGTGAGACAGGGTTGTAGCCTCTCCCCGATGTTATTCAATCTGTATCTTGAGCAAGCAGTAATTGAAACAAAAGAAATATTTGGAGTAGGAATTAAAATCCATGGAGAAGAAATAAACACTTCGAGGTTTGCTGACGACGTTGTAATTCTGTCGGAGGCAGCAAAGGACTTTGAACAGCAACTGAACGGAATGGCCAGTCTCTTGAAAGGAGGATATAAGATAAATATCAACAAAAGCAAAACGAGGATAATGGAATGTAGTCGAATTAAATCAGGTGTTGCTGAGGGAATTAGATTAGGAAATGAGACACTTAAAGTAGTAAAGGAGTTTTGCTATTTGGGGAGTAAAATAACTGATGGTGGTCGAAGTAGAGAAGATATAAAATGTAGACTGGCAATGGCAAGGAAAGCGTTTCTGAAAAAGAGAATTTTGTTAACAGCAAGTATAGATTTAAGTGTCAGGAAGTCGTTACTTAAAGTATTTGTATGAAGTGTAGCCATGTATGGAAGTGAAATATGGACGATAAATAGTTTAGACAAGAAGAGAATAGAAGCTTTCGAAATGTGGTGCTACAGAAGAATGCTGAAGATTAGATGGGTAGATCACATAAGTAATGAGGAGGTATTGAATAGAATTGGGGAGAAGAGAAACTTGTGGCACAGCTTGACTAGAAGGGATCGGTTGGTAGGAGATGTTTTGAGGCATCACGGGATCACCAATTTAGTATTGGAGGGCAACGTGGAGGGTAAAAATAGTAGAGGGAGACCAAGAGATGAACACACTAAGCAGATTCAGAAGGATGTAGGCTGCGTTAGGTACTGGGAGATGATGATGCTTGCACAGGATAGAGTAGCATGGAGAGCTGCATCTAACCAGTCTCAGGACTGAAGACCACAACAACAACAAAAAAAAAAAAAAACAGAAGTGGAATACGACTGAGCCATGTGAGTTACATATAACTACGAATTCAAATGTCAGTAACTACTCTTCAGCTCTTGAAAACCGTAGGCCACGAACATGATTTGTTACGTGGACCATAACCTGTAACACCGAGTCACAGCACGCTCCTTTGAGTTACAACTGCACCACGGAGCTTTAAAAGGAAAGATGTCCGCGAGCTATATTTACTTCACGTGGCCCGAAGAGAACAGTTCCTTTGAGTTACATTTAACTTACGTGGCAGTCAATGTGAGCGTATCGATGTTTAAGTGGCAGCTATCTTCATTGTATTCGCTAGTACACAGGGTGTGTGACTATTGAAGATGTCAGCAAAAGAATACTACTATCGAAGCACAAAAAATGTGAATACGTCAATGTTCATTTAAAAGATTTTTAGTGAAAAATGGGGAGCCAGCTGCCTCATTTACCTTCCACAGCACCTTTAAACTTTTCCCAAAAATTTAGGCACATATTCGCACTTTTTTAACATGCAACGCACGTGAAACTCCCACGAGCTCCCCTAACTATAACTCGCTGACGCCCACTATGTTGTGTCCAGGAATCCTGCATACTCTGTTCGCTAGACAAACAATCAAACAACTCGTATTAATGAGTTTTTATTACAACAAGACAAGTGCAAATACACTCCTGGAAATTGAAATAAGAACACCGTGAATTCATTGTCCCAGGAAGGGGAAACTTTATTGACACATTCCTGGGGTCAGATACATCACATGATCACACTGACAGAGCCACAGGCACACAGACACAGGCAACAGAGCATGCACAATGTCGGCACTAGTACAGTGTATATCCACCTTTCGCAGCAATGCAGGCTGCTATTCTCCCATGGAGACGATCGTAGAGATGCTGGATGTAGTCCTGTGGAACGGCTTGCCATGCCATTTCCACCTGGCGCCTCAGTTGGACTAGCGTTCGTGCTGGATGTGCAGACCGCGTGAGACAACGCTTCATCCAGTCCCAAACATGCTCAATGGGGGACAGATCCGGAGATCTTGCTGGCCAGGGCAGTTTACTTACACCTTCTAGAGCACGTTGGGTGGCACGGGATACATGCGGACGTGCATTGTCCTGTTGGAACAGCAAGTTCCCTTGCCGGTCTAGGAATGGTAGAACGATGGGTTCGATGACGGTTTGGATGTACCGTGCACTATTCAGTGTCCCCTCGACGATCACCAGTGGTGTACGGCCAGTGTAGGAGATCGCTCCCCACACTAAGATGCCGGGTGTTGGCCCTGTGTGCCTCGGTCGTATGCAGTCCTGATTGTGGCGCTCACCTGCACGGCGCCAAACACGCATACGACCATCATTGGCACCAAGGCAGAAGCGACTCTCATCGCTGAAGACGACACGTCTCCATTCGTCCCTCCATTCACGCCTGTCGCGACACCACTGGAGGCGGGCTGCACGATGTTGGGGTGTGAGCGGAAGACGGCCTAACGGTGTGCGGGACCGTAGCCCAGCTTCATGGAGACGGTTGCGAATGGTCCTCGCCGATACCCCAGGAGCAACAGTGTCCCTAATTTGCTGGGAAGTGGCGGTGCGGTCCCCTACGGCACTGCGTAGGATCCTACGGTCTTCGCGTGCATCCGTGCGTCGCTGCGGTCCGGTCCCAGGTCGACGGGCACGTGCACCTTCCGCCGACCACTGGCGACAACATCGATGTACTGTGGAGACCTCACGCCCCACGTGTTGAGCAATTCGGCGGTACGTCCACCCGGCCTCCCGCATGCCCACTATACGCCCTCGCTCAAAGTCCGTCAACTGCACATACGGTTCACGTCCACGCTGTCGCGGCGTGCTACCAGTGTTAAAGACTGCGATGGAGGTCCGTATGCCGCGGCAAACTGGCTGACACTGACGGCGGCGGTGCACAAATGCTGCGCAGCTAGTGCCATTCGACGGCCAACACCGCGGTTCCTGGTGTGTCCGCTGTGCCGTGCGTGTGATCATTGCTTGTACAGCCCTCTCGCAGTGTCCGGAGCAAGTATGGTGGGTCTGACACACCGGTGTCAATGTGTTCTTTTTTCCATTTCCAGGAGTGTACTTAACTTTGATGTGAGAATTCTTGTAGTCCTTTATAGATCATCATCCGCAAGTGCAATTACACAGATGTGTCGCACGCAAAGGGCGACATACAATTTCCTCAGCATAGACAAACACAGGTAACACTTCTGTTCCTAGTGTTCGCTACTAACAACAGTCTGTCAACTGAACTGTAGTTAGTGCTGATCTCTAGCCGTGCTATGTAGAGATACTCGTTCACAGGCTGTGCATAGTAATTATCGGCCCTTTCAAATGGTTCAAATGGCTCTGGGCACTATGGGACTTAACATCTGAGGCCATCAGTCCCCTAAAACTTGGAACTACTTAAACCTAACTAACCTAAGGACATCACACACATACATGCCCGAGGCCGGATTGGAACCTGCGACCGCAGCGGTCGCGCAGTTCCAGACTGAAGCGCCTAGAACCGCTCAGCCACTCTCGGCCCTTTGTCAGAATGGCTTACCTCAATAGATTTCTCCATTTGCGGCCCACATCTTCCTTAAGGTGATCCCCCGCTCTGCTCCATTAACTAGCTTTCGTTCCGGAGCACGTGACTGTGTATCCATCACGCGGCATCCAACGTCGCGTGGGCAGTGGTCATTACGTCGGGCTCGTCAGCGTATATGACAGTGACAACGAGGAGGAGAGAGATAGGAAGAAGAGGCTACGATGCGTCGGCTAACGAAGTGGCTAACGTCGCAGCTTCCATCGAAGTGGGCTGCCAACAGTCTGGCGAGGCGCTTACGTAGTCTTGACCTAGGGAACGCTGCTGTCGTGTTGTCCTCCTGGAAGTTGGTCCGTCAGCGTACAATTGCCTGATCTCTTTCAACAGCCTTTTCTTTTCTGTCGTTCCCGGCTGGTGTGCCGGTGGCGACTTTACGGCGTAACACAAGGGAGACGATGCTATTATGGGTGCCCGGTATCCTCTTTCTACAACACAGATGCACATGTTGATTAATACGGTTCTTCATTTACATGAACTGGAAGGAAACTTTACTGAACTTGAATAGAGTCCATCTGTTGTTGGTACAAGTTCACTATAGTCGCTACTCTGGTCGCTATGAACTGTCGTGATGATGATGATGTTTGGTTTGTGGGGCGCTCAACTGCGTGGTTATCAGCGCCTGTACAATTTCCCAACCTTTGCTCAGTCCAATTTCGCCACTTTCTTGGATGATGATGAAATGATGAGGACAACACAAACACCCAGTCATCTCGAGGCAGGTGAAAATCCCTGACCCCGCCGGGAATCGAACCCGGGACCCCGTGCTCGGGAAGCGAGAACGCTACCGCGAGACCACGAGCGGCGGACTGAACTGTCGTAGCCTGTTATGAACTAAACGCACTCTGCGAGTAAACTGAGAGACGCCAAACCGGATGATTGAGTGAGGCCCTCTGGTCAGCGGCGGCGACCTAAATACACGCTGTCGGGAGGGCGTTGGCGGCCTGTTGCTTGAGGGTGTGTCTCTGGCTTCTGTTGTGATAGGCGCACTTGTTCCAGTGCGTACTTATCGACCTTCGCGCTTCATCTCTGCCGACCGGTGTGCCAGCGACAGCTTATGCCAGCATGTTAACCAATGTAGCTTAGCGGCTAACACACCTAACTATGAAGCAGGAGTTCTGGGTTCGTGTTCCAAATGCATTGACAACCACCACCAATGTCAACAGGGCTGAAATACATTAAAACTTTTAAATGTTCCGGAACAAAAACAAAGAAAGAAATTCACTTGGTTCGACTCAGGGGACATGGGAGGCCATGGCATAGGTTAGCCGGAACCGATGCACTTGTTGAAGATCACTGCTGCGTATTCCCAATCAGCGAATTAAAATATGCTAGTGTACTGTCATGCATCTACCACGCACACATCTTTTCACCATAAGCAGCAGCATGATCGTAACCTTAGACGCCAATAGCACTGTAACTCTGGCATGATTGTACATATACATCGTGTCGGGGAGACCAAAAAACGCCAACGGTGCTGATATCTAGACAGTAACAGTTCTCCTCCTCCTCCTCCTCATAATCATAAACATCATCATAAACATCATCATAAACATCATCATAAACATCATCATAAACATCATCATAATCATCATCATAATCATCATCATCATCATAATCATCATCATAATCATCATCATCATGATCATCATTTTACCGTTCCGGCACTTATTGTCATTCGCCTTCTAGGTTTCCAATACAATGTTAAGTCTGAATTAGAATCATTTAAATCTGCACATTTTTTACACGTTCTTTGTTCACGATCGAACCAGTCTTGTGACGCAGAACACATTCTTCAGATGGCAGCATGGAGGCTTTAGGCATATGGGCTTACAAACCGCCATATTTACTGGTCAACCAGAACATGGCTGCTGCTTCTCTCCTTGGTCCATTAGGCACAATGTAGTTGCTGTGTCGTCCGAACAAGAGACAGTCAGGGGAAAAGCACTGCAGGTGCAAAGACGCGAGCTGGTGCCAGTGCCGTAGACTCGACACCTGGCGCGAGTTCCGCCAGCGCCACGGGCGGCGCTGATGAAGATATCGACTTCGCCTCGGGCAACTGCAGGCTGGGTACAACCCGCCAATGACCGGACGACAACGGACAGAAGTCAGCTCCGGAGATAGAAGAACAGCTCTCGCCCACTTGGTTGTACATGATCGTCCACGGCTGACTTCTAGGCAGGGAACATCGTTTAGCGAACTCTTAGATGTGAACAGATAGTTTGCTACGTACGATTATTTGCACTTAGCCGCTGAGGGTTTTTTTTGTATTATATTACATACAGTGTTGCAGACTTAATCATTCGACAAGTCACAAGGATACTGGCTGATCGTATATACAGGATGATTATAATTAAAGTTTCAAAACGCTGTAGAAACAACACCGCTGGTCAGAATGACGTCAACTTGCAACGGAATATTATCGGAGAAGAGGGAAAACGTATGGCAGAAGAAGAATAAATAATGCGAAAACTGATCAATACATGGCGCTGTAAGGGTCAGAATATATAAATGAAAAGACCTGTCATGCGCACAACTCATTGACGCTAGTATATCCGGCGGTTGTGGCCGAGCGGCTGTAGGCGCTTTCGTTCGGAACCGCGCTGCTGCTACGGTCGCAGGTTCGAATCCTGCCTCGGGCATGGATGTGTGTGATGTCCTTAGGTTAGTTAGGTTTAAGTAGTTGTAAGTCTGGGGGACTGATGACCTCAGATGTTAAGTCCCATAATGCTTAGAGCCATTCGAACCATTTAAAGTTAGTATAAATACGTCGAGTAAACGACTTTCCCTCCTTTCGTGTCTGCGACGTTTGCCACGACTGTCTCAATGCAGTATCGCGCTCTGCTTGTAAAGCTGTACTGGAAGAACGATGACTGTGCATACGTCGCTCTGCAGAAGTTCCGGACACTGAAGGGTTTGCAAAATGTGTTGGTCCGATGACTGCCGTGGGTCTGGAGAAAATGATTCGGAAGTGCGAAAAGACTGGTTCTTATGGTGTGCAACCTTGTATACGACAGAAACGAATTTATTCGACGTCAGTGGAAGCAGCTGCCACAGCTGGTGGAGTGCAAACGTGTACAGCATGGACAATTGCCCGAACATTGCACATATCCATGAGCACGGTGTATAAAATCCTACCAAACATCTTTCTTGGCTATCCATTCAAAATTAGCCATGGGGATGAATGGTTTCCTGTTGACCTGTCGGCAGGAGAGACTTTTGCTTTAGAATTTCTTGCTCGCATGGAAGTGGACAATGACTGGCCATGTAAGATTTTGTGGACGGACGAAGCCCACTTCCATGTGACAGGATATGTCGATATACAAAACTGTCAAATATGGCAACGGAAAATCCACACGTAAATCAGCCAGCACCACTTCATCGTGAAAAGGTCACTGTGTGGTGTGGGTTTACGGCATCATTTATCATAGGGCCATATTTTTTCGAAGAGACAGGTGCTTCCTTCCGGTCCTGTTACCTGTACCATCAGTGGTAAGCGCTGTGAGTGTATTTTGCGCAACCACGCCATTCCACTTCTCCAAGAGCGTGGATGTGTGGATGGGGTCATTTTTATGCAAGATGGCGCACCTCCGCACATTGCAAATCCAGTTCAGCAGCTGCTGAAGCGCCATTTCGGAAATGCTAGAATTATCAGCCGCCATTTCTCTACAGCCTGGCCGTCCCGATCACCCGATCTTAATCCTTGGGGCTGTCTGAAGGATGTCGTGTTCAGCGTTCCGATTGCAAACTTACCCGCATTGAAGGCGCGCATTGCCGGACACATTCTGAACGTGACCGTCGAAACACTGCGATCAGTTGTGGAACATGCTGTTTCTCGATTTCAACTTGATGCAGAAATCCGTGGACAGCATATTGAACATGTTTAGCGCCAGTCACACGGAAATTAATAATCCGATTTGATTTTGATTGATGCTTTTTATTCAGTTTTTGGCCTCAAGACAATTAAAAACCGACGTGAGAGATGCTTTTTATGCGGTAATTGGCCTCAGGACAATTAAAAAAAGATTTTTCCCATCCGATGTGGTATGCCGTTGCCGTGGTGGATGGGCTTACGAAACTAAAAGTATCACACCTGTACAAGCATGCCCAACGAGTAGTATAGTTTGTCTAATGTCAAACGTACATCTTAGGTATTGATGTATGATTCATTTGTCATTTCTAGTAAACCACTATTGAATTATGATGCTTACAGCGCCATCTATCGCTGCATTTTGTAACTATTTTTCTTCTGCCATACGTTTTCCCACTTCTCCGACAATATTCCGTTGCAATTTGACGTCATTCTGACCGGTGGTGTTATTTCTACAGCGTTATTTAAATTTAAATTTAATTACAATCACCTTGTGTATTGAACGTAAGGGAGCTTGAGCACTTCCCTGAACGAGGCCGTTTTTATGCTTCCTCCAGCGACTGTAGGCTAACCACACGAAGTATGAAACACACTCCAATGGAAAATCTCTATGAAGCTTCAGGCTTTGGCAGTCCCAAGGGTCGTGGAGTGACTCGCAAGTACACTCCTGGAAATTGAAATAAGAACACCGTGAATTCATTGTCCCAGGAAGGGGAAACTTTATTGACACATTCCTGGGGTCAGATACATCACATGATCACACTGACAGAACCACAGGCACACAGACACAGGCAACAGAGCATGCACAATGTCGGCACTAGTACAGTGTATATCCACCTTTCGCAGCAATGCAGGCTGCTATTCTCCCATGGAGACGATCGTAGAGATGCTGGATGTAGTCCTGTGAAACGGCTTGCCATGCCATTTCCACCTGGCGCCTCAGTTGGACCAGCGTTCGTGCTGGACGTGCAGACCGCGTGAGACGACGCTTCATCCAGTCCCAAACATGCTCAATGGGGGACAGATCCGGAGATCTTGCTGGCCAGTGTAGTTGACTTACACCTTCTAGAGCACGTTGGGTGGCACGGGATACATGCGGACGTGCATTGTCCTGTTGGAACAGCAAGTTCCCTTGCCGGTCTAGGAATGGTAGAACGATGGGTTCGATGACGGTTTGGATGTACCGTGCACTATTCAGTGTCCCCTCGACGATCACCAGTGGTGTACGGCCAGTGTAGGAGATCGCTCCCCACACCATGATGCCGGGTGTTGGCCCTGTGTGCCTCGGTCGTATGCAGTCCTGATTGTGGCGCTCACCTGCACGGCGCCAAACACGCATACGACCATCATTGGCACCAAGGCAGAAGCGACTCTCATCGCTGAAGACGACACGTATCCATTCGTCCCTCCATTCACGCCTGTCGCGACACCACTGGAGGCGGGCTGCGCGATGTTGGGGCGTGAGCGGAAGACGGCCTAACGGTGTGCGGGACCGTAGCCCAGCTTCATGGAGACGGTTGCGAATGGTCCTCGCCGATACCCCAGGAGCAACAGTGTCCCTAATTTGCTGGGAAGTGGCGGTGCGGTCCCCTACGGCACTGCGTAGGATCCTACGGTCTTCGCGTGCATCCGTGCGTCGCTGCGGTCCGGTCCCAGGTCGACGGGCACGTGCACCTTCCGCCGACCACTGGCGACAACATCGATGTACTGTGGAGACCTCACGCCCCACGTGTTGAGCAATTCGGCGGTACGTCCACCCGGCCTCCCGCATGCCCACTATACGCCCTCGCTCAAAGTCCGTCAACTGCACATACGGTTCACGTCCACGCTGTCGCGGCATGCCACCAGTGTTAAAGACTGCGATGGAGCTCCGTATGCCACGGCAAACTGGCTGACACTGACGGCGGCGGTGCACAAATGCTGCGCAGCTAGCGCCATTCGACGGCCAACACCGCGGTTCCTGGTGTGTCCGCTGTGCCGTGCGTGTGATCATTGCTTGTACAGCCCTCTCGCAGTGTCCGGGGCAAGTATGGTGGGTCTGACACACCGGTGTCAATGTGTTCTTTTTTACATTTCCAGGAGTGTATAACGAGCAGTTGAGAATGATATCTGGCGAGCGCCATCGACTATACGGCAGCCTTCATCGATCAGAATGACTGAAATCAAATAAATAATAATTTCATGAAGTTAGCCTTTCTGTTGGAAGTGACTTCAGGAACTTGTGTCACCTTAATCCGCCCCAATTAAGCAACTAGGGGAAAGGTGACCGACAGTTGGTGAGCCCTGACTTCGTTTAGACGTGAAGGCTAGAGTAATGACTGAACAAAAATTCTCATCGACATAAAAGTTTTCTGGGTATGGTAGCGCGTCATATTGTATAAAATTACTGCTGCAGAAAACCAATGTTTCGGCCGCGGTTCCAGCGGCCTCCTCCTGAGTCTACTGGTGCGTTCTAGCTAATACCGCGCATACCATCACGTCATAATTTTAAAAAGATAGTTCATTTCATCGATCACTTAAGGAAGAAGGAAAGGGAACTTTATTTTAATAGGTTACTGCGGTGGAGGGAGAACGTGACCTCTGTTGTCCATTGGCTCTTGTGTTATGTACCATGATCGGTGGTCACCGTCGAATGAGAAGTTGACTGCTGTTTACCAACTGCTGGATGTCGGCAGTTACTCGCCGGTATTGCTCGTGCCTCGTGCTGACAGAGCGGTCTGTTGGGCTCTGATTGCTGGCAGCCGAGATGGGGCAAGCCTGAGTCCATCCCCTCTCTTCATGTTCTTAGGGTGTTTAAGTATTTCGATGGCCTCTCTGATTTTGCGTTCCGTCATAACCGGCTGCTTGGCCAACACAGAGGCTTCGCTGAATTTTATTTCTTTTCCGCAGTCTTGCTGATGTTCTGCCACTGCGGTTTTGTTGTGTTGCCCTAGACGAATATAGCGCTCGTGTTCCAGAATATTGGCCTGCCAGCCTCGCCGATGTATGCCTCTGCACATTCGCATTCCACCTTTTACACGCCCGCAGTGTGTAATGCATCCACCTTGTCCTTAGCGGAGCCTAGCACGTCTCGGATCCTGCGACCAGTATAGAAGACAGGCTCCTGGGATTCGATCCCGTAACCTCTCATTTTCCACGAACGCTGTTTGCAGCTGGAGCACCTACGCCCGATATGTTTTTGGGTTCCGGGCATCAATGGGTAAAAACGGAACCCTTGTCTGCCTGCCTATTCGATTACCTTCTCTTACGAACGGGTAGACGTATCAAATTGAAATTTATGTCACATACTAAGGTCTACGGTATCATGGCGGTCGTCAAAAAATTAAGCTGTTAAATCAATGCAGTCTAAAAGATACGGCTAATTATGTCACATATTTTGATACTCCCAAACTCACTCATTAAAACGTACAGGGCACTTCTCGTAGATGTAGAATCATGGAACTTCACAGTTTCACAGTACAAGTAAATGGAAAACATCAGAAGACTGTTAATCTGTAGTTATACCAAACGAAAAAACGCATATCTTTTGTCACTTGTTATCCGACTTCAAACTTCAAATTAAAACATGCTCGAAAGCTGAAGCATTACTTGAAGAATGTCATCTCTTCTTATGCATGAGTTATTTCAAAGTAATTTTCTTGCGCGAATGTACGTTATTTTATTCAAGAAATATTTCAGGTTGTCTATGAAAAATGTAATAAAACGTGTATCAACTGTGAATTCAGATCAACGATACCAGAGAAGTCAGTCTGTGGATGAAACAATTTAATTTTCATATCTTTCAAGAGAAAAGCGAGGAGCGACACTTCTCCCATAAAACTGTAACTCACTTCTCCTGTATCCATCGAACTGCGCAAACGTATTTTGTGTAAGTGTCTCTGTAGTACATATAGATTTGATTTATAATTTAATGTGTTGAAACAGGTTATATTGTTGTTGTTACTTGCAACTACTAGTTCTCCACGCAGTTATTAAGTAGTAGATGAATTATCGCTGGCATTTGGGAGGACGACGGTTCAGACCTGCGTCCGCCCATCTTGATTCAGGTTTCCCATGATTTCCCTAAATCCATTGAGGCAAATGCCGGGATGGTGCCTATGAAAGGGCTAGGCCTATTTCCTTCTGCATCCTTGAAACAATCCGAGCTTGTGCTCGGTGTCTAATGACCTCTATGTCGGCGGGATGTTAACCCCAATATTCCCGCGTTGTTGCCTTCTTTCCTTCCTTCGTTCCTTCCTTCATGAGTTATTATTTTCGTAGTATTCATTTCAGAAAAACTAGCTGTAACCGTCAGCTCAGCATATCACGGCAAGGAGACGCAATGTGCCAAATGTAATGCGCGTTCAGCTATTGATCTCTTTCTGCTATAAGCGAAACACGTCCGCGAGATTATTCACATATTATTTAAGCGTGACTTGCGATTTTCTTGAGGAAGCGCAAATTACGATACGACCTTCCCATTGTCTCCGAATTGTGAATCTGCCGCTCTCGCTTCTCTCAGATATAGGCCGCATAGAAATGATGGTAATGTTACATTATTACGGCTCGTAAATGGTAGAAACTTCAGGAGCCAACTCTATTCTGAAATCATTGCATTCTTTTTAGATGCCGCAGGAAGAATGCGAGCCAATATCCGTAATGATCGTTGCCCCATTGCTCAAAGAGAAAGAAATTAAATTCATTAGAAAAATATATACATTTTTTACAACTTTGCCTACTTCATTCAAATACCGGAGCAAAACGTGCCTAAGTCTTGGAATCCCTGGGTCCGATATCTTGCCAGTATCTATGTCGATAAGAGGTCAAAATCGTCGAGACTCTCGATTCCCACGACGGATGAACTTTGCTGTATGTACACATGACTACACTCAAGAGCCAAAGAAACTGGTACACATGCCCAATATCTTGTACAGCCCCCGCAGGCACACAAAGTGCCGCAACACGACGTGGCATGGACTCTACTACTGTCTGAAGTAGTGCTGGAGGGAACTGACACCATGAATCCTGCAGGGCTGCCCGTAAATCTTCAATACGAGTTGCATTCAAGTTCTAAGGCCTCCGATTTTTTCTCTAATTAACTATTCACCCGAAATCGATGAAACTGGCGTTACTTCTCGACGTAATCGCCCTGCAGACGTACACATTTTTCACAACGCTGACGCCATGATTCCATGGCAGCGGCGAAGGCTTCTTTAGGAGTCTGTTTTGACCACTGGAAAATCGCTGAGGCAATAGCAGCACGGCTGGTGAATGTGCGGCCACGGAGAGTGTCTTTCATTGTTGGAAAAAGCCAAAAGTCACTAGGAGCCAGGTCAGGTGAGTAGGGAGCATGAGGAATCACTTCAAAGTTGTTATCACGAAGGAACTGTTGCGTAACGTTAGCTCGATGTGCGGGTGCGTTGTCTTGGTGAAACAGCACACGCGCAGCCCTTCCCGGACGTTTTTGTTTCAGTGCAGGAAGCAGTTCTTCAAAACATTTTCGTAGGATGCACCTGTTACCGTAGTGCCCTTTGGAAAGCAATGGGTAAGGATTACGCCCTCGCTGTCCCACAACATGGACACCATCGTTTTTTCAGCTCTGGCGGTTACCCGAAATATTTTGGTGGCGGTGAGTCTGTGTGCTTCCATTGAGCTGACTGGCTCTTTGTTTCTGGATTGAAAAATGGCATCCACGTCTCATCCATTGTCACAACCGACGAAAAGAAAGTCCCATTCGTGCTGTCGTTGTACGTCAACATTGCTCGGCAACGTGCCACACGGGCAGCCATGTGGTCGTCCGTCAGCATTCGTGGCACCCACCTGGATGACATTTTTCGCATTTTCAGGTCGTCATGCAGGATTGTGTGCACAGAACCCACAGAAATGCCAACTCTGGAGGCGATCTGTTCAACAGTCATTCGGCGATCCCCCAAAACAATTCTCTCCACTTTCTCGATCATGTCGTCAGACCGGCTTGTGCGAGCCCGAGGTTGTTTCGGTTTGTTGTCACATGATGTTCTGCCTTCATTAAACTGTCGCACCCACAAACGCACTTTCGACACATCCTTAAGTCCATCACCACATGTCTCCTTCAACTGTCGATGAATTTCAATTGGTTTCACACCACGCAAATTCAGAAACCGAATGATTGCACGCTCTTCAAGTAAGGAAAACGTCGCCATTTTAAGTATTTAAAACAGTTCTCATTCTCGCCACTGGAGGTAAAATTCCATCTGCCGTACGGTGCTGCCATCTCTGGGACGTATTGACAATGAACGCGGCCTCATTTTAAAACAATGCGCATGTTTCTATCTCTTTCCAGTCCAGAGAAAAAAAAATCGGAGGCCTTAGAACTTGAATGCACCTTGTAGTACGAGGCGGTTGACATCTCTTGTGAACAGCACGTTCCAAGGCATCCCAGAAGTCCTGAATAACGTTCATGTCTGGGAAGTTCGGTGCCCAAAGTAAGTGTTTAAACTCAGAAGAGTATTCCTGGAGCCGCCCTGTAGCAATTCTGGACGTGTGGGGTGTCGCATTGTCCTGCTGCAATTGCCCAAGTCAGTAGGAATGCACAATGGACATGAATTCAGGCAGATGATCAGCCAGTACTATTACGTACGTGTCACCTGTGAGTCGTATCTAAACGTATCAGGAGTCCTATATCATTGCAGCTGCACACGCCCCGTACCATTACAGACCATCCACAAGCTTGAACAGTCCCCTGCTGAAATGCGGGGTCAATGGATTCGTCAGGTTGTCTCCATACCCATACACGGCCATACGCTAGATACAATTTGAAACGAGACAGGCAACATGTTTCCAGTCATCAGCAGTCCAATGTCTGTGTTGACTGGTCCAGTCGAGACGTAAACCTTCGTGTCGCGCAGTCATCAAGGGTACCCGAGTGGGCCTTCGGCTCCGAAAGTCCATATCGATGATGTTTCGTTGAGTGGTTCGCACGCTGACACTTGTCGATGGAGCAGCATTGAAGTCTGCAGCAATGTGCGAAAGGGTTGGACTTCTGTCACGTTGAACGATTCTCTTCAGTCGTGGTTGGTTCCGTTATCGCAGGATATTTTTCCGGTCATGGCGATATCGGAGATTTGATGTTTTACCGGATTCCTGATATTCACGGTATACTCACTAAGCGGATTCGAAAGGATGTAGGCTGCAGTAGGTACTGGGAGATGAAGAAGCTTACACAGGATAGAGTAGCATGGAGAGCTGCATTAAACCAGTCTCAGGACTGAAGACCACAACAACAACAACAACAACAAGAACTCACAAAATGGTTGTACGGGAAAATCGCCACTTCATCGCTACCTCGGAGAGGTTGGTTCCCATCGCTCGTGCGCCGACTACGACACCACGTTCCAACTCCCTTAACTCTTAGTAACCTACCGTTGGCCGGCCGAAGTGGCCGTGCGGTTCTAGGCTCTGCAGTTCGGAACCGCCAGACCGCTACGGTCGCAGGTTCGAATCCTGTCTCGGGCATGGATGTGTCTGATGTCCTTAGGTTAGTTAGATTTAACTAGCTTTAAGTTCTAGGGGACTAATGGCCTCAGAAGTTGAGTCCCATAGTGCTCAGAGCCATTTGAACCATTTTGAACCTGCCGTTGTGGCAGCAGTAATCGATCTAACAACTGCGCCAGACACTTGGCTTGTATAGGCGTTGCGGACCGCAGCTCGGTATTCTGCATGTTTACATACTTCTGTGTTTGAATACGCATGTCTATACCAGTTTCAGAAAATGGTTCAAATGACTGAGCACGATGGAACTTAACTTCTTAGGTCATCAGTCATCCTAACTACCCTAAGGACATCACACACATCGATGCCCGAGGCAGGATTCGAACCTGCGACCGTAGCGGTCGCGCAGTTCCATACTAGCGCATAGAACCTCTTGGCCACTCTGGCCGGCATACTAGTTTCTTTGGCGCTTCAGTGTATATTTGTGTGGAACCATCAGTGAGTCCACTACGCAGTTTTTTTTAATGTTCATTTACCTTTATTATTTTATTTATTTTTAGAGAAACAACTGGTTGGGTTCTATCGGTGTATACAGACTGGTGTTTCTCACTTCGCCTACGTCACCCTCGCTCCGTGACGTCAGTTCATGTTATACTGCTGGACTCTGTACAGGAGTGGTGAGGTGTGCCCCTGCCACTTGGTGCCACAGTAAGGCGCAGTACGGCTGGGACAGCCCTCTGCCCTCCCTCCCCCCCCCCCCCCGCCCACACAGACAGGCACCTAGCTGCCTGCCGCCTAATTGCAGGCCAGACGTATTCCCGCCATTAATCCATTAGGGCCGGGGTTAGCGCGGCCGCACATTTCTCTGGGCCTTCGTCTCCGCACGGAACTCCGTTCTGCCAGCAGCGGTACCTGCCCCGCTACCGGTCCACTGCTGCTACGGACAGCCTGGCTGGAACATTTGTCTACCCCCTCTGCAGGTCGATCCCTTCCACAGTCTTACCGGCCCACCGCGGCTCTGTCTACCAGCAACGGCCCCGCCGTTACGTTAACTTACCGGGATTACGCACGGGGAATCTGGTACTGCTCCTGCAAGGCAACTCTCCTTCGACCGAATACGGAATTCAGTTTCGGCCCACACAGCGAAAGAACTTGATGGAGCACTGAGAGACGTTTGCCGAAACAAAATTCTCACAGTAAACGACAGAATACTAGAATAGTACGATGGGCGTTCAGTAAGTAATGCTAAACTATCCTTTCCCGCCCAATTTCGGTTCCAAAAATGCTGAATTTCTTGTGGGACATCGTGGAATGTTCCCACTCGAGACCATATCGCTTCATTAAGTTCCCATTGGTGGTGGCGCTATACGAAGCCTACAGAATGGCGTCTGCACCTCGTGATCTAGTGGCTAGTATTACAGCCTCTGGATCACGTGGCCCCGGGTTCCGTTCCCGGCCGGGTTGTGGATTTTCTCTACCCGGGAACTGAGTGTTTGTGTTGCCCGTATTATTTCATCAGCATCAGCATCAGCATCAGCATCAGCATCAGCATCAGCATCAGCATCAGCATCAGCATCAGCATCAGCATCAGCAGCAGCAGCAGCATCATCAGCAGCAGCATCATCATCATCATCAGCAGCATCATCATCATCAGCAGCAGCATCATCATCAGCAGCATCATCATCAGCATCAGCATCATCAATCATGACAGTGTCTCGATTGGACATTGTGAAAAATTGGACTGTGAGAAAATTGGCACTTTGTACGGTCGTTGATAAGTGCACAGTTGGGTGCCCCTCAAACTAGATATAATCATCATCAAAATGGCGTCAGTAGCGTAGGCACATTCCAAACAGAAAGCTGTTCAAAAGTGGTTCAAATGGCTCTAAGCACTATGGGACTTAACATCTGTGGTCATCAGTCCCCTAGAACTTAGAACTACTTAAACCTATGTAACCTAAGGACATCACACACATCCGTGCCCGAGGCAGGATTCGAACCTGCGACCGCAGCAGTCGCGCGATTCCGGACTGAAGCGCATAGAACCGCTCGGCCACCGCGGCAGGCCAGAATGCTGCCATTGAGTATTTTTGGTGGTGTCACAGATATTCACAGGCGCTTGCATAATATCAACGGGAGAACTGGCAGTGAACAAAAGCACGGAGAGTCGTTGAGCGAAGTGTGTGTCAACGCAGCAAGGTCGCGCAAACCTGTCCGATCTCCCGCGTTCTGGCCGCCCGCACCATCATCAGCAAACTGAAGCAACGACCGCCACCTGTTCATCGCCACAAAAATGCAAGCGAACTTCTCGTTCGCCACGCCAACGCAATGCCTCGCACAAGTATGCGCACCGGGGAGGAGCTACAAAATTTCAATGAAATGTTCTTCCTCAACCGCCCTACAGCCCTGAGCTCGCACCTTCAGACTTCCAACTGTTTGGCCCAGTGAAGGATGCACTGTGCGGGAAGCAGTATGTGGATGATGAGGAGGTTATTGATGCAGCAAAACCCTCTCTCCGACGTCGACCAGTAAAGTGATACCATGGCGGGAATGCAGCCCCTCCCAGTAAGGTGGCGCAAAGCCGTCGCATTGAACGGAAATGATGTTGAAAAAGAGGGCTTTGTAGTCAAAACAGTAGGAAATAATATGGAGTACTGGAATACTGAATAAAACCAACCCGCTTACAGAAAAAACTGTGTTGCATTTCTTATTGAACGGAACTCATAGAATAGTACAATGGAATAAGGACACTGGAAATGAATAAAAGGGGAAACTGTGGTGTCACCGCCAGACACCACACTTGCTAGGTGGTAGCTTTAAATCGGCCGCGGTCCATTAGTACATGTCGGACCCGTGTGTCGCCACTGTCAGTAATTGCAGACCGAGCGCCACCACACGGCAGGTCTAGAGAGACGTACTAGCACTCGTCCCAGTTGTACGACGACGTTGCTAGCGACTACTCTGACGAAGCCTTTCTCTCATTTGCCGAGAGATAGTTAGAATAGCCTTCAGCTAAGTCCATGGCTACGACCTAGCAAGGCGCCATTAACCATTTCTAGAGAGAGTCTCACTTGTATCATCAAGAATGCTGTATATAAATGATGGATTAAGGTTAAGTATTACAGCAGCTACGTACTTTTCTTTATAGCATTCATTACGTATCCTGTTTCAGACCTCACGCAAGCCGGCGTGAGTTAACGCGTGCATTTCGGCTACTTCCGAGTGGCGTGGCTGTCTTGTTACGCCACAACAGAAACTGTATGGAATAATGAAATAATAAGAAAATACATACTGAATCAAATCGAAGAAATGATAAAATACAAAATTTCAGTGGATGAAGCACGCAAAACTGGATAGATACACCTAACAAATGAGACTAACAGAAAATGCAAAGTCTCTAAGCACGAGTTGTTTAAGATCATACGCAAGGCTGCAGAGCCACGCATTGCTAGGGGAAAGATATACAATATGTGATCAAAAGTATCCGGAACCCCCCCCCCCCCAAAAAAATACGTTTTTCATATTGGCTGCATTGTGCTGCCACCTACTGCCAGGTACTCCATATCAGCGATCTCATTAGTCATCAGACATCGTGAGAGAGCAGAATGGGGCGACCCCTGCAACTCACGAACTTTTAACGTGGTTCAAATGGCTCTAAGCACTATCGGGCCTAGCATCCGAGGTCATCAGTCCCCTAGACTTAGAACTACTTAAACCTAACTTACGTAAAGACATCACATACATCGATGCCCGAGGCAAGATTCGAACCTGCGACCGTAGCAGCCACACGGTCGCATGTGGTCAGGTGATTGGGTGTCGCTCGTGTTATACGTCTGTACGTGAGATTTTCGCACTGCTAAACATCCCTAGGTTCACTGTTTGATATCATAGTGAAGTGGAAATATGAAGAAGCACAAAAGCGTACAGGCCAACCTCGTATGTTGTCTGACAGAGACCGTCGACAACTGAAGAGTGTCGGAATGTGTAATAGAGCAGACATGTATCCAGACGATCACACAGGAATTCCAAACCCCATCAGGATCAACTGCAAGTACTGTGACAGGCGCGAGGTGAGAAAACTTTTATTTCCTGGTCGAGCGGCTGCTCATAAGCCACACATCACGCCGGTAAATGCCAAACGACGCCTCGCTTGGTGTAAGGAGCGTGAATATTGGACGATTCAACAGTGGGAAAACGTTGTGTGGATTGACAAATCACGGTACACGATGACAGGGTGTGGGTATGGCGAATGCCTGGCGAACGTCATCTACCAGCGTGTGTAGTGCCAACAGTAAAATTCGGAGGCGGTGGTGTTACGGTGTGGTGATGTTCTTCATGGACGGGGCTTGCACCCCTGTTGTTTTGTATGGCACTATCACAGCACAGGCCTACATTGATGTTTTAAGCACCTTCTTGTTTCACACTATCGAAGAGCAATTAGGGGATGGCGATTTCCTCTTTCAGTACGATCGAGCACCTGTTCGTAATGCATGGCCTGTGGCGGAGTGGTTACACGACAATAACATCCCTTTAATGGGCTGGCGTGCACAGTCTCCTGACCTGAATCCTGTAGAACACCTTTGGGATATTTTGGAACGCCGGCCTCGTGCTAGGCCTCACCGACCGACATCGATACGTCTCCTCAGTGCAGCACTCCGTCAAGAATCGGCTGCCATTTCCCAAGAAACTTTCCATCACCTGGTTGAACGTATGCTTGTGAGAGTGCAAGAAGCTGTCATCTAGGCTAAGGGTGGGCCAACACCATAATGAATTCCAGCATTACCGATGGAGGGCGCCACGAACTTTGAAGTCATTTCCAGCCAGATGTCCGGATATTTTTGATCACATAGTGCATTTAGACTTCGAAGGGAAAGCCAACGTTAGGCAAAGAAGGGAAAGCTGAAAAGTGAAAGGAATACAAAAAAAAGGGCTGTACGAGGTAAACGAACATGACGGAAATTTTACAAACAGGGAGGAGGCAGTAGGAATAGATAAAGGTAAGACGGATTATGCCATGCTGCGGGAAGAATCTGACAGAGCCCCCAGAAATCTGAGTGGAAACCAGTACCCTAGAGTAGATGATATCCCGTCAGAATTATTGAAAGCCTTCGGAGAGGCAGCCATGAAAGAACAATTGCACCTGGTTGCGAAGTATATGAGACACGAGAAATAACCTCAAACTTGAAGAAGAATGCAGTAACTCCGATTGCGAAGGAGGCAGGTGTTGACATGCGTGAATACTGCCGAATCATCAGTTGCAGAAAAGTGACAGGAAATATTTACAAAAGAATAGAAAAAAATGGTAGAAGCTAATCTCGGGGAGTATTAGTTCCCGTTGTCAAGAAATGTAGCAAAACGTGGAGGAATACTGACGCTGCAACTAATCCTAGAAGGCGCACGGAGGCAAACCTAAATCCGTGTCATTTGTAGGTTTGGTGAAAGCTTCAGACATTGCTGACTGGACTACGGTCTTTGAAATTCTGAAGGTAGCAGAGAGAAACTGCATGAAGCGAAACGCTATCTACAACATGTGCAGAAAGCACACTACAGTTAAGTGTGGGGGAATTGGACCGCTGGGTGAGACGCACCAGTGGCATACTTCACAGATGTGCGCCACGGAGCAGCCCCCGCAAGTTGCGAGGAATGTCTTTTGTAAACAAACGTGACGCGAAAGTATTGCTGGCACTTTCGTGTTAGTTCTGGAGGAAACTCATATTCTCAGAGTCTGGTAAGTAGAAAAAAATTATAGTTTCGTTATACAATTCCAGCATTACCTTACACGATATTGATGCAGTTTTTTTTTTTTTTTGATAATGTAGAAATAGGCACCGTTTTCGCTAGCCGGAAAGTGGGGGTGGTCCTCCATCTCTCCCATACAATCAGGAGAGATGGGCCAGTGTTATTTGGGAGAGATGGACCACTTGGTTTAATGTGCAGAGATGGAGCATAATTAAGTTTAGCTTCAAGAATGTGCCACAGAATGCCACAGAAAATGGCCGCATTCCCAGACTTTGCTCTCTGTTTAAAGCTACATCTGTGCCAGCAAATGGAAAAACAGAATCTCACTCACTGGCCAATCGACAACTTCAAAGCCCATCAAAAGACTCACTAATCCCAAGCACATCAAAAGAGCTCAGTTCTCTGCAGAAGTCATTTCCTTCACGGTCACAACTTCGAACTTGTAATATCATTTCCCCAAGTTATCTGCAATAATGTACTAATTCTCTCTTGAATGAAAGTGTACTGTACTGTGCGACTGTGCAGTTTTCCTAAGAAAAATCTTTAAGATTATCTGAAAGTTTAGCTTGTATCTCCAGCAATAGAGTTTCGCTGGAGGAAGACTTCTTCTTCTGAATCTCGACGATGTCAATACCGGGACCCCATAGCTGCGGCAATCGAATATTTAGTATTGATGATTCTCCACAGTATCAAAGAAAAACCGAGGGGAATGAAAATGACAGCAGATCCTTAATCGTTGTAGCGAAAAAAAAATGTTACTTTTGATAAAGATCGGCAACGTCGCTCGTCGCTGGCTTTGATCCGTGTTGTTATTAATTCGATGCAGGCTCTTGAAATTATTCTCGCCAAAGGATGTAAATCTTGCTGGTAAAACATAAACATATATAATGTCCAGTGTGAAGTGTCGGGTTTTTAAAAGAATGAATTACCTTTTCGTGTTTTGTTGTCCTTGACGATGATTATATTTGCCGTTCATTCATCAAGATGAGCTCTTTCGACTTACAATGGTTTTTAACCCTTCCACCTTTTCTATATAGACACTGAGCATTATAGTCACAATTCTGATTGCAATGGCGGACTATCCCTTTCATACAATATATACCTCTCTCTACTCCCCTAGGGAGACAACACAAAACAAACAAAATTAGAAATTACATCCAAGTCGGCTAAAAAAGCCAGAGACACAACGCGAACAGTGTCTTTTTAGCATCGCTGCTGCCACTCGCAGAAATACGTAGTAATTTCTTCCAGATCGGACGTAAGAAAGTCAATTATGCATTACATTTCAAAATATATGCGGAATAAACATTTGGTCACCACCAGATTTTAAAAAATTAAAAATCATTTCCACTGCGCTGACGCTTTCACCACTTTTGTACACTCACGTTTACACAGAGAATACAATGAAATATCAAATTCTCTCGACGTGACAGTACAAACTCCACTGCTAGTAACCCTACATCTTCCAAGATTACCACCTCAAAACTGACTGCTCCTAGAAAACATTGACAAAACTTCTAGAAGAAGTATCACATGTTTCTTCTATTGATAAAACAATGAATTTTAAGAGGAAGGTAGCAACTGCATCCAGAGGGCTAGAAACTGCTGAAAATATTGAAACTGTAAAGAAGAATAGGAATTACAAAAGAAATCCAACACGAAAAGATCGCCAAAGGGAAATGCTAGTGAAAACAGACAACAGGAGCTTAAAAAGAAAAATACAATAAATAGCTCGGATTACGAAACTATGGTGGATGGGATGAAGAAGGTGGTGTTGGGCGTTTTGAATATATTACTAAATTAATAAAAAAATCCAACTGGATTCGGTGCGTTTCTTGCTCGCGTTGCTGACATGAATGTTGTTCAACATTTGCTAATAACTGTAATCATCGTGGTGAGAGAAAGCCAGGCTAGTAGTTGAGCCGGTCTAAGGCGCTGCAGTCATGGACTGTGAGGCTGGTCCCGGCGGAGGTCCGAGTCCTCCCTCGGGCATGGGTGTGTGTGTTTGTCCTTAGGATAATTTAGGTTAAGTAGTGTGTAAGCTTAGGGACTGATGACCTTAGCATTTAAGTACCATAAGATTTCACAAACATTTGAAGATTTCTGAATACTTGAGCAGAACCAGCAAGTTGTTGTCCTGTATTATCGCCAAGTCGATGCGCGCGTAACGCAC
This sequence comes from Schistocerca cancellata, assembly GCF_023864275.1. NCBI lineage: Eukaryota > Metazoa > Arthropoda > Insecta > Orthoptera > Acrididae > Schistocerca > Schistocerca cancellata. Next base: position 36,778,968 of record NC_064637.1, on the reverse strand, counting down.
AGCACAAAACGCACGGCGGCGGCAGTGTCCGAGCGGTTCTAGGCGCTTCAGTCCGGAACCGCGAGACTGCTACGGTCGCAGGTTCGAATCCTGCCTTGGGCATGGATGTGTGTGATGTCCTTAGGTTAGTTACGTTTAAGTAGTTCTAAGTTCTAGGGAACTGGTGACCTCCGCTGTTAAGTCCCGTAGTGCTGAGAGCCATATGACGCATTTTTTGAACAAAACGCACGGACTTAGTACTCGAGGCAGCTTGGCTGCAGTCGCACGTGAAACAGAAATCCAATGATGTTCCAGCAAACGCGGAAGAATACATAGTGCAATGACAGAATGAGATTTTCACTCTGCAGCGGAGTGTGCGTTGATATGAAACTTCCTAGCAGATTAAAACTGTGTGGCGGAGCGAGACTCTAACTCGGGACCTTGCCTTTCGCGGGCAAGTGCTCTACCAACTGAGCTACCCAAGCAGCTCAGTTGGTAGAGCACTTTCCCGCGAAAGGCAAGGTCCCCAATTCGAGTCTCGCTCCGCCACACAGTTTTAATCTGCCAGTAAGTTTCACATAGTGCAATGTTTACATCAGGTTTATTCTTATGATGAAAGAGTTATAGTTCAGTGCGATTGCAGGTGTTCCCAATATGTTTACAAAGAGTACTCTGAAACGTCCCCTTAGAAAAATTTATGATGATTGTGCTGGCAATCCCTTTACGTTATTTGATTTTCAAACAGCTGAGCAGAACTGAACGTACTCAGACATTTCGCTCTTTACCTATTCTGATCAACACTAAACTGACCCAATATTTTTAGCGCAACGCAATCTGACTTTCAATGATCGCTACAAAAGAATGGCCCTGACTAACAGTAACCTGTACCTTTCATGAAATCACTCACCTCACAAAAATCTTCGTTACTCAAACTACTGCAATACAGCTAGAGCCAATACTGCCAGCTAAATAAAAGATTCTAGCTACTGAAGGCACTAAGTACTGATAGGCATAGTTAGAAAATGAAAGATTTTGATAGAGAACAGTCCGCAGCTCGTGGTCGTGCGGTAGCGTTCTCGCTTCCCACGCCCGGGTTCCCGGGTTCGATTCCCGGCGGGGTCAGGGATTTTCTCTGCCTCGAGATGACTGGGTGTTGTGTGATGTCCTTAGGTTAGTTAGGTTTAAGTAGTTCTAAGTTCTAGGGGACTGATGAACATAGATGTTAAGTCCCATAGTGCTCAGAGCCATTTGAACCATTTTGATAGAGAACAAACAATGTATTTACCTTAACAGTGATCAAAAGTCATAATATATATCAGTTCCACGACATCCAGTCTTACAAATTTACCGTCTCTGATGGACACACGTCTATATCATCCGCTCTCAAAACTCCGCCATCTCTCTCTCTCCACATCCACCACTGCTGGCGGCTCACCTCCAACTGCGCAACGCTACGCGCTGTTAACAGCCAACTGCCCGACACTACAATAGCAAATTCCAACAATGCCACCCAGCCACAGACTGCACACAGCACAGCCAGTGATTTTCATACAGAGCGCTACGTGGCGGTGGCGTTACCAATATAAGAACCCTTAACAGCCTACTTATAGTACAAACCTACTAATTTGCTCGCCATTTCTAGTCGCCACTGCGCGCGTTAATTTTCCACATAACTTGATTCTGTATACCGTCTGAGGAGAGACGAAAGAACAGCGAATCCGTGTCACGATCTGAGTGCGCGTCTGATGCGCTCAGACAGCTGTGATGAGGAACAGAAGCCGCGAAAAGTGCAAAGGCTGCCTTCCGACATCGGGGGCCTAACGAGGAAACAACCGTGTCAGATGACGGCAGCCTCAGGGTCTGGAAGCGCCTACGGAGCCGGCACGGAGTAGTGTGGGGTAGCACGTGGCTGCGCCCTCCGGCGGGATAACCGGCGAGCAGATGCCCCGGCCTGGAAGTCCAGCGGCCGCCGTTGTTCCAGAAGCTCCATTAATCGCCGTCCGACTCCAGACTGGACCATTTCTCCAGGCGGCTGCCCGCCTGCCGATAACCCCGCGCCATCAATCTCCAGGCGGCTCTCTGCAGACGGGGCGAGCCGGCGCTGCGGCCGGCCGTCTAAACAACCTGCCGGGGACAGCTGCTGGAAACAACAGCAGCAGCAGCAGCAGCAGCGACAACGACAACAGCAACAGCGGCCCATTTTACATCCACTGGACTCCGGAGTGCCTTGCAGCAAACGAGCCATGAATCAAATCTGGACCGTGTCACGGCGCTCTTTAGAAGGAAAATGCCACGCATCAATTCCCCAAGCAATCCGGAAAATATTTAAACGGCGAAACAGCAGAAATCTGAAGTTTCTGTCACCCTCATACGCCATTTTACTGTGCGTAACAACTTTCTTTTGCAAATATTTTCATTTTACGCAACTATGCCAACATATACACACCAATAATCAAAATTTACAGCGCGTAGTTTTATCTTTTACCGATGTTACCGAATTTCTATTCTTTTCACGTGCAGAGTAACATAATCTCTCTTATACTACTCGCATGCCCATAAACGTTAAATAGTAAAATGATGTGGATGTTGTTGTTGTGGTCTTCAGTCCTGAGACTGGTTTGATGCAGTTCTCCATGCTACTCTATCCTGTGCAAGCTTCTTCATCTCCCAGTACCTACTGCAACCTACATCCTTCTGAATCTGCTTAGTGTATTCATCTATTGGTGTCACTCTACGATTTTTACCCTCCACGCTGCCCTCCAATACTAAATTGGTGTTCCCTTGATGCCTCAGAACATGTCCTACCAACCGATCCCTTCTTCTAGTCAAGTTATGCGACAAACATCTCTTCTCCCCAATTCTATTAAATACCTCCTCGTTAGTTATGTGATCTACCCATCTAATCTTAAGCATTCTTCTGTAGCACCACATTTCGAAAGCTTCTATTCTCTTGTTGTCGAAACTATTTATCGTCCATGTTTCACTTCCATACAAATGCTTTCAGAAACGACTTCCTGACACTTAAATCTATACTCGATGTTAACAAATTTCTCTTCTTCAGAAACGCTTTCCTTGCCATTGCCAGTCTACATTTCATATCCTCTCTACTTCGACCATCATGAGTTATTTTGCTTCCCAAATATCAAAACTCCTTTACTACTTTAAGTGTCTCATTTCTTAATCTAATTCCATCAGCACCACCCGACTTAATTCGACTACATTCCATTATCCTCGTTTTGCTTTTGTTGATGTTCATCTCATATCCTCCTTTCAAGACACTGCCCATTCCGTTCAGCAGCTCTTCCAAGTCCTTGCTGTCTCTGACAGAATTACAATGTCATCGGCGAACCTCAAAGTTTTTATTCCTTCTCCGTGGACTTAATACCTACTCCGAATTTTTCTTTTGTTTCCTTTACTGCTTGCTCAATATACAGATTGAATAACATCGGGGAGAGGCTACAACCCTGTCTTACTCCCTTCCCAACCACTGCTCCCCTTTCATGTCCCTAGACTCTTATAACTGTCATCTGGTTTCTGTACAAATTGTAAATAGCCTTTCGCTCCCTGTATTTTACCCCTGCCCTGGATGGCCTTTATTAATTAAGCATTGTGCCACACATACACTGAGATACTGTAGGAATGAAATAGAAACGGAAAAAGTGTGAGCAAGACTCGCACTCTCAGGGTTTCGTACAAACTTGATTATGTATATAACGTTTTGATGAGAGTGTTTGCAAGTATCAAAGTATGTGGCATGAATGTCCGTCGTTTTTGATTTCATTGACTTAGTAGCTTAAAGTTTTTACGCCGCCAGAGGACCGTAGACTTTAGTATCAGACATAAATTTCAGTTTGACTCCTTTACGCGTTCCTGAGAACAAGGGGTCTTGACGGACAAGATAGACAGACGGACGACAAATAGCAAATAATTTTTTTATGCAATTCGAAATTAACAGTTTTCGTCTTTTCCTTTACTTGTCCTGTGGAAGCTTGCTTTTCGCCAAATTTCACAATTCCAGGCCAACAGGAAGTTTGCTATAGGTTTTGATGAGTGAGTTTGTGAGTATCAAAACGTGTGACATAAATGACCTCATTTTTTTTATTGCACTGACTTAGAAGCTTGAAGTTATTACGTCGCCGAGAGACCGTAGACCTCATAATTTTATCCACTTATAGTGGGTAAGTGGATCTGTACACGGGAGCACGCCCATTCATATTCCAGTCAGGTCAGTCTGAATTAGATTTTCCTTAGTTTCTCTAAATCGATTTCGCACATTTAACGACGCCTCGTTTGCTGTCTTTGTATTCATGACGACGAAGTAAACAGATATCAGGTTTAAGCAATTTTTTCGATCTTCATATTCTATACACAGACTAACTTCAATTTAATGTTTCTCGTGTTTTCATAATTTGGTGTTTGGCTGCACAGTGACCAGGCCAAAATAATTCAAAAATAAAAAACAGAAAAACAATCGAAGGAAACGCACACCTTGAAAGACGTATACATTGCCGGCGATGGGCGAGGCATGACAGAATCTCTGACCAGAGAGTAGTTTATCGTTAGCTGTTGCTAGTCTGCGCTTGACCGCGCGAGTCGACAGTAGTCGCTAGTCCGTGCTAGTCGGCGGGAGTCGGCATGCGTCGGCTGTGTGCTCTGCTCGCGACTCTGGTCAGGACTCTGGAGGATGAGTATTGTTGTAGAAAGTAAAGAAGCAGCCTTGCGCATATTTAATAATGTATGTTAATTGTAATTTAATTTGTTCAAAGGAATACCCCAATAATAATTTTTATAATATAAAGCAACTCTTTTAAATAAAATCATTCATTTCAATTTAAAGAATTTCCAATGCATTATCATTGCATCTCAGAATAAAAAAAATATACGCCAGCATTGCACGAAGCTGTGTCGAAAAATGACTAATTTAAGAGCAGATATAATTGCGGTTTTTATTGAGGTAAGAATTTTTGCTTTTTTATTCAGAATACAGGGCCGAAGGGCAGCGTTGCTGTCCTCATAAAATTTATCAGGTTACTAAATTTTTTTATTATTTTTGCTGTTTAGGAATTTTTCTGTTTCGAACTTGATGTTAAATGAGAAAAGAATTTTTGTGGGAACATTAAATGCGAATGCATTTCTGCACACAGACTGTAAATGGGAGCCAATTTTGTTCCGAGATTACATTAAGATTAATTTTGTTCAGAGCTCACAATATAAGAAAAATTCATTTAATTATTAATTTTTGCGGCGAGGCTACGCTTGGCTCTATTTCCATTTCCATTTAAAATATTTTTGTGGGGAGGTTACACTTGGCTCACATTCTCATATTTTTTTTTTTTTTTTTTGCGGGGAGGTTACAACCTGTCTCTAAATACATCTTCGTCGACTGAATGTTGGAGGCTAATGTTGTTCTTCACTCTCCAGGATCATAAAAAAAAAAAAAAAATTACCGATGCCCCACTTATCTCAGGAGAATCGAAGAAGAGTCCTTACAGAGACCAAAACAACATACAGGGTGGTCAGAAACAGTCTGAAAAGCTTGTAAGGGTGTTAGAAGGTAGTTTTTGCTGAGAAGTAATTGTTAAGAAAAAAATTCAATGCGTTACGCCGTTTCCGAGTTAATTAGCAGTGAAGTTAGCAAATCAAGCAGTTGTGCGCGTGATTTCAAGCGGCACGCTAAAGACGAGTGTTAGTTGTTCTCAAAGAGGAAATGATAGCGCACGAGAGCGCCCCTCAGCTTTGGCTCTGGTTCGATCCTCAGTACCGCCCCATCCCCAACTAAGGACACGGTTGGTGGCACCGTCTCCGCTTGAATTTGCGCATACAGCGGCCTGATTGGCTAACATGCCCTGCTCAGAGCTCATAAGAGACTTATCTTTTTCCCTCGCTCTCTTTGTGAGTGGAACACGGAAGTGGTTACAGGCACCCTCCTCCAAGCAGCATAAGGTTGCTCGTGAAATATGTATGTACGTGTGTAGATGTAGAACTCGGAAACGATGCAACGTATCGAATATTTTTTTTTATCTATCATTTCTCAGCACAGTCTACACTGCAACTCCTTTCCAAGCTTTTCAGACTGTATCCAACCATTCTGTACATAGCATTTTCATACTTAGCAATGTTTTTTGGTTTTGTTGACCGGAATACACTTTTAGATATTCTGAAGCTATCAGGAAAAAAATTAGAAAAAAGCCAACGGTACATAGAAGCTATGCAGGAACCAAACTTCAGTTGCAAAAGTTGAAGAAGGAGAGACAAAGGAAAGAATTGAGAAGGGAGTGAGACAGGGTTGTAGCGTCTCCCCGATGGTACACAGTCTGTCCACTGAAGCAGATACATTGGAAACCAAAGAGAAATTTAGAAAGGGAATAAAAGGTTCAGGGAAATTGAGTTCCGACGACGGTACTTTAATTATGTAAGAGACATGGAAGATCGACTGAACGGAGCGAATACAGTCTTCAATAGCAGTTGTAAAATGAAAACAAATGTAAGTAAACTGAAGGGGGCGAATTCCAATTACATCACGCTACGGCGAGAGAATTACATGAGAAAAAGGTCCACCAAAATTAGTCAACGAGTTTTGCGCTCTGTCCGGCAAAATATCAAACTGTGACAGAGGTAAAGAAAATATAAGACGCAGATTGACAATATCAAGAAAACTATTAATACTTTGCCGTCCGCACATCTCGTCCAAATACAGGGTGTCACAAAAAGGTACGGCCAAGCTTTCAGGAAACATTCCTCACACACAAATAAAGAAAATATGTTATGTGGACATGAGTCCGGAAACCCTTACTTTCTATGTTAGAGCTCATTTTATTACTTCTCTTCAAATCACATTAAACATGGAATGGAAACACACAGCAACAGAACGTACCAGCGTGGCTTCAAACACTTTGTTACAGGAAATGTTCAAAATGTCCTCCGTTAGCGAGGATACATGCATCCACCCTCCGTCGCATGGAATCCCTGATGCGCTGATGCAGCCCTGGAGAATGGCGTATTGTATCACAGCCGTCCACAATACGAGCACGAAGAGTCTCTACATTTGGTACCGGGGTTGCGTAGACAAGAGCTTTCAAATGTCCCCATAAATGAAAGTCAAGAGGGTTGAGGTCAGGAGAGCGTGGAGGCCACGGAATTGGTCCGCCTCTACCAATCCATCGGTCACCGAATCTGTTGTTGAGAAGCGTACGAACACTTGGACTGAAATGTGCAGGAGCTCCATTGTGCATGAACCACATGTTGTGTCGTAGTTGTAAAGGCGCATGTTCTAGCAGCACAGGTAGAGTATCCCGTATGAAATCATGATAACGTGCTCCACTGAGCGTAGATACTGACGAAACTAAAATGAGCTCTAACATGGAAATAAAGCGTTTCCGGACACATGTCCACATAACATTTTTCCTTTATTTGTGTGTGAGGAATGTTTCCTGAAAGTTTGGCCGTACCTTTTTGTGACACCCTGCGTATTCGCTCGGCGCCGGCAGCGCTAAGTCGGATTTCTTGGCTTGTCACCAGCCGCTCGTCACCTTTCCGTTGATGGCAAACTTCAAAAGCATTGACTTTTGCGCGCTTTAATTTTTCCGGAATTCCTCTATTTTGCCGTATCGTTCCACAAACTAGAATTTTCTTTTCAAGTAATTTCTCTGCAAGTTCTACACTGTTACAATAAGTACCCAAGCACAGGTGATGCCACTTTCCATCAGAAGGTGTCAGTAGTTCCATCACTGTTTTTGCTGAAGGCTGTCCAGCGCCCGAATATATCTTGAATGAGGAAATGTATCCCGTAATCGAATCACACATCACACAGCATCCGAATGAGTATGACGTATTTCGTAATTTCCGACGGATTGTAAACTTTAAAAATTAACCGTCCACGCCACGGTATCATTCCTCCAATTTGAGATGTTTTGACTTGGATTAAACGTTTCTTTAAACTCGTTGCAAAAATAATCAATTACGAATTGCACTTTGACAAGCCGGTCGGGATTGTCAGGTTTATTGTTGCTGTCGGAATATTAGTAAAATGATAATATTTGTCTGAATCGGTTGCGGGACATCGTTTTGCGAAATATCTGTGTGTCTATCAACGGATTCGTTGACCAAAATCATCGATCCATGCTTTTCTTACAGTTCTCATAAGGACAGTAAGCCCAAACCATTTTCTAAGTTCGGGTCTCCTACCGTCGACAGATTTCGCATTTTTTTTTTTTTCTCTTTGAAATCCAGTTTCCTTCTATTGCAATTTTGACTGTAGTACTTGTTGGTTTCGTTGCTAAAATATTCAGTTACATCCTTCCCAATATATAATTGTACGATATGCTCGACGCTCTGTGTATCTTTGGGAAATGTGTTTCGACCCGGGGATCCTGCAAATTTATTATTGGTCCTCGGTAAATCAAAATCTGACCACTGTGGCCGGCCGGAGTGGCCGATCGGTTCTAGGTGCTACAGTTTGGAGCCGAGCGACCGCTACGGTCGCAGGTTCGAATCCTGCCTCGGGCATGGATGTGTGTGACGTCCTTAGGTTAGTTAGGTTTAATTAGTTCTAAGTTCTAGGCGACTGATGATTTCAGAAGTTAAGTCGCATAGTGCTCAGAGCCATTTGACCACTGTGCACCATCTTCTTCGTCTGATTCAGCCGAATCAGTTGGCAACCGTAGCGTTCGCCAAATTCTCCTTGGATGTATTTCACTACCTTCCCGCGATTCTGTTGCACTTTCATTTTTTTATATCCAGTGTCTTCTTCCCAATCGGCCAAGTCGTCCGGAACGTCAGACAAGACGTCCACGCATTGATCGTAAATAATCCTATTGTCTTTTTAGTGCGCCATGATGAAAGGGCACAAGTAGTTATAAAAACAAAAAAACTTGTTGTGTGTAACTTACTGTTACCTAAACAAAACACCAACACAATGCAAAAGACACTAAAGTGCTGTCTCCGGCCACTGCGCGATACTATACAGGGTCATTCAAAAAGAATACCACAACTTTAGGAATTTAAAACTCTGCAACGACAAAAGGCAGAGCTAAGCACTATCTGTCGGCGAATTAAGGGAGCTATAAAGTTTCATTTAGTTGTACATTTGTTCGCTTGAGGCGCTGTTGACTAGGCGTCAGCGTCAGTTGAAGCTAAGATGGCGACCGCTCAACAGAAATCTTTTTGTGTTATTGAGTACGGCAGAAGTGAATCGACGACAGTTGTTCAGCGTGCATTTCGAACGAAGTATGGTGTTAAACCTCCTGATAGGTGGTGTATTAAACGTTGGTATTAACATTTTACAGGGAATGGGTGTTTGTGCAAAGGGAAAAGTTCTGGACGGCCGAGAACGAGTGATGAAAATGTAGCACGCATCCAACAAGCATTTGTTCGCAGCCCAGGAAAATCGACTCGCAGAGCTAGCAGAGAGCTGCAAATTCCACAATCAACTGTATGGAGAGTCCTACGATAAAGGTTAGTTATGAAACCTTATCGTCTGAAATTGGTTCAAGCACTGCCAGGCAGCCCGTGACAGAGCACTTCATCACTGGCCTCCAAGAAGCCCTGATCTTACCCCCTGCGATTTTTTCTTATGGGGATATGTTAAGGATATGGTGTTTCGGCCACCTCTCCCAGCCACCATTGATGATTTGAAACGAGAAATAACAGCAGCTATCCAAACTGTTACGCCTGATATGCTACAGAGAGTGTGGAACGAGTTGGAGTATCGGGTTGATATTGCTCGAGTGTCTGGAGGGGGCCATATTGAACATCTCTGAACTTGTTTTTGAGTGAAAAAAAAACCTTTTTAAATACTCTTTGTAATGATGTATAACAGAAGGTTATATTATGTTTCTTTCATTAAATACACATTTTTAAAGTTGTGGTATTCTTTTTGAATCACCCTGTAGTTGCGACACCACTGTGGTGTCGCCAGACGGCACAGTGTTAACATAGAAAATAAATTCGAGTGCTGGGAAATCTCTTCCGAAAACATTTGACAGGAGTTCGCTGTATACGGAAGCAAATGAACACATTTGGTATGCCGCCACCGCCGTGTAGACACTTTTATTGTACGAAGACCACCAGTTTTAACAGTCTTATGATGTCATCATTTGATCTTATGGAACTTCTTATAAAATTGCCATGTTACAGTGCATGAAGTCAAAGTAGAAGAGGCACTCTTTGATTTCGAGCAAAGTAACATGGCAATTTCGTAACACATTCCATAAGACCAGATGATTGCAGCCTAAGACTGTTAAAACCGGTCACCTTGGAACAATAAAAGTTTCTACATCGCGACCGTGGCATAAGAAGTATGTTCATTTTCAACCATAACGATTGCCCCAAAGCACAGATGTGTGCCTTACAAAATACGAGGGTAAGTCAATTACTATCCGCAAAGTAGTTATAAAATTTTATTGTAAACAAATAGCAAACTTACAAGAACATCATATTTCTCGTTGCGTTTCAACGCTCTTGATCGATCGTTGTACAAGCTTCCTGATGCCCTCATAAAAGAAGGTTCTCGGTTGAGATGCGAGCTAGGAATGCACCGCTTCTTTCACTGCTTCGTCCGAGGCAAATCGACGGCCCCTTAATGCCTGTTTGAGTGGATCAAAGTCAGAAGGGGCGAGATCGGGGCTATATGGAGGATGCTCCAGTACTTCAAATTTGAGTTTCTGGAGCGTTTCAGCAGTGTGGGCAGCAGTACGCGGACGGTGCGATGGTGTACTCGACGACGAACCTGGGTGCACGAGTGGCAAAACGTCATTTTTTCGGATGAATCCAGGTTCTGTTTACAGCATCATGTGGTCGCATCCGTGTGCGGCGGCATCGCGGTGAACGCGCATTGGAAGCGTGTATTCGCCATCGCCGTACTGGCGTATCACCCGGCGAGATAGTATGGGGTGCCATTGGTTACACGTCTCGGTCACCTCTTGTTCGCACTGACGGCACTTTGAACAGTGGACGTTACATTTCAGATGTGTTACGACCCGTGGCTCTGCGTTTCATTCGATCCCTGCGAAACCCTACATTTCAGCAGGATAATGCACGACCGCATGTTGCAGGTCCTGTACGGGTCTTTCTGGATACAGAAAATGTTCGACTGCTGCCCTGGCCAGCACACTCTCCAGATCTCTCTCACCAACTGAAAACGTCTGGTCAATGGTGGCCGAGCCACTGGCTTGTCACAATACGCCAGTCACTACTGTTGATGAACTGTGGTATCGTGTTGAAGCTGCATGGGCAGCTGTACCTATACACGCCATCCAGGCTCTGTGTGACTCAATGTCCAGGCGTATAAAGGCAGTTATTATGGCCAGAGAGCCGGCCGCGGTGGTCTAGCGGTTCTAGGCGCTCAGTCCGGAACCGCGCGACTGCTACGGTCGCAGGTTCGAATCCTGCCTCGGGCATGGATGTGTGTGATGTCTTTAGGTTAGTTAGGTTTAAGTAGTTCTCAGTTCTAGGGGACTGATGACCACAGATGTTAAGTCCCATAGTGCTGAGAGCCATTTGAACCATTTTTTTTTATGGCCAGAGATCGTTTTTCTTGGTACTGTCTTCTCAGTATGTATGCACCCAAATTGCATGAAAATGTTATCACATGTCAGTTCTAGTATAACATATTTGTCCAATGAATACCCGTTGATCATCTGCATTTCTTCTTGGTGTAGCAATTTTAATGGCCAGTAGTTTACTTAAACCTAACTAACCTAGTGACATCACACATATCCATGCCCGAGGGAGGATTCGAACCAGCGACCGTAGTAGCAGCGCGGTTCCGAACTGAAGTGCCTATAACCGCTCGGCCACAGCGGCCGGCTCTGATTACAAGGCAAAGTTCTTTTGGTAACACATGCATGCATGTATGTACGGGAAGATACACAATGCATGTACGAGTACAGGTCGTATACACATGATTGACGACATATGAAAGTTTGCGTGTAGCTGTGTCATGCGCGGATAGCCAAACGGTAAGGCGGCTGCTCGTGATAGCGGGAAATCCACGTTCGACTCTCGATCCGACCCAAATTTTCAGTGTCGTCATTCCATTCTGCAGCTGATGTTGTCCTTATTCGCAACTGCGAATTCATTTCATGTATTTCATAACGCCTGCAGTCGCCGCAGTGCCTGTTCCTTTGGACATGAATGCATGACAGAAGGAACTTGGCCTCGGACTCAGGATAACACAGGCATTGCAGTATCGTATTTATAAGAAATTCCAGTTTCACCAAAACTATAATCGCTTTTTAAAGCTCGTTACTGAAGATGACCTACAACAATGTTTAAGTCTGACCGGTTAAGATCGTAAGACCGTTATCTTCTGTTCAAGTAGTTAAAGTCGTATATTTAATAACGTACCATCACGATTACAGTACACAATGACCTCTGCCCAATACAAGCTACATACGCACCATTAATTGACACTGCTGTCGCTCCCCAAGCAAAACCACGCAACGCCCCGCACACGTATGACGTCACCCGGCATAACACCACTTAGTCACGGCTTCAAGGCCGACTGGCGGTATTTACGCCTCAATCAGGGCATATTTTTTGACGTGAAAACCTCCATTTGTTCGTAGGTCGTTCTTCCTTGTGGCAAAATTCCTTCAATTTTGAATCGCCAACACCTATGGACTAATGGTTCAAATAGCTCTGAGCACTATGGGACTTAACATCTGAGGTCATCAGTCTCCTAGAACTTAGAAGTACTTACACCTAACTAACCTAAGGACATCACACACATCCATGCCCGAGGCAGGATTCGAACCTTCGGCCGTAGCGGTCGCGCGGTTCCAGGCTGAAGCGCCTAGAACCGCTTGGCCACAGCGGCCGTCTATGGACTAATAATGCGTAAATAGTTTTCTCTCTGAGTTTGTCCAGCAGTATTCGTTTTGTGTGTGACGTCATCGTATCTATATAGGTATATTCGGTGACCATATAGTATTTATCAAATCAACATCCCTTTTCCTCAACACGTAGTAACATTACAGGGATGAATGAGGTATCGTTATAAAGTTTTTTAATCGTCTTCTGTCACTGCATACCGAATTTGCGCTAAAACTGACTATTTACGGAAAGTTTAACGTAAAAGAGACTTAACTACCACAAGCAAAAGGACCATGGGGATGCCCAGTTTCATATCCAAATTTGAAGAAGCTATCTTATTAATCACGAGTAAGAGACTCCCTTTTCATATTACCTTACAACAAATACTATTATATTTGTTTTCAAGTACTTATTAACAGGCTAATTCGTGCACAGCATTGTCATGGATAGTAACCGCGACCACTGTGGTAGTCCATTGTTTCTAACAGTCGTACAAATTGACTTTTCTAAATGAATATACTTTCCAAAACAACAAACATATTTATCATTGTCACCTTGAATTGTGATTTGCCTACTGCTACTACGTCCTAACATGCTTACCGTTGTCGAAAATGTTTGTGGAGCTAAAATAATTGGCCATGTGGCCCTACTGCAAGTCCCTAGTCTCTGTCCATCGTAGAAACCGGGACAAACATCCCGAATACAACATACGTTTTTGGACACATGGGATTGTTTATATCAGGATGTATCATAGATGTAGGATTATTATTTCACATCGTTCGGTTCACTTTTTAAAAGGTTTTCTCCTCATTTCCAGAGCCACACTTATCCCAAATACTACACTTACTGCAAATACCGTCATTACTTAAAACTACGGGGGCTGGATCTTGAATAGTGGCAACTATTTATTCACAACCGATGCCAAGAAGTTACATGTTTGCACCTGTTACGGTCCTTCAAAGTAGTCACCAGCGTTGTGTAGAACTCGTTGCCAGCGATGTGGAAGGCGTAGTATACCGTCAGCAGAGCCTGTTCTGTTGATGGTGCGAATGGAGCGGTCTACTGCCTGTCGAATCTCTGGAACAGTTCTGAAGCGAATGCCACGAAATGTTTTCTTCATCTTCGGAATCAAATCAAAGTCACAAGTCCGGGGAGTATGGTGGACGGTACAGTACTTCCCAGTCCCATCGACCCAACAGAGCAGCCACAGCTTGCGCTGTATGCGCCCGCGCATTGTCGTGCAAAATGATGGGTGGGTTGCGCAGAAAGTGTCGCCGCTTCTTTCGCAAAGCTGGTCGCAGGTGGTGCTCCAAAAACAAACAGTAATACTGTGCACTGGCGGTGTGCCGTGGAGGAACTTAATGCGTTAGGATAACACCATCACAGTCGTACACGAGAATCACCATGACTTTAGACCGCTCCATTCGCACCATCAACAGAACAGGCTCTGCTAACGGTATACTACGCCTTCCACATCGCTGGCAAGGGGTTCTATACAACGCTTGTGACTACTTTGAAGGACAGTAACAGGTGCAAACAGGTAACTTTTTGGTATCGGTTGTGAATAAAAAGTTGCCGCTATTTAAGTTCCAACCCTCATATAAAAGAACGAAAGTCTGGCACGGCTCCCTTGGTTGTTAAGAACTGGTTTTGTGGATACTCATTTAGCTAGGACACTGATTCGTATGTCAGTGTGAAGAGTTTGCGCAACATTACTAGGGCCCAAGGTGAGACGACAAAAATATTGGCGAATATATAAGTGAAAATCGGTATCAAATTTAAAATTTCGAGATAATGGAAGGTGCAAATCTCATAAATGCTCGGAATTATAGAAAACGTAAGTCGGACGGAATCTCCGTCGAAAAGACTGAAAAAAGACTGAAGGCGTCCAGTACCGACCGAATGTGAGGGCTAACAATAAAAAAAAGCCCCCAAAGCCATTACGTAGCTGGTCCACTGGGCATACAGCAGCAAGTGATAGCCCAAACTTGTGATTTATCTACTCAGTAACCATTGCTGGGCTTTGTGTAGCCGTTGTATTAAACAGGCTGATAACTATATCACATTTAATACGAAACACTTGTTACGATTTTATCCCGATGTTGTCACGCAAAATCTACGGCACGTACGCGAAACTGCGCAAACACATTTTTGTTTTCATGCCCCTGTTTGTTATGTGCAAAGAACAACTGCCGTATTCGCAGGTAAACAGCCAGAACAAAGGACAAAAGAGGTGAAAGAATTGAACTTACCTTTTCGCAGTCGATGGAAGCTGCTGCCAACATCTTCCCGCGGTGTCTTCACTGCTGTACTCCATCAGCACGAATAGGAACTTGTGATTTCACAGCTCAACACTTCACAATACTTTTTTTTTTTCACTCGGAGAACTTCAAACCGGCGCGTGTAGTGAAACGCCTCCGTACAAACATCCCCACCATGGTCCGAAATCGACGGCAAAATATTAACAGTATGAATTCCGGAACGCGAAACTGCCTTCACACGAAGGAGGAACCCCGGCCTCCTAACTAATTCTATTGTTCCCAGACGAAGCGACCACAGCAGTCTCTTCAAAGAGACAGGCAGAATCTTCGTTTCCGCAGTGACGCGAGAGCGCAAACAACAATACGCCTTTGCTCTTTGCTGCAATAGAATACTGCCGCCACCGTTGAGGACTTACGTTGCTTTAAACAGTCGCATGGCCTAGGGTTGTTAACCCGAACCCTTTCCGGTGGCAAATACAACTGCGATTTATTTGCAGATTATAAATATTTGCGTGTCTCGCTAGTCTATTGAATACATTTCGCCTCCTGTAAGTCACTGCATGTTTTAAATAGCTAGTACCGGAGCTTTAAAAAAAAAAAAAGAACAAAAAGGTAGAACATAAAATAAAATGAAGCACAGAAACACGAAACACAAAAATGAGCGAAGAGCCACGGGAATTTTTTTCTCATAATGAATCATTTTGTACGAGAATAGTTGAATGAAAATTACGTTTTAAACAGAATTTTTGCGTCGTCAAATCGTCGAAAAATACGCTGTTTAGAAACACGGAAACCGCGCATTCCGTGAACAGATGAGCAACGACTGAGATCGTCTCCACCACATTCGATGTGGTTACGAAGTTGAACACACACTACATCTGTTACCACTTTATCCCGAAACGCTTCCATTGGTCCGTGCTCGTATAGAAACGACGATGTCGGATTGTGGGTCCGCCTTGATGCGAAACACTTCTGTTTTCATTTATTTTATTTCCCAAATTAGTGCCAGCAGCAACATTGCCATGATCGCTGGGCTTTTTTCTTTACTCTAAAGCGTGCAAAAATAGCGTCGTTACTAACATTATAAAACATTATCACATGTGTACAGTTTTGTTTCCAAATATTGTATCCCGTGAATAGTTTGATAATACCTAATTTAAGTCGCAGCATGGTTTTTGTGGGTTTGCTGCCTTTATTTCTGACATATTTTCTGCACTTTTGTTGCCGTTTCTTCGGCATTACAAATATCATCTGCAACTGTATAAGTCACTATTATTTACAGACATGAAAAAGAGAACTTATAACGTCATCATAATAGTGTTGGAAACGGGCAGTTTTGGTGTGTGTTAGGTTGTTACGTCGTTTGTCATGTTCTCCCGTTCGTTGGACGGCCTGCAGCTGCAGAGACATGGCGTAATGTTTTGAATTGCGACCAAGATGCAAAAATTTATGTTTTTTCTGTGTCAAGAAGCAACTGCAAGCCGACCAACGAACATGAGTACACAACAAGTTAACGTAGCATCCTAGTGCACATCTGAAGGTTATCTAGAACACTACCACAATTCCCTAGAGTATTAGTCTGACGTGTGTAACAGCTACTAATACAGTTGCAGATAGCAAGCCGTATGCCGAAGAAACTCCAACAAAACCACGGAAAATATGCCGAAATAATGGCAATCCTGTTGCGCCTTGAAATAAATAAGATATGATTAAGCTATTCGCCGAAAACAATACTAGGAAGCATATAGTACACATGCAACAATGTTTTGTAATGCCTATAACGATTCTGATTTAAAATAAAGAAGAAAACCATTGATGGTCGCAATAGTGCTGTTGAAATTATTTTAGGAAAGAAAAAAATTTACATCTGTAATTCAGGTTCGTAGGTTCCATTTTACTGACTGCTGTTGTGTGTGCTGTTTAATTAGATAAATAAATAGATAAATGTATTTCACAAACTTAGATCACACGCTGAGGCAAAAAAAAAAGAAAAAAGAGAAATCTTGCCCTATACAGCTGCTTTTAGACGAACACTGCTATCGAACACACGGTTGCCATGTAGGGAGAGGGAGGGGTTGTGATGATAAATATTGCACTCAAAGCACTCTTGGCCACTCGCCATATAGTATAATATAGGTAAATTGCCTGTTAATGGTGCTTTAGACTTACAAATTAATAAAAGAACTTAAATGCACGCACACACACACACACACACACACACACACACACACACACACACTCACGAATATGTACCAAGTCACTCTACGAACTTCGGATTCAAACGAATCAAAAACGTGTCTAAATGTACGTAGTATCTTAATGTAACAACAATTTCTCTTTTATCAAGGCAAAAACCATGTGATCCATTTCTGGTCATTTATCTGAAAACCACATCGCGACACTTGCAAAGTAGACCGAATAACAGGACCTCACTTTTTCTATCACATTAGCATCGTTTGAAATATTTACATATATGGTAATAAGCAACGATTCATCTGTTTAAATAATACACTCGACAGCAGTCAGTAAATGGAACCGACGTATCTGCGCTACTGATGTAGTGCGTGTAACTTTGTAAAAACTTCGATGTCACAACTAAGTCTCAGTTGTCTAGTAGAATTTTGCGTAATGCCTGAGAAAAATGCCTACACAAAATTTTTTTACTGAGGAGAGAAAACACCGATTTTCTGCCATAACTGCCAACTTCACACAACCGTTACTCACTAAAGACAGGTTGCACACCGAACAGACTAACTCTAGAACCGATTGGGCTCAGGTCGTTTCTAAAATGACAAAGGTACACTAATCGACTCCCAGATTGAATTTATTCTGCTCACAAATTCACTGTTCACGAAGACCTAAGAAGAGATCACACTCGAAATGTTAGAAAACACAGATTACGATATTATTTTTAAAGCAGTTCACACCATTTTGCTGAAGCTCATACCGGAACGAAACGGATATTGCGAAAAGTTCTACGCAGTCACTTCGCGAAATAATACCACATTGAACCTGCAAACACGAAATAATTACACTAGCAATATTATTTCCGCTGGTTTTTTCGCTAAAAGCTGTTATAGCATACACAGCGTATGCTAAACCAGGTGTTCTTCCACCTGGCCGCATCTATTTTGCTAAAAAATTCACACACAGTTCACCAAGTTCGCTTGGACGCTATCACATTCGGTATGTTGCTAACACCGGAAAATTACCCACTGCAGTGATTTTTTTTTAACATGTAGAGACACGATTCTGTTGCTCGTACTTGAATGTATCCTCAAATAAACACGCCATTCGCACGACATGTTTGTCACCATCGCTGAACCGATAACGCATCAAAAAGGCGACAGCCGTTATGTATAACGGGAGGCGTTTGCACCCGCGAGTAAGTCACGGTCGACTGCCCTTGCCCCCTTCCTGCCCCGCCTCAAGGACAAACGGGCCGTTGGTGTGACGTCACAAGGTCGCTTCGTGACAGTTGACGGAAGGGGGGGCGAACAAGCCAGCCTCTTCAAACTGCGCAGGTGCCTAACGGCTACATTCTTAAATCGTCCTTCACATCGCTGCCAATAGAAGCGAATACAGGTGAATGCGCATGCGAAGACAATTCGCCTGTTTCCACACCACTATTCTGCTGCACTTGTGAACAAATGTTTGAAATGTTGCACTAGAGGAGACGGAAGGGAAGACGAGATAACTAACGTAGCCTACGAACGCCGAGTGGTTGGCTTTTGGCGCTAACACTCGCCATACAAGTGACGGGAAACAACATTATATGTTTAGAGTCATGAGGAAAAACTTCTCAGAGAGGATGGTTTTGTGTGGCGAGCACACTGTTTATGACGAAGTTTGCGAAACGGCGTAGGAAGGACGAATTTTGGTGGCTCAGATTGCACATAAACGTTTACTGCGTGGAGATAGGACACTGAGCATTTTATTGCTGCTCCAGTTTTACTTTGCGTTAGACCGAAATGTTGCAGGTGTGTCGATTGATGCTTTTCGCTGGTTTCTCATTACAACTGAGGAAGAAATTTAAAAGCACTGGGCGAGCGGTTCTAGGATCTTCAGTGTCGCACCACGCGTCTTCTACGGTCGCAGGTTCGAATCCTGCCTCGGGTATGGATGTGTGTGATGTCCTTAGGTTAGTTAGGTTTAAGGGGCTCCGGAAAGGCTCAAAACCATGAAAAGTTCAATTTTTACTTTTTTGCGTTTTCTGAATCTGCAGACTATTACCTTGTAATAGATATATAATTTATTCAATTCCGAAGACTACAACTATTTTTAAATTTTTTTTGAAATGTGTTCTACATGGGCGTGACCCACTGTGGCGCTGTTAAACTGCTGTCAAATGGTGTTATTATTAACGTCCGTGTTCATCAGGTACATTTTAGTGATGTGAGATAAAGTATGTGTTGTGGCTAACCTATTTTCAGAGACTTAGCAGCACCTGAACTGTTGAAAAAGTGTATTCACGGAAAAACTCAAAACCCCAATGAAAGTGTAAATAGTGTTATATGGTCGAGAATCCCCAAGACTGTATTTGTTGGAATAGAAACACTTCACTTTGGTGTGTATGATGCTGTTGCGACTTTCAATGATGGCAACATTGTAAGGTGCAAGGTATTTAGAAATATGGGAATGAAGATAGGTTCTAACATGGTACGAGCGATGCTTGCTTTAGACAAGGAACGCCTTCGGGCTGCAGACAGGGCTGTAAAGAGTCTAGAAATACAAGCAAGAGTAAACAGGAGGAGGAACAAGAGGAAGCTGGAGGAGGAGTTTGCAGAGGATGAAGATAATCCATCCTATGGACCTGGAATGCACTAAAAAGTTAATCCAATCTTTGTCGCTCGATTCCCAAAACTTTTATTTTCTCATACTAATTACATGTTTTCTAAGATCTTCCAAACATATTTGTTTCAAACTTTCAGTAAATGTTACACAGTACCTTCTGCATAATTTAACACAGCCTTTTTCCAAAAAACTGTATATTTTTGAATACATAAATAAAAAATTGCAAAAAAAATGTTGTGAATTTGCATTACAATTGAAAAAAATCATCTTTAAAACTGAACTAAAATTTTGTAAAATCCCTGTGTTAAGTTGTAGCCCATATTCCAATAAATAATCTGTAAAAAGTTCAACTTCCTACCTCAAATACTTTGTGAGGAAAGATGTAATTTATAAGCGTTATTTTAACATTGCAAGTATGGGGCGTTCCGGAGCCCCTTAAGTAGTTGTAAGTAGTCTTGTGTAGTTCGCGAACGAACTAGTTCGGAAGAGCACTCCCACAGGCGAACTAGTTCACGGACAACCTCGCTACTTAGTTCGTTCGCTCTTTTCTGAAGACCGACGGACAACAGCGAGACGGAGCGACAGCCCGCAGTAGGCTTTTAAAAACGAGCGTCATATCGTGCTGAGGGTCTGTCAGCTGCCAGCTGCAATTACATAGTTCAGTGCTGCGAATTTTCTGTTTCACGGTGTCTGACATATAACCATGGTGTCAAGAAGCAAAATCGTACGCAACGTTAGGTAAGTACACTACCTAAAATGTGTAACGTAAAATGACTATCATCACATAACTATGGACTTCTGCAATGCGATGATGTGGAGTACGGTAATGCGTATCGGGTGATTGTAGGGTTACTATGTTTTGTTTACGAATGGAAAAACTAGTAGAAGCCGACCTCGGGGAAGATCAGTTTGGATTCCGTAGAAATACTGGAACACGTGAGGCAATACTGACCTTACGACTTATCTTAGAAGAAAGATTAAGGAAAGGCAAACCTACGTTTCTAGCATTTGTAGACTTAGAGAAAGCTTTTGACAATGTTGACTGGAATACTCTCTTTCAAATTCTAAAGGTGGCAGGGGTAAAATACAGGGAGCGAAAGGCTATTTACAATTTGTACAGAAACCAGATGGCAGTTATAAGAGTTGAGGGACATGAAAGGGAAGCAGTGGTTGGGAAGGGAGTAAGACAGGGTTGCAGCCTCTCCCCGATGTTATTCAATCTGCATATTGAGCAAGCAGTAAAGGAAACAAAAGAAATATTCGGAGTAGGTATTAAAATCCATGAAGAAATAAAAATTTTGAAGTTCGCCCATGAGATTGTAATTCTGTCAGAGACAGCAAAGGACCTGGAAGAGCAATTGAACGGAATGGACAGTGTCTTGAAAGGAGGATATAAGATGAACATCAACAAAAGCAAAACGAGGATCATGGAATGTAGTCGTGTTAACTCGGGTGATGCCGAGGGAATTAGATTAGGAAATGAGACACTTAAAGTAGTAAAGGAGTTTTGCTATTTGGGTAGCAAAATAACTGATGATGGTCGAAGTAGAGAGGATATAAAATGTAGACTGGCAATGGCAAGGAAAGCGTTTCTGAAGAAGAGAAATTTGTTAACATCGAGTATAGATTTAAGTGTCAGGAAGTCGTTTCTCAAAGTATTTGTATGGAGTGTAGCCATGTATGGAAGTGAAACATTGACGATAAATAAATTGGACAAGAAGAGAATAGAAGTTCTTGAAATGTGGTGCTGCAGAAGAATGCTGAAGATTAGATGGGTAGATCACATAACTAATGAGGAGGTATTGAATAGAATTGGGGAGAAGAGGAATTTGTGGCACAACTTGACTAGAAGAAGGGATCGGTTGATAGGACATGTTCTGAGGCATCAAGGGATCACCAATTTAGTATTGGAGGGCAGAGTGGAGGGTAAAAATCGTAGGGGGAGACCAAGAGATGAATACACTAAGCAGATTCAGAAGGATGTAGGTTGCAGTAGGTACTGGGAGATGAAGATTGCACAGGATAGAGTAGCATGGAGAGCTGCATCAAACCAGTCTCAGGACTGAAGACCACAACAACAAACAACATGTTTTGTTTTAGGCTGTTTATTACGATGTCATCAAAAAGGAAACATAGTTCCTTGTGGACACATCTCACTGAAGACACAGATAAAAGAAAAGCAAAATGTAACCACTGTTCAACATTAATAAGTATTGCAGGAGGCTCGAACGGAAATTTAACCCGGCATATGAAAACAAAACACGCTTTAATCCCAATAACGCTGGAAAGACGACCACCGATAATGTCTAGTTTAAACTCACTGCGAGCAAATCAAACTACATCCTTATTGCAGAATGTTATTTCGGTACCAGCCTCCCAACAATCAATGAACCAATATGTTCGAAGAACACCGTCGGTCCGAAAGTTTGAAGAAATAGACAGACAATTTGTCAAGATGGTAGCTAATGGGCATCACGCTCTACGAATTGTGGAAGAAAAAGATTTTCGAAAACTGATAGAACTAGTTTCTCATTGCCCAAAATACAAACTTCCATCAAGAAATACGTTATCGGAAAATTTCATATCAAGGGATCTCAATGACATAATGGATGAAGTACAAAAGAAGGTCTCAGTACTGATGGTTGGACGTCGAGGAATAATGAAAGGTATATAGCCATTGCAGCCCACTTTACAGATGAAGAGACTAAACTTCAGTCGACATTACTTGGTTGTATTAATTACAAAGAGCGGCATACCAGCCAAAACTTGTGCAATTTCATGAAAGACGTTGTGAGAAACTGGCATGTTTCCCACAAAGTTGCTGCTATTGTTAGCGATAATGCTGCAAACATCTTATCTGCTGTCCGACTTGGTGAGTGGCGATCAGCCCCATGTTTCGCCTACACTCTAAATCTTGTTGTACAAGAAGCTACTAAAGAAATAGCTGACGTTTTGGCGCAAGTTAAAAATATTGTCGAGTTATTCAATCGTAGTACACAAGGCCAAAAAAAAAAAAAAAAACAGATTGCTACACAACAGCAAATGAATCTGCCTGTCCTCAAGCTCAAACAGGACGTCCAGAGCCGCTGCAATTCTACTTTTGACATGCTTCAGCGAATAATGAAGGTAAAGGATGCAGTGATTGCTACGTTATCACTTCTGCGCTCTGACCTAACAATAAAAGAAAGTGACTGGCAAATAATAGAAGGAGATTTGCCCGTACTTAGTGCATTCTATGAAATTACGATAGAAATAAGTGTCGAAAGAAATGTGACTTTGTCAGAAGTTATTGTGTCTTGTAACCTGCTCAACAGTTTTCTGCAGAGGCATGCTTCTAACAATAAAACAAAATGGTCGCTGTGCAATCAGTGCTCAAGGAAGGCACGGAACAACGTTTTAAAAATTTAGAGAACAACATTCTATACGCTGAGTGTACTATTCTGGACCCCCGATTTAGACAGAGAGGATTTAGAAATCAAAAAGATTGTGGAGTTGCAATACAACGCCTCAAAAATAAAGTTGGCAAAGTGCAGTTAGTTGAGAGGCAGAATCGAGATATGTTACTGGCTGATCCTATTGCTAGCGACCGTTCGGCGTCTTCTTCTACACTCCTGGAAATGGAAAAAAGAACACATTGACACCGGTGTGTCAGACCCACCATACTTGCTCCGGACACTGCGAGAGGGCTGTACAAGCAATGATCACACGCACGGCACAGCGGACACACCAGGAACCGCGGTGTTGGCCGTCGAATGGCGCTAGCTGCGCAGCATTTGTGCACCGCCGCCGTCAGTGTCAGCCAGTTTGCCGTGGCATACGGAGCTCCATCGCAGTCTTTAACACTGGTAGCATGCCGCGACAGCGTGGACGTGAACCGTATGTGCAGTTGACGGACTTTGAGCGAGGGCGTATAGTGGGCATGCGGGAGGCCGGGTGGACGTACCGCCGAATTGCTCAACACGTGGGGCGTGAGGTCTCCACAGTACATCGATGTTGTCGCCAGTGGTCGGCGGAAGGTGCACGTGCCCGTCGACCTGGGACCGGACCGCAGCGACGCACGGATGCACGCCAAGACCGTAGGATCCTACGCAGTGCCGTAGGGGACCGCACCGCCACTTCCCAGCAAATTAGGGACACTGTTGCTCCTGGGGTATCGGCGAGGACCATTCGCAACCGTCTCCATGAAGCTGGGCTACGGTCCCGCACACCGTTAGGCCGTCTTCCGCTCACGCCCCAGCATCGTGCAGCCCGCCTCCAGTGGTGTCGCGACAGGCGTGAATGGAGGGACGAATGGAGACGTGTCGTCTTCAGCGATGAGAGTCGCTTCTGCCTTGGTGCCAATGATGGTCGTATGCGTGTTTGGCGCCGTGCAGGTGAGCGCCACAATCAGGACTGCATACGACCGAGGCATACAGGGCCAACACCCGGCATCATGGTGTGGGGAGCGATCTCCTACACTGGCCGTACACCACTGGTGATCGTCGAGGGGACACTGAATAGTGCACCGTACATCCAAACCGTCATCGAACCCACCGTTCTACCATTCCTAGACCGGCAAGGGAACTTGCTGTTCCAACAGGACAATGCACGTCCGCATGTATCCCGTGCCACCCAACGTGCTCTAGAAGGTGTAAGTCAACTACCCTGGCCGGCAAGATCTCCGGATCTGTCCCCCATTGAGCATGTTTGGGACTGGATGAAGCGTCGTCTCACGCGGTCTGCACGTCCAGCACGAACGCTGGTCCAACTGAGACGCCAGGTGGAAATGGCATGGCAAGCCGTTCCACAGGACTACATCCAGCATCTCTACGATCGTCTCCATGGGAGAATAGGAGCCTGCATTGCTGCGAAAGGTGGATATACACTGTACTAGTGCCGACATTGTGCATGCTCTGTTGCCTGTGTCTATGTGCCTGTGGTTCTGTCAGTGTGATCATGTGACGTATCTGACCCCAGGAATGTGTCAATAAAGTTTCCCCTTCCTGGGACAATGAATTCACGGTGTTCTTATTTCAATTTCCAGGAGTGTAGTAGCAGCAATAATGAAAATAAAAAAAGACTCTATATGGGACAAGTATGACCAAGAGATAAGAAAAATCACTAGACCAGATAACCAACTTGCTGCTGGTATTCGCGAACTCGATAAATACCTCAATGAAGAGTATTTAGATCGAAAAAAAGATCCGCTTGAGCGGTGGCACGAGCGTCGTCAGTTACATCCTCAAGTGTATGCATGTGTGTTAAAGAGATTTTGCATAGTAGCGACATCTGTGCCCTGCGAACGCGTTTTTTCACCGACGAGACAAATCTTTATGGAACGAAGAACACTGTTATCAACGAACAAAGTTCGTAAATTAATGTTTTTTACATAATAATATGCAAATTTTTGTAATATTTCACTTGAAAATTAGAAGACTGATTATTTAAAGAATGATTATACAAAGCACAAAAAGTATGCTTTAGAATACGATCTATGGCTCAAATGGCTCTGAGCACTATGGGACTCAACATCTTAGGTCATAAGTCCCCTAGAACTTAGAACTACTTAAACCTAACTAACCTAAGGACTTCACACACACCCATGCCCGAGGCAGGATTCGAACCTGCGACCGTAGCAGTCCCGCGGTTCCGGACTGCAGCGCCAGAACCGCTCGGGCACCGCGGCCGGCTATTCGTGCCCTTCGTGCCCTTTTTTTTTTTTTTTTTTTTTTACTATTAGTACCAATGTTATATAATACAATGCATCGTGACAAGCAAAGTAACATGATAAATGCCGTATGACATGACAGATGTCATCAAATATACTGTTTGTCATATCGTGCACTATGACACATTCAGGGGTCATAGTTACTTTTCCTATGTCTAATTGTTTGGTAACAAATTATAAGTGTTAGTGTTTCTTCTGTTAATGATAAACGTACTATTGTTTTTGCCATATAGTATGTAACCTGTACCTAAAGCAGAAATATTTTTTGTTGGTTACTTCCAAAACTTTAAAAAAGTCGATTATTTATGAAAGTGCATTTTTATTCACAAAAAAACGCATTTAGCATGTTCTGTAATATTCCTACAATGAACTAATAAAGAAATAAATAAATATATTTTAAAATTAAAATACTACGAGTGCACTGTATGTGAAGTAGTTGACTGCCACATTTTACCCATTTGTGTAAGTAACTGGTTTATTTGCCCTTTCGAAGTCTCATTACTCGACATAAAACTGTAATAATACAGGCAATGGCAACACTGGTCATTATTTAAAAGACATGCTTAACGAATAAAAGAGCGTGTGCAGTAGCGGTAGCAAAGCGAGCGAACTGTCTATCTGGAAATCGAGATGGGAGCTAACGAACTAAAAGAGAGACCTAGTTCTCGACGGAACCGCGAACTAAACTCGAACGTTCCCAGTCACGAACTGTTATGCGCAAGACTAGTTGTAAGTCTATTGGACTGACGACCTCAGATATTAAGTCCCACAGTGTTTAGAGCCAATTCAGCCATTTAAAAACACAACACTTGTTACTGACTACCAACATGGCCTAAAAAAAAGGTTAGCACTTATACTCTGGTTATTAGCAACTGGATGCATTTATACTGGTCACCCAGAATATTATGACCACCTACAGGGTGTTTCAAAAATGACCGGTATATTTGAAACGGCAATAAAAACTAAACGAGCAGCGATAGAAATACACCGTTTGTTGCAATATGCTTGGGACAACAGTACATTTTCAGGCGGACAAATTTTCGAAATTACAGTAGTTACAATTTTCAACAACAGATGGCGCTGCAAGTGATGTGAAAGATATAGAAGACAACGCAGTCTGTGGGTGCCCCATTCTGTACGTCGTCTTTCTGCTGTAAGCGTGTGCTGTTCACAACGTGCAAGTGTGCTGTAGGCAACATGGTTTATTCCTTAGAACAGAGGATTTTTCTGGTGCTGGAATTCCACCGCCTAGGTCACAGTGTTGTTGCAACAAGACGAAGTTTTCAACGGAGGTTTAATGTAACCAAAGGACGGAAAAGCGATACAATAAAGGATCTGTTTGACAAATTTCAACGGACTGGGAACGTGACGGATGAACGTGCTGGAAAGGTAGGGCGACCGCGTACGGCAACCACAGAGGGCAACGCGCAGCTAGTGCAGCAGGTGATCCGACAGCGGCCTCGGGTTTCCGTTCGCCGTGTTGCAGCTGCGGTCCAAATGACGCCAACGTCCACGTATCGTCTCGTGTGCCAGAGTTTACACCTCTATCCGTACAAAATTCAAACGCGGCAACCCCTCAGCGCCGCTACCATTGCTGCACGAGAGACATTCGCTAACGATATAGTGCACAGGATTGATGACGGCGATATGCATGTGGGCAGCATTTGGTTTACTGACGAAGCTTATTTTTACCTGCACGGCTTCGTCTATAAACAGAACTGGCGCATATGGGGAACCGAAAAGCCCCATGTTGCAGTCCCATCGTCCCTGCATCCTCAAAAAGTACTGGTCTAGGCCGCCATTTCTTCCAAAGGAATCATTGGCCCATTTTTCAGATCCGAAACGATTACTGCATCACGCTATCTGGTCATTCTTCGTGAATTTGTGGCGGTACAAACTGCCTTAGACGACACTGCGAACACCTCGTGGTTTATGCAAGATGGTGCCCGGCCACATCGCACGGCCGACGTCTTTAATTTCCTGAATGAATAATTCGATGATCGTGTGATTGCTTTGGGCTATCCGAAACATACAGGAGGCGGCGTGGATTGGCCTCCCTATTCGCCAGACACGAACCCCTGTGACTTCTTTCTGTGGGGATACTTGAAAGACCAGGTGTACCGCCAGAATCCAGAAACAATTGAACAGCTGAAGCAGTACATCTCATCTGCATGTGAAGCCATTCCGCCAGACACGTTGTCAAAGGTTTCGGGTAATTTCATTCAGAGACTACGCCATATTATTGCTACGCATGGTGGATATGTGGAAAATATCGTACTATAGAGTTTCCCAGACCGCAGCGCCATCTGTTGTTGAAAATTGTAGCTACTGTAATTTCGAAAGTTTGTCTGCCTGAAAATGTACTGTTGTCCCAAGCATATTGCAACAAACGGTGTATTTCTATCGCTGCTCGTTTAGTTTTTATTGCCGTTTCAAATATACCGGTCATTTTTGAAACACCCTGTGTCTAATAGCCGGCATGCCCCCTTTGGCACAGATAACAGTGGCAACGCTTCGTGGCATGCAAGCAATGTGGCCTTGGTAGATTGCTGGAAGGTGTTGGCACTACATCTACACACGCAAGGGACCTAATTCCTGTAAAGTCCGGGGAGGGGGGCGTTGAGTCTTGACGCCATATTCAATCACATCGCAGATGTGTTCGATTCCGTTCAGATACAACGAGTTGGGCGGTGTGGGGGAGAGGGGGGGGGGCGGCAGCACATCAATTAGAATTCGCCACTCTGTTCCTACAGCCACTCCATCACACTCCTGGCCTTCTTGAAAAACGCCACTGCCGTCGGGAAACACGATCGTCATGAAGGTGTGTACATGGTCTGCAACCAGAGTACCATACTCCTTGGCCGTCACGGTTCCTTGCACGTGCTCCACTGCACACATGGATGCCCAAGTGTATATTCCCCAGAGCATAATAGCTTTTCTCCGCCCGCATTACAGGTGTCAAGGAGCTTATAACGACACAGCCTCCCCCAAGATTAATATGAAATGTCTGATACCACCTTTTCTTTTATGCATCCGGGTAGTTATCGGACGAATCCGAGCTTCCCAAGGCCTTGTATGTGTATCGTTCTAGGTATCGACCTATCCAATTTGCTAAAACACCGAATATTTTTGTGGAAGGACGCATATTGTCGTAATTGTCAATAGATTGTTGCCATGAACAAAATTATGTATAAATCCTAAATCAAATATTTAATTGAGAAATTGAAGTAATAAATATGTAGCAACAAATGTTAAGAAGCTGTGGAAATGTTGGCATAAATAACTAACGCCTCTAATTACCATAATTGCATTTGATTAATTAGTTAACACAGAAAACTTCATTATCTTGAGAAACAGCTTCAAAGTTATTACCAAGCGATGTATTTTCATTTGTTATCTATTTTTATGTCCTCCTCGGTAATTAATATTCTTTGTAATTACATTCCTAATTAACCCTCCAATTGTTTACATCACACAACTTTTCGATTTCCAGAATTTGTGGCTTTACTTGTGCATTTTATGTTCAAAAATGGTTCAAATGGCTCTGAGCATTATGCGACTTAACTTCTGAAGTCATCAGTCGCCTAGAACTTAGAATTAATTAAACCTATCCACCTGTTAATGTGGACAGAGGGCAAATGTAAACATAAGTAGAATGAACACCCGTCATTTCGTCAACCATCGTCAGTTGAAGAATTGTGTGAGTAGAATGTACACCGACGAAGAGAAGGCAGAAAAGCTACTCATCTATGGGGAATATAAGTTAACAAAACAGAAACTGCAATACTGTTCCCTTATGTACGGGCACATTTAGTACAGTAGTTTAATCCTTGTAAATACTGCTGTGTAGAGTAGGCGTACAGTGAAGGCAGTCCTTCCTACAAACTACATCGACATAACGTTTCTTTTACTGTTGTTGTTGCTGAAGGTAGGTGAAATGCAACGCAGGCAGCGGAACTCCAAAGAGAGCGATATCCTGACCAGAACCCACCTTCCCGACGGATGTGTTCTCGTCTTCTTGCGACGCTTCAGGAAACGGGAAGTTTCAACGCAGTCGTCGTAGCACTCGCACAAACGAAGCTGCCGAAGTTACTGTTGTCGCTTCCGCTGCTATGAATCCAGATGTTAGCACACGACAGCTTGAACACGAGATTGCCGTTCCTAAAACCAGTTTACATCGTCTTCTTACACGTCACCGGTTTCATCCAACATCAAGAATTGAATGGGAATGATTTCCAGAATCGCGCACAGTTCTGCCAGTGGGCACACAGCAAATCCTCGCCAACCCGAACTTCTTCTCCAGTGTTCTATTCACTGATGAATGTTACTTCTCAAATAAAGGACAGGTAAATACAAGGAACATGCATTATTCGTCCAGCGACAACCCACGATGACTTAGACAGGTGGAACATCAGCGTTAATAGAGAGTTAACGTCTGGTGTGCGATGCTTGGTACTGCAATTATTGGCCCTTATTTGATGAATGGTAATCTAAAGGACACAGCGTATGCCAACTTTCTCTGACAAATTGTTCCTCCTCTTCTGGATGAAGTGCCGCTAAGGACCAGAATGGTTATGTGGTATCAACGCGACGGATGTCCAGCAGATAATGCCTTGGGTCCATGTCGTGTTCTGAACCGAAGGTATCCTGGTAGGTGGATTGGTCAAGGAGGAACAGTTACTTGGCTTGCTAGGTTTCCTGATTTAAATCCTCTGGACTTTTTTCTTTGGGAATGCGTTAAAGACGTTGTCTATCGCGATACTGCAACAACTCCGGAGGATATGCAGGAACGTATCGTGCTTATTTGTATTTCTCTTCAGCAGGCAACACTGGAAGAAATAAATACACTCCTGGAAATTGAAATAAGAACACCGTGAATTCATTGTCCCAGGAAGGGGAAACTTTATTGACACATTCCTGGGGTCAGATACATCACATGATCACACTGACAGAACCACAGGCACATAGACACAGGCAACAGAGCATGCACAATGTCGGCACTAGTACAGTGTATATCCACCTTTCGCACCAATGCAGGCTGCTATTCTCCCATGGAGACGATCGTAGAGATGCTGGATGTAGTCCTGTGGAACGGCTTGCCATGCCATTTCCACCTGGCGCCTCAGTTGGACCAGCGTTCGTGCTGGACGTGCTGACCGCGTGAGACGACGCTTCATCCAGTCCCAAACATGCTCAATGGGGGACAGATCCGGAGATCTTGCTGGCCAGGGTAGTTGACTTACACCTTCTAGAGCACGTTGGGTGGCACGGGATACATGCGGACGTGCATTGTCCTGTTGGAACAGCAAGTTCCCTTGCCGGTCTAGGAATGGTAGAACGATGGGTTCGATGACAGTTTGGATGTACCGTGCACTATTCAGTGTCCCCTCGACGATCACCAGTGGTGTACAGCCAGTGTAGGAGATCGCTCCCCACACCATGATGCCGGGTGTTGGCCCTGTATGCCTCGGTCGTATGCAGTCCTGATTGTGGCGCTCACCTGCACGGCGCCAAACACGCATACGACCATCATTGGCACCAAGGCAGAAGCGACTCTCATCGCTGAAGACGACACGTCTCCATTCGTCCCTCCATTCACGCCTGTCGCGACACCACTGGAGGCGGGCTGCACGATGTTGGGGCGTGAGCGGAAGACGGCCTAACGGTGTGCGGGACCGTAGCCCAGCTTCATGGAGACGGTTGCGAATGGTCCTCGCCGATACCCCAGGAGCAACAGTGTCCCTAATTTGCTAGAAAGTGGCGGTGCGGTCCCCTACGGCACTGCGTAGGATCCTACGGTCTTGGCGTGCATCCGTGCGTCGCTGCGGTCCGGTCCCAGGTCGACGGGCACGTGCACCTTCCGCCGACCACTGGCGACAACATCGATGTACTGTGGAGACCTCACGCCCCACGTGTTGAGCAATTCGGCGGTACGTCCACCCGGCCTCCCGCATGCCCACTATACGCCCTCGCTCAAAGTCCGTCAACAGCACATACGGTTCACGTCCACGCTGTCGCGGCATGCTACCAGTGTTAAAGACTGCGATGGAGCTCCGTATGCCACGGCAAACTGGCTGACACTGACGGCGGCGGTGCACAAATGCTGCGCAGCTAGCGCCATTCGACGGCCAACACTGCGGTTCCTGGTGTGTCCGCTGTGCCGTGCGTGTGATCATTGCTTGTACAGCCCTCCCGCAGTGTCCGGAGCAAGTATGGTGGGTCTGACACACCGGTGTCAATGTGTTCTTTTTTCCATTTCCAGGAGTGTAGCATATATACACCCGAATGTTGCCTACAGCATAGAGTAAAAGTTATATCGGTCAAGTAAAATATACGTTGGAGAGCCGAGGTGTGCTGGACAAACCTTGCACGCAGTTTTCTCTTCTTCAAAATTTTCTGGAGAATGTGATGAATATTTCATTTAGGGGAGTTGCTCCACTGAGACAGGTGGACACCCTGCGTCCGCACGGCCGCTGGTTAACACTGACTGCTCACAGCTGACTGGGCGAATGCACATTTGTTCTTTACAGTTGTCAGCTCAAGCTACGACTATAAATACTGCACTGACGTCACTTATATAAGCGGCGATGAAGAGGTTTCTGTTAGAGCACCCTACAGTCTAGGACCGGTAACCCTCTCATGCAAAATCGCCGTGAGCACTGGGGCAACCATGTCATCGACACACTGGGTTGAAGATACCCGTTTGGCAAAACAACGTGTCCTGACGTGTGGAGAAGTTCCCAACTGTCTGCTACGCGGGATCGTTTACCCTTCAAGGCCTTTTTCAAGGCATTAAAGCAATTATAATCGCTTGGGGAGTGTGCCCCGGGTAGCTGAGCGGTCAGCGCGACAGAATGTCAGTCGTAAAAGCCCGGGTTCGAATTCCCTCTGGGTCGGAGATTCTCTCCGCTCAGGGACTGGGTGTTGTGTTGTCCTAATCATCAACATCATTTCATCCCCATAGACGCCCAAGTCGCCGAAGTGGAGACGACTCGAAAGACTTGCATCCGGCGAACGGTCTACCCGACTGGAGGCCCTAGTCACACGACATCGCCTGGGGAGAGATCATGAATATAGGGCGGATGGTCGAGTGCCTCCCACTTGAATTGCGTTAAGCATTTGCGACTCGGGCATACGCGTTGTGAAGCAGCAGTACCCACTGTCTTTACGGTCGTTTTCGACAGACATGCTGCCCCCATACACTTACTTCATTTTTCGATGGATGTCTACCGGCGTTTGTCCTTCTGCAGGCAAGAAAAGACTAACAGCACGTTCGTCCTGTTTGGAGGCATTTCTGATAACATCGCCACAGTTCACGTTTTCGCATTTACCGCACGCATGTCGGAAAGACACAAATGGGATACTAATCACTTATCTACATGTTTGTACTTATATACCAGCACCGGAGTCGCACTTCTTTGCATATACGTTGCCTCAAAATGGAAACTTTTTGATAGCCCCTTATACGCGACATCTACATCTACATCCACATCCACATGGTAATTCTGCAATTCACACTTAAGTGCCTGGCAGAGGGTTCATCGAACCATTTTCATACTACAGGGTGATTCAAAAAGAATACCACAACTTTAAAAATGTGTATTTAATGAAAGAAACATAATATAACCTTCTGTTATACATCATTACAAAGAGTATTTAAAAAGGTTTTTTTTTTCACTCAAAAACAAGTTCAGAGATGTTCAATATGGCCCCCTCCAGACACTCGAGCAATATCAACCCGATACTCCAACTCGTTCCACACTCTCTGTAGCATATCAGGCGTAACAGTTTGGATAGCTGCTGTTATTTCTCGTTTCAAGTCATCAATGGTGGCTGGGAGAGGTGGCCGAAACACCATATCCTTAACATACCCCCATAAGAAAAAATCGCTGGGGGTAAGATCAGGGCTTCTTGGAGGCCAGTGATGAAGTGCTCTGTCACGGGCTGCCTGGCGGCCGATCCATCGCCTCGGGTAGTTGACGTTCAGGTAGTTACGGACCGATAAGTGCCAATGTGGTGGCGCTCCATCCTGCTGAAATATGAATTGTTGTGCTTCTTGTTCGAGCTGAGGGAACAGCCAATTCTCTAACATCTCCAGATACTGTAGTCCAGTTACAGTAGCACCTTCGAAGAAAAAGGGACCAAAAACTTTATTGGCTGAAATGGCACAGAAAACGTTCACCTTAGGCGAGTCACGTTCATACTGAGTTGTTTCCCGCGGATTCTCAGTGCCCCATATACAGACATTATGACGGTTGACTTTCCCGTTAGTGTGGAAAGTTGCTTCATCACTAAACACAATCTTTGAAACGAAAGATTCATCTGTTTCCATTTGAGCAAGGATAAAATCACAGAAATCGATTCTTTTAATCTTATCAGCTGCAGACAGTGCTTGAACCAATTTCAGACGATAAGGTTTCATAACTAACCTTTTCCGTAGGACTCTCCATACAGTTGATTGTGGAATTTGCAGCTCTCTGCTAGCTCTGCGAGTCGATTTTCCTGGGCTGCGAACAAATGCTAGCTGGATGCGTGCTACATTTTCATCACTCGTTCTCGGCCGTCCAGAACTTTTCCCTTTGCACAAAAACCCATTCTCTGTAAACTGTTTATACCAACGTTTAATACACCACCTATCAGGAGGTTTAACACCATACTTCATTCGAAATGCACGCTGGACAACTGTTGTCGATTCACTTCTGCCGTACTCAATAACACAAAAAGCTTTCTGTTGAGCGGTCGCCATCTTAGCATCAACTGACGCTGACGCCTAGTCAACAGCGCCTCAAGCGAACAAATGTACAACTAAATGAAACTTTATAGCTCCCTTAATTCGCCGACAAATAGTGCTTAGCTCTGCCTTTTGTCGTTGCAGAGTTTTAAATTCCTAAAGTTGTGATATTCTTTTTGAATCACCCTGTATTTCTCTACCATTCCACTCTCGAATGGCGCGTGGGAAAAAGGAAGACCTAAATCTTTCCGTTCGAGCTCTGATTTCTCTTATTTTATTATGATGATCATTCCTCCCTACGAGGGTGGGTGTCAACAAAATATTTTCGCAAACAGAAGTGATTTCATGCGTTGCCAAAGGTAGTGTTATAGGCCCTTTGCTGTTCCGTATCTATATAGACGATTTGGGAGACAACATGAGCAGCCGTCTTCGGTTGTTTGCAGATGACGCTGTCGTTTATCGACTAATAAAGTCATCAGAAGATCAAAACAAACTGCAAAACGACTTAGAAAAAATATCTGAATGGTGCGAAAAGTGGCAGTTGACCCTAAATAACTAAAAGTGTGTGGTCATCCACGGTGAGTGTTAAAAGGAACTCGTTAGACTTCGGTTACACGATAAATCAGTTAATCTAACAGCCGTAAATTCAACTAAATACCTAGGTATTACAATTACGAACAACTTAAATTGGAAGGAACA
The DNA here is from genome assembly GCF_023864275.1 of Schistocerca cancellata. Taxonomy (NCBI): domain Eukaryota; kingdom Metazoa; phylum Arthropoda; class Insecta; order Orthoptera; family Acrididae; genus Schistocerca; species Schistocerca cancellata. Next base: position 36,743,984 of record NC_064637.1, on the reverse strand, counting down.
CATAGAGAATGTTGTGGGGAACGCTAACCAAAGACTGCGTTTTATTGGCAGGGCACTTAGAAAATGTAACAGCTCTACTAAGGAGACTGCCTACACTACGCTTGCCCGACCTCTTTTAGAATACTGCTGCGCGGTGTGGGATCCTTACCGGGTAGGACTGACTGTGTACATCGAAAAAGTTCAAAGAAACGCAGCACGTTTTGTATTATCGCGAAATATGTGAGAGAGTAACACAGAAATTATACAGGATTTGGGCTGGAAACCATTAAAAGAAAGGCGTTTTTCGTTGCGACGGAATCTTGTCACGAAATTCCGATCACCAACTTTCTCTTCCGAATGCGAAAATATTTTGTTCACACCAACCTACATAGGAAGGAACGATCACCACGATAAAATAAGGGAAATCAGAGCTCGTACGGGAAGACATAGATGTTCATACTTTCCGCGCGCTATACGAGATAGCAATAATAGAAAATTGAGAAGGTGGTTCGATGAACCCTCTGCCAAGCATTTAAATGTGATTTGCAAAGTATCCATGTAGATCTAGACATTCGGAAGAGAATGTTGGTAATTGAAATTTCGTAAATAGATCTCGCCGCAAAGAAAACCGCCTTTGTTTCATTGGCTGCCACCCCAACTAGCGTATCACATCAGTGACACTCTCACCCCTATTGCGCGATAACACGAAACGAGCTGCCCTTCTTTGCACTTTTTCGATTTCCTGCGTCAATCCTACCTGGTAAGGATTCCATACCTCGCGTGCAATATTCCAGCAGAGTACGGACAAGTGTAATGTAGACTAGATTTGTCGCATCTTTGTTTCGCCTTCGCGCCAATATTATCTATGTGGTCTTTCCAGTTTAAGTTGCAAGTAATTGTAATTTCTAGGTATTTAGTCGAATGGACAGCCCTTAAATTTATGCGCTTTATCCTATACCCAAACTATATGGGATTCTTTTAGTACCCATGTGGATGACGTCGCACTTTTCTTTGTTTAGTGCCAATTTCCACTTTTCGCACCATACAGAAATTCTCTCTAGATCATTTTGTAACTGGAATTGATAGTGGGATGATTTTACTAGACGGTAAATTACAGAGTCATCTACAAACAATCTAAGGGGGCTCCTCGGATTATCACCTAGATCATTTTTGTAAATCAGAAAGAGCAGAGGGCCTATGACACTACCTTGCGGAACGCCAGATATCACTTTTGTTCTACTCGATGATTTACTGTCCATCACTACGAACTGTGACCTCTCTGAGAGGAAATCACGAATCCAGTCACACAACTGAGACGATACACCATATGCATGCAATTTGATTAATAGTCGCTTGTGAGGAACGGCATCAAAAGCCTTCTGGAAATCTAGAAATATGGAATCGATCTGAGATCCCTTGTCGACAGCACTCATTACTTCACGGGAATGATGTGTTGCACAAGAACGGTATTTTCTGAATCCGTGTTGGTTATGTATCAATAAGTCATTTTCTTCAAGGTGATTCATAATGTTCGAGGTCTCGGAACTTTTTGACAGACGGTGTATTGTCGTGTTGCCGTTCTTGGACCAACACACCTGTCACTAATCACTCCTCCAAAACTAAGACGGTCGTATCCGCCATTATTCTTCACCAAACACGCAAAAGCCAACAATGAACAGGTCAACGCACAGGCATTGTTGTATTCCCAGGCAGTCATGTGGCATTCACGTGGTACTTACACGGCAGTCACCTTCCAGTTAACGTTAGTACTGTCTGCACGTCACTGATCAGTATGGGAGAATTGATTTGAACCTGCCATATTGACCAGTGACGTACAAACTGTACTCCTCGCTATCGTACACTGTTACACGCGTGTAAAGGAGCTTTCTGACCGTCTGACCATTGCTTTTCACAAATGGTTCGAATGGCTCTCAGCACTATGGGACTTAACAGCAGAGGTCATCAGTCCCCTACAACTTAGAACTACTTAAACCTAACTAACCTAAGGTCATCACTCACATCCACGCCCGAGGCAGGATTCGAACCTGCGACCGTAGTGGTCGCGCGGATCCAGACTGAAGCGCTTAGAACCGCTCCGGCCGGCATTGCTTTTCATAATATATATAAATGACCCAGTAGATAGTGTCGGAAGTTCCATGGAGCTTTTCGCGGATGATGCTGTAGTATACAGAGAAGTTGCAGCATTAGAAAATTGCAGCGAAATGCAGGAAGATCTGCAGCGGATAGGCACTTGGTGCAGGGAGTGGAAATTGACCCTTAACATAGACAAATGTAATGTATTGCGAATACATAGAAAGAAGGATCCTTTATTGTATAATTATATGATAGCGGAACAAACACTGGTAGTAGTTACTTCTGTAAAATATCTGGGAGCATGCGTACGCAACGATTTGAAGTGGAATGGTTCAAATGGCTCTGAGCGCTATAGGACGTAACATCTGATGTCATTAGCCCCCTAGAATTTAGAACTACTTAAACCTAACTAACCTAAGTACATCACACACATCCATGCCCGAGGCCGGATTCGAACCTGCGACCGCAGCGATCTCGCGGTTCCAGACTGAGAAGTGGAATTATCATATAAAATTAATTGTTGGTAAGGTGGGTGGCAGGTTGAGATTCACTGGGAGAGTCCCTAGAAAATGTAGTCCATCAACAGAGGAGGTGGCTTACAGAACACTCGTTTGTCCTATACTTGACTACTGCTCATCAGTGTATCCGTTAACAGAGGAGATAGAGAAGATCCAAAGAAGAGCGGCACGTTTCGTCACAGGGTTATTTGGTAAGCGTGATAGCGTTACGGAGATGTTTAGCAAACTCAAGTGGCAGACTCTGCAAGAGAGGCGCTCTGCATCGCGGTGTAGCTTGCTGTCCAGGTTTCGAGAGAGTGCGTTTCTGGATGAGGTATCGAATATATTGCTTCCCCTTACTTATACCTCCCGAGGAGATCACGAATGTAAAATTAGAGAGATTCGACCGCGCACGGAGGCTTTCAGACAGTCGTTCTTCCCGCGAACCGTACGCGACTGAAATAGGATAGGGAGGTAATGACAGTGGCACGTAAAGTGCCCTCCGCCACACACCGTTGGGTGGCTTGCGGAGTATAAATGTAGATATAAAACTGGCGTCCCGAGATCGAGAGAATCGGATCCTGGCAGAGCGGCAGAGCGCCGAGACAAAGAGAATGATAGAGGCGTCTCGAGTTAGGATCGGGCTATGCCGAGTGACACTGCAGTACCTTACATATGCCGGCTGCGGGGACCCGCACGGAGCAGCCCTGGCAACCCGAGACGCCCGCAGCTAGCCACAGAGCTCCCGCATTGTCCGTCCTCCACCTGTCGGAAGCACCCGCCGCCATTGTAGGGCAGTCTCCGTGTCCCTGTCCCTGTCCCTTCCACCGTCTGAGGCGCCGCGGCTGTACCGCCAGGTGTCGTCTTCGCGTGCCGCCTGCATTCCGCTTGCGCACGTGCTCGCCACCACCCACAGCAGCAAAAACGAAGAACTGAACCTACCGATACCACAGGTCGCTCCCGTAATCGACAGAAGCTGAATTAACTTCTTTCGGCAATATATAATAATTCCAATCCCAAAGAAAGCAGGTGTCGACAGATGTAAAAATTACCGAACTGTCAGTTTAATAAGCCACGCCGGCCGGAGTGGCCGTGCGGTTCTAGGCGCTGCAGTCTGGAACCAAGCGACCGCTACGTTCGCAGGTTCGAATCATGCGTCGGCCTGATGTGTGTGATGTCCTTATGTTAGTTTGGTTTAATTAGTTCTAAGTTCTAGGCGACTGATGACCTCAGAACTTGAGTCGCATCGTGCTCAGAGCCATTTGAGCCATGATAAGCCACAGCTGCAAAATACTAACACGAATTCTTTACAGACGACTGGAAAAACTGGTAGAAGCCGACCTCGGAGAAGATCAGTTTGGATTCTGGAGAAATGTTGGAACACGTGAGACAACACTGACCCTACGACTTATCTTAGAAAATAGATTAAGGAAAGACAAACCTACGTTTCTAGCATTTGTAGCCTCAGAGAAAGATTTTGAGAATGTTGACTGGAATACTCTCTTTCAAATTCTGAGGCTGGCAGGGGTAAAATACAGGGAGCGGAAGGCTATTTACGATTTGTACAGAAACCAGCTTTACTGTATGGTTAAATGATGATGGCGTCCTCTTGCGTAAAATATTCCGGAGGTAAAATAGTCCCCCATTCGGATCTCCGGGTGGGGACTACTCAAGAGGATGTCGTTATCAGGAGAAAGAAAACTGGCGTTCTACGGATCGGAGCGTGGAATGTCAGATCCCTTAATCGGGCAGGTAGGTTAGAAAATTTAAAAAGGGAAATGGATAGGTTAAAGTTAGATATAGTAGGAATTAGTGAAGTTCGGTGGCAGGAGGAACAAGACTTTTGGTCAGGTGAATACAGGGTTATAAATACAAAATCAAATAGGTGTAATGCAGGAGTAGGTTTAATAAAGAATAAAAAAATAGGAGTGCGGGTAAGCTACTAAAAACAGCATAGAGAACGCATTATTGTGGCCAAGATAGACAAGAAGCCCATGCCTACTACAGTAGCACAAGTTTATATGCCAACTAGCTCTGCAGATGATGAAGAAATAGATGAAATGTATGATGAGATACAAGAAATTATTCAGATATTGAACGGAGACGAAAATTTAATAGTCATGCGTGAATTCGAGTGTAGGAAAAGGGAGAGAAGGAAACATAGTAGGTGAATATGGATTGGGGTTAAGAAATGAAAGAGGAAGCCGCCTGGTAGAATTTTGCACAGAGCATAACTCAATCATAGCTAATACTTGGTTCAAGAATCATGAAAGAAGGTTGTATACAGGGAAGAATCCTGGAGATACTAAAAGGTATCAGATAGATTATATAATGGTAAGACAGAGATTTAGGAACCAGGTTTTAAATTGTAAGACAATTCCAGGGGCATATGTGGACCCTGACCACAATCTATTGGTTATGAACTGTAGATTAAAACTGAAGAAACTGCAAAAAGGTGGGAATTTAAGGAGATGGGACCTGGACAAACTGACTAAGCCAGAGGTTGTCAGAGTTTCAGGGAGAGCATAAGGGAACAATTGACAGGAATGGGGAAAAAAACTACAGTAGAAGAAGAATGGGTAGCTCTGAGGGATGAAGTAGCGAAGGCAGCAGAGGATCAAGTAGGTAAAAAGACGAGGGCTAGTAGAAATCCTTTGGCAACAGAAGAAATGATTAATTTAATTGATGAAAGGAGAAAATTTAAAATGCAGTAAATGAAACAGGCAAAAATGAATACAAACGTCTCAAAAATGAGATCCACAGGAAGTGCAAAATGACTATGCAGGGATGGCTAGAGGACAAATATAAGGATGTAGAGGCTTATCTCACTAGGGGTAAGATAGATACTGCCTACAGGAAAATTAAGAGACCTTTGGAGAAAAGAGAGCCACTTGTATGAATATCAAGAGCTCAGATGGAAACCCAGTTCTAAGCAAAGAAGGGAAAGCAGAAAGGTGGAAGGAGTATATAGAGGGTCTATACAAGGGCAATGTACTTGAGGACAATATTATAGAAATGGAAGAGGGTGTGGTTGAAAATGAAATGGGAGATACGATACTGCCTCAAGAGTTTGACAGAGCACTGAAAGACCTGAGTCGAAACAAGGCCCCGGGAGTAGACAACATTCCATTAGAACTAATGATGGCCTTGGGACAGCCAGTCCTGACAAAACTCTACCATCTGGTGAGCAAGATGTATGAAACAGGCGAAATACCCTCAGACTTCAAGAAGAATATAATAACTCCAATCCCAAAGAAAGCAGGTGTTGACAGATGTGAAAATTACCGAACTATCAGTTTAATAAGTCACAGCTGCAGAATACTAACGCGAATTCCTTACAGACGAATGGAAATACTGGTAGAAGCCGACCTCGGGGAAGATCAGTTTGGATCCCGTAGAAATACTGGAACACGTGAGGCAATACTGACCCACGACTTATCGTAGAAAATAGATTAAGGAAAGACAAACGTACGTTACTAGCATTTGTAGGCTTAGAGTAAGTAGTTTTTGACAATGTTGACTGGAATACTCTCTTCCAAATTCTGAGGGTGGCAGGGGTAAAATACAGGGAGCGAAAGGCTATTTACAATTTGTACAGAAACCAGATGGCAGTTATAAGAGTCGAGGGACATGAAAGGGAAGCAGTGGTTGGGAAGGGAGTGAGACAGGGTTGTAGCCTCTCCTCAGTGTTATTCAATCTGTATGTTGAACAAGCAGTAAAGGAAACGACAGAAAAATTCGGAGTAGATATTAAAATCCATGGAGAAGAAATAAAAACTTTGAGGTTCGCCGATGACATTGTAATTCTGTCAGAGACAGCAAAGGACCTGGAAAAGCAGCTGAATGGAATGGACAGTGTCTTGAAAGGAGGATATAAGATGAACATCAGCAAAAGCAAAACGAGGATAATGGAATGTAGTCGATTGAAGTAGGGTGACGTTGAGGGAATTAGATTAGGAAATGAGACACTTAAAGTAGTAAAGGAGTTTCGCTATTTGGGAAGCATAATAACTGATGATGGTCGAAGTAGAGAGGATATAAAATGTAGACTGGCAATGGCAAGGAAAGCGTTTCTGAAGAAGAGAAATTTGTTAACATCGAGTATAGATTTAAGTGTCAGGAAGTCGTTTCTGAAGTATTTGTATGGAGTGTAGCCATGTATGGAAGCGTAACGTGGACGATAAATAGTTTACGCAAGAAGAGAATAGAAGCTTTCGAAATGTGGTGTTACAGAAGAATGCTGAAGATTAGATGGGTAGCTCACATAGCTAATGAGGAGGTACTGAATAGAGTTGGAGAGAGGAGACATTTGTGGCAAAACTTGACTAGAAGAAGGGATCGGCTGGTAGGGCATATTCTGAGGCATCAAGGGATCACCAATTTAGTATTGGAGGGCAGCGCGGAGGGTAAAAATCGAAGAGGGAGACCAAAAGATGAATACACTAAGCAGATTCAGAAGGATGTAGGTTGCAGTAGGTGCTGGGAGATGAAGAAGCTTGCACAGGATAGGGTACCATGGAGAGCTGCAGCAAACCAGTCTCTGGAGTGAAGACCGCAACAACAACAACAACAGGCAGAAGTATTGAGGCTTTCGTGAACACTGTAGCGTGGTGAAGCCTTTAGTGTTGCATGTTCCAAATGCACTCAAAAACCATAACAGCGAGGCCTTGGACAGATCGATTTCACGTCGAAATGTGCTGCATAGCTGTTCCGTGCTATTTACAGTTTGTACAGAAACCAGATGGCAGTTATAAGAGTCGAGGGGCATGAAAGTGAAGCAGTGGTTGGGAAAGGAGTAAGACAGGGTTGTAGCCTCTCCCCGATGTTATTCAATCTGTATATTGAACAAGCAGTAAAGGAAACAAAAGAAAAATTCGGAGTAGGTATTAAAATTCATGGAGAAGAAGTAAAAACTTTGAGGTTCGCCGATGACATTGTAATTCTGTCAGAGACAGCAAAGGACTTGGAAGAGCAGTTGAACGGAATGGACAGTGTCTTGAAAGGAGGATATAAGATGAACATCAACAAAAGCAAAACGAGGATTATGGAATGTAGTCAAATTAAGTCGGGTGATGCTGAGGGAATTAGATTAGGAAATGAGACACTTAAAGTAGTAAAGGAGTTCTGCTATTTAGGGAGTAAAATAACCGATGATGGTCGAAGTAGAGAGGATATAAAATGGAGACTGGCAATGGCAAGGAAAGCGTTTCTCAAGAAGAGGAATTTGTTAACATCGAGTATAGATTTAAGTGTCAGGAAGTCGTTTCTGAAAGTATTTGTATGGAGTGTAGCCATGTATGGAAGTGAAACATGGACGATAACTAGTTTGGACAAGAAGAGAATAGAAGCTTTCGAAATGTGGTGCTACAGAAGAATGCTGAAGATAAGGTGGGTAGATCACGTAACTAATGAGGAGGTATTGAATAGGATTGGGGAGAAGAGAAGTTTGTGGCACAACTTGACTAGAAGAAGGGATCGGTTGGTAGGACATGTTTTGAGGCATCAAGGGATCACAAATTTAGCATTGGAGGGCAGTGTGGAGGGTAAAAATCGTAGAGGGAGACCAAGAGATGAATACACTAAGCAGATTCAGAAGGATGTAGGTTGCAGTAGATACTGGGAGATGAAGAAGCTTGCACAGGATAGAGTAGCATGGAGAGCTGCATCAAACCAGTCTCAGGACTGAAGACCACAACAACACAACAACAACAGCTGTTCCGTAGGACATCCGGAATCGTAGAAAACAATCCGGCCATTCCGACAGCAACCTTGTTTGACAAATACAGACCGGAGTCCGGAACAGCGCCCATGGACGCCATAGAAATTCCACTTAGACTCCGCTATATGTGACAATACTACAAACAGAAGAGCCACATAATTGGGAATTGCCCTCAGTCACAGAGGGAAACTGCAAACATAATAGAATAATTCAAAAGCCAAGATCGCTTAAAAACTGTCTTCTGGATTACCGGTTTCAACACACTAAAGGTGCCATCATCGGATCTGTGAAGATATATCATGACAGGTTTGAGGGAGGGCTTACATGAGCTACACTACATGCATTACTATTAGCACAGTACCACATACCTGAATGTAGATTAACATTTGTAAACCATTAGGGTATAACGATACATGAGGCAGACCAGCTGATATAAAATAAGAACGTTTTTTGCAGGGCGTGGCCTGCCATGATAACGTAAATGCTTGTTATGAGGCTTGACGTGTAGTTGGTCAGCCTCGACAGTAAATCTTTCCTTGATGATTACCACTGCCACTGTTTTTTCCCCCTGTTCCCGTGCCCCCTCGGTTTGTCTGTGACGTGGCATTCCTTACGTTCACGTGCCTATGCAGGTATTCATAGTCGGTCCGTTCTACCTTCATAATAAGTGTATAGATACGTATACGTTCATAATGATTGTAGGCGCTACATTCTGGAACCGCGCGACCGCTACGGTCGCAGGTTCGAATCCTGCCTCGGGCGTGTGTGTGTGTGACGTCCTTAGGTTAGTTAAGTTTAAGTAGTTCTAAGTTATAGGGAACTGATGACCTCAGATGTTAAGTCCCTTAGTGCTCAGAGCCATTTGAAACATAATCAGTCTACAGCCTTTTATAGCAAATTAGTACTATTTTGGCGCTTATATTATAAGCCCGTAGTGCCCAGACAGGTAAAGACCAGCATACAGGTCTTAATCACTGGTCACATTGTATCTAAGTCGTGCTATCAACAGTTTACGATGTGTATATTCCTGACTTCCATATGTGTTCAAAAAATATTCAAATGTGTGTGAAATCTTATGGGACTTAACTGCTAAGGTCATCAGTCCCTAAGCTTACACACTACTTAACCTAAATTACCCTAAGGACAAACACACACACCCATGCCCGAGGGAGGACTCGAACCTCCGCCGGGACCAGCGGCACAGTCCATTCCATATATGAATAAGGGTAAATTATAATACACTCCTGGAAATGGAAAAAAGAACACATTGACACCGGTGTGTCAGACCCACCATACTTGCTCCGGACACTGCGAGAGGGCTGTACAAGCAATGATCACACGCACGGCACAGCGGACACACCAGGAACCGCGGTGTTGGCCGTCGAATGGCGCTAGCTGCGCAGCATTTGTGCACCGCCGCCGTCAGTGTCAGCCAGTTTGCCGTGGCATACGGAGCTCCATCGCAGTCTTTAACACTGGTAGCATGCCGCGACAGCGTGGACGTGAACCGTATGTGCAGTTGACGGACTTTGAGCGAGGGCGTATAGTGGGCATGCGGGAGGCCGGCTGGACGTACCGCCGAATTGCTCAACACGTGGGGCGTGAGGTCTCCACAGTACATCGATGTTGTCGCCAGTGGTCGGCGGAAGGTGCACGTGCCCGTCGACCTGGGACCGGACCGCAGCGACGCACGGATGCACGCCGAGACCGTAGGATCCTACGCAGTGCCGTAGGGGACCGCACCGCCACTTCCCAGCAAATTAGGGACACTGTTGCTCCTGGGGTATCGGCGAGGACCATTCGCAACCGTCTCCATGAAGCTGGGCTACGGTCCCGCACACCGTTAGGCCGTCTTCCGCTCACGCCCCAACATCGTGCAGCCCGCCTCCAGTGGTGTCGCGACAGGCGTGAATGGAGGGACGAATGGAGACGTGTCGTCTTCAGCGCTCAGAGTCGCTTCTGCCTTGGTGCCAATGATGGTCGTATGCGTGTTTGGCGCCGTGCAGGTGAGCGCCACAATCCGGACTGCATACGACCGAGGCACACAGGGCCAACACCCGGCATCATGGTGTGGGGAGCGATCTCCTACACTGGCCGTACACCACTGGTGATGGTCGAGGGGACACTGAATAGTGCACGGTACATCCAAACCGTCATCGAACCCATCGTTCTACCATTCCTAGACCGGCAAGGGAACTTGCTGTTCCAACAGGACAATGCACGTCCGCATGTATCCCGTGCCACCCAACGTGCTCTAGAAGGTGTAAGTCAACTACCCTGGCCAGCAAGATCTCCGGATCTGTCCCCCATTGAGCATGTTTGGGACTGGATGAAGCGTCGTCTCACGCGGTCTGCACGTCCAGCACGAACGCTGGTCCAACTGAGGCGCCAGGTGGAAATGGCATGGCAAGCCGTTCCACAGGACTACATCCAGCATCTCTACGATCGTCTCCATGTGAGAATAGCAGCCTGCATTGCTGCGAAAGGTGGATATACACTGTACTAGTGCCGACATTGTGCATGCTCTGTTGCCTGTGTCTATGTGCCTGTGGTTCTGTCAGTGTGATCATGTGATGTATCGGACCCCAGGAATGTGTCAATAAAGTTTCCCCTTCCTGGGACAATGAATTCACGGTGTTCTGATTTCAATTTCCAGGAGTGTATTTAGCGACGAAGCGTCATTCTCCAACAGCGATAATGTAAATCCACGATGGCTGCGACAAGTGAAACATCAGTGACCGTGGCGGGTTAATGTATGGTGCGGCATTATGGGAGGAAGGATAATTGGCCCCCACTTTATCGATGGCAGTCTGAATGGTGCAATGTATGCTAATTTTCTAAGTAATGTTCTCCCGATGTTACTACAAGATGTTTCACTGCATGACGGAATGGCGATGTACTTCCAACATGACGGATGTCCGGCACGTAGCTCGCGTGCGGTTGAAGCGGTACTGAATAGCATATTTCGTGACAGGTGGATTGATCGTTGAAGCAGCATACCATGGCCCGCACGTTCACCGGATCTGACGTCCCCGGATTTCTTTCTGTGGCGAAAGTTGATGGATATTTGCTATTGTGATCCACCGACATCGCCTGACAACATGCGTCAGCGCATTGTCAATGCATGTGCCAACATTAAGGAAGGCGAACTACTCGCTGTTGAGAGGAATGTCGTTACACATATTGCCAAATGCATTGAGGTTGACGGACATCATTTTGTGCATTTATTGCATTAATGTGGTATTTACAGGTAATCACGCTGTAACAGCATGCCTTCTCAGAAATGAGAAGTTCACAAACGTACATGAAATGAAATGTTCAAACGTACCTACGTTCTGTATTTTAATTTAAAAACCAACCTGTTACCAACTGTTCGTCTAAAATTGTGAGCCATATGTTTGTGACTATTACAGCGTCATCTATCACAAAGCGAGAAAAGTGGTCCAATTAAAACATTCATATTTATTTACTTACGACACGAATATGTAAATAAAATGGAGGTTCCTATTTAAAAAAAGATATTCGTTTGACCTATGGCAGCGACATCGAGCGGGCCAATCACAGCGCCATCTGGTTTCCCCCTTCAAGCTAGACAAGTTCAGTTCTTTGTAGTTTTTTCGTTTGACGCTTATTTCGTGCCATATTTGGCCTGATCACGATCAATGGACCACCCTGTATACATTACTATTAGTACAGTACCACATACATACATTTGTGAACCATTTGGATATAACGATACATGAGGCAGACCAGCTGATGTAAAATAATTGTCACAAAAATTATGGAACAACTGCTCTCACGGTTATTCTTTTCCATAAGATATGTAAAACCGCAGTCACAAGATGAAACTATTTGGTACATGACCCCTGCTCGACTGACGGTCGGCATCACACTGCCCTATTCCGCTCTGGTATACCTGCTGCGATTCTTGTGGTTCACAACCGGCCACCAGATAGCGCTGTCCCAGCAGTGCACACACAGTCCCACGGTGTAACCACTCATTACTACCACAATACAACTATACTTTTACTGCTAATCGAATACCCATGCAAAGAACGTTTTAGCATACATTACTGTACATACTATACATACTATGCGTACTATACATACTATAAAGTATGTCAATTACAGATTAAAAACGTCTGAAGCACAGGCATTATCCGTATTAGCGCCATACAAAACTACATACGTACGCGTGCAAAAAATCTGTCATCGCCCCGTATTTTCTCTTATGCCCAGTGGCAAAACTGTACACGGCGTTCCAAGTGGTCGCCATGCAATTCCTGGTGCATAGAAATATGGTACGGATGCAATCGATGTTGATCTAGCATTCTGAACACCAACGTTTTTGAGATTCCCAATTCTCGCGCAATTTGTCTGCTACTGATGTGCGGATTAGCCGCGACAGCAGCTAAAACAGCTACTTTGGCATCATCATTTGTTGCTGGCCGTGTTTGACGCTTCACATGTGGCTGAACACTTCTTGTTTCCTTAAATAACGTAACCATCAGGCCAACGGTCCGGACACTTGGATGATGTCGTCCAGGATACCGAGCAGCATACATAGCACACGCCCGTTGGGCATTTTTTGATCACAATAGCCACACATCAACACGATACCGACCTCTCCCGCAATTGGTAAACGGTCCATTTTAACACGGGTAATGTACCACGAAGCAAATACCGTCCGCACTGGCGGAATGTTACATGATAGCACGTACTTATACGTTTGTGACTATTACAGCGCCATCTATCACAAAGCGAAAAAAGTAGTCCAACTAAAACATTCATATTTCCTTACGTATTACACGAATATGTAATAAATAGTGGGGGTTCCTAATTAAAAAAACGCAGTTGATATCCGTTTGAATTATGGTAGCGCCATCGAGTGGGCCAATCACAGCACCATCTGGTTTCCCCCTTCACGCTAGACAAGTTTCGTTCTTTGTAGTTTTCCGTTTGACGCTTATTTCGTGACATATTTGTCCCGGTCACGATGAATGGACGACCCTGTATAGTGTAACTCATGTAAGCCCTCCGTTAAACCTGTCATGTGATATGTCCACAGACACGATGGTGGCACATTTAGTGTGTTGAAATGGCATTTAAGTGCCCTTGGCTTTTAAATTATTTCTACAACAGTGTGATCGCCCCACTACGCACTATGTGTTCACTGCAAAATAACAGAATATGCTGAGGTGACAAAAGTCATGGGATACGTAATAATATCGTGTCGGATCTCCTTTGGGCCAGGCGTGGTGCAACATCTCGACGAGGCACGAATTCAACAAGTCGTTGGAAATCCTGAACAGAAAGATTGAGCAACGCTGCCTCTATAGCCGTCCATAAGTGCTGTCGGTGCAGGATTTTGTGCAAGAACTGACCTCTCAGGTATCTCCCATTAGTGTTCAATGGGATTCATGTCAGGCTAGATGGGTGGCCAAATCATTCGGTCCAATTGTCCAGAACGTTCTTCAAAGTAAACGCGAACAATTACGACCTGGTGACATGGCGCACTGTCATCCATAAAAAATCCATCGTCGTTTGGGAATATGAAGTCTATGAATGGCTGAAAATGGTCTCCAAGTAGCCGAACATAACCGTTTACATTCAATGATCCGTTCAGTTGGACCAGAGGACTCTCTCCATTCCATGTTAACCCAGTCCACACCATTCTGAAGCCTTCACCAGCTTGCAAAGCGCCTTATTGACAACTTCTGTCCGTGGCTTCCAGAGGTCTACACCACACTCCAACCCTACCATCAGCTGTCACCAACTGGAATCGGGACTCATCTGACCAGCCCACGGTTTTGCAGTTGTCTACGGTCACTGTGCATCCCATATTCAGTTCTACGCTTACTTCAAGCAATATTGCTTCTCTGTTAGCGAAGACAACTCCACGAAAACGCTACTGCTGTCTGTTGTTAGGTGAAGGCCGTAGGCCACTGCGTCCTACATGGTGAGAGGTAATGCCTGAAATCTGGTATTCTCGGCACACTCTTGTCAGTGCGGATCTCGGAATAATGAATTGCCTAACGATTTCCAAAATGAAATGTACAATGCATCTAGATCCAACTACAATTGCGCGTTGAACGGCTGTTAATTCCCGTCCTGCGGCCATAAACATGCTGGAAACGATTTCACATGAATCATCAGAGTACAATTAACAGCTCCGCCACTCCACTGCCCTTTCATACGCTGCGTACGTGCATATACACTCCTGGAAATTGAAATAAGAACACCGTGAATTCATTGTTCCAGGAAGGGGAAACTTTATTGACACATTCCTGGGGTCAGATACATCACATGATCACACTGACAGAAGCACAGGCACATAGACACAGGCAACAGAGCATGCACAATGTCGGCACTAGTACAGTGTATATCCACCTTTCGCAGCAATGCAGGCCGCTATTCTCCCATGGAGACGATCGTAGAGATGCTGGATGTAGTCCTGTGGAACGGCTTGCCATGCCATTTCCACCTGGCGCCTCAGTTGGACCAGCGTTCGTGCTGGACGTGCAGACCGCGTGAGACGACGCTTCATTCAGTCCCAAACATGCTCAATGGGGGACAGATCCGGAGATCTTGCTGGCCAGGGTAGTTGACTTACACCTTCTAGAGCACGTTGAGTGGCACGGGATACATGCGGACGTGCATTGTCCTGTTGGAACAGCAAGTTCCCTTGCCGGTCTAGGAATGGTAGAACGATGGGTTCGATGACGGTTTGGATGTACCGTGCACTATTCAGTGTCCCCTCGACGATCACCAGTGGTGTACGGCCAGTGTAGGAGATCGCTCCCCACACCATGATGCCGGGTGTTGGCCCTGTGTGCCTCGGTCGTATGCAGTCCTGATTGTGGCGCTCACCTGCACGGCGCCAAACACGCATACGACCATCATTGGCACCAAGGCAGAAGCGACTCTCATCGCTGAAGACGACACGTCTCCATTCGTCCCTCCATTCACGCCTGTCACGACACCACTGGAGGCGGGCTGCACGATGTTGGGGCGTGAGCGGAAGACGGCCTAACGGTGTGCGGGACCGTAGCCCAGCTTCATGGAGACGGTTGCGAATGGTCCTCGCCGATACCCCAGGAGCAACAGTGTCCCTAATTTGCTGGGAAGTGGCGGTGCGGTCCCCTACGGCACTGCGTAGGATCCTACGGTCTTGGCGTGCATCCGTGCGTCGCTGCGGTCCGGTCCCAGGTCGACGGGCACGTGCACCTTCCGCCGACCACTGGTGAACACATCGATGTACTGTGGAGACCTCACGCCCCACGTGTTGAGCAATTCGGCGGTACGTCCACCCGGCCTCCCGCATGCCCACTATACGCCCTCGCTCAAAGTCCGTCAACTGCACATACGGTTCACGTGCACGCTGTCGCGGCATGCTACCAGTGTTAAAGACTGCGATGGAGCTCCGTATGCCACGGCAAACTGGCTGACACTGACGGCGGCGGTGCACAAATGCTGCGCAGCTAGCGCCATTCGACGGCCAACACCGCGGTTCCTTGTGTGTCCGCTGTGCCGTGCGTGTGATCATTGCTTGTACAGCCGTCTCGCAGTGTCCGGAGCAAGTATGGTGGGTCTGACACACTGGTGTCAATGTGTTCTTTTTTCCATTTCCAGGAGTGTACATCAGTCAGTGTGCAAGACGGAGTCAGACGCACTCCACTCAAAAATGTCATTCAGTCAATATTTCCGCAGTACCAGTGATACATCGCAGTCTATGTCAGAATACAGTACTGGCCATTAAAATTGCTACACCACGAAGATGACGTGCTACAGACGCGAAATTTAACCGACAGGAATAAGATGCTGGGATACGCAAATGATTAGCTTTTCAGAGCATTCACACAAGGTTGGCGCCGGTGGCGACACATACATCGTGCTGACACGACGAAAGTTTCCAACCGATTTCTCATACACAAACAGCAGTTGACCGGCGTTGCCTGGGGAAACGTTGTTGTCATGCCTCGTGTAAGAAGGAGAAATGCGTAGCATCACGTTTCCGACTTTGATAAAGGTCGGATTGTAGCATATCGCGATTGCGGTTTATCGTATCGCGACATTGCTGCTCGCGTTGGTCGAGATCCAACGACTGTTAGCAGAATATGGAATCGGAGGGTTCAGTCGGTTAATACGGAACGCCGTGCTGGATGGCAACGGCCTCGTATCACTAGCAGTCGAGATGACAGGCATCTTATCCGTATGGCTGTAGCGGGCCAGGTCAGGGCAGTGCAGTAAGTGGTATAGCACTTAACAGCCAAATCAGTCAAACAAATCAGTAACAGCTTGCACTGTACCTGCTTGAGCATTATCCTGCAAAATGATGCTCAGGTCCTGCATAAAGTGTCATCAGTAAAGTCTCTAAGGTGGTCGTATGCTGTGTTCCAAAAATGATCAGCATATAGACAGAAGTGATGACACTTTCTGCAGGACCTGACCATCATTTTGCAGAATGATGCTCAAGGACATACGGTGCAAGCTGTTACTGATTTGTTTGACTGATAGGGCTGCTAAGGGCTATACCACCTACTGCACTCCCCTGACTTAAGCCCTCGTGAGTTCAACTCCATTCCTTAACTGAAGGAAACACTTCACGGCATTCGCTTCAGAACTGCTACAAATTCGTCGGGCAATAGACCGCGCTGATCCAACTGTCAACACAACTGGCACTGCTAAGAGTATCCTACGACCTCCACATCGCTGGCAACGGGTTATACACAATGCTGGTGACTATTTGAAGGTCAATAAACTTTGAAACACGTATCTGTTTTGTACGATCTGTAAATAAATAGCTGCCACTATTAAAGTTCCAACCCTCGAATTTGAGCGCGTTTGTTATCGCCACATGTCCACAGCACGTGGTACCAGATTCTTAACAGAACGATACCGAGGACATGCAGCTCTACTGTATGATTAAATGATGATGGCGTCCTCTTGGGTAAAATATTCCGGAGGTGAAATAGTCCCCCATTCGGATCTCCGGGCGGGGACTACTCAGGAGGACGTCTTTATCAGGAGAAAGAAAACTGGCGTTCTACGGATCGGAGCGTGGAATGTCAGATCCCTTAATCAGGCAGGTAGGTTAGAAAATTTAAAAAGGGAAATGGATAGGTTAAAGTTACATATAGTGGGAATTAGTGAAGTTCGGTGGCAGGAGGAACAAGACTTTTGGTCAGGTGATTACAGGGTTATAAATACAAAATCAAATAGGGGTAATGCAGGAGTAGGTTTAATAATGAATAAAAAAATAGGAGTGCGGGTTAGCTACTACAAACAGCATAGTGAACGCATTATTGTGGCCAAGATAGACACAAAGCCCATGCCTACTACAGTAGTACAAGTTTATATGCCAACTACCTCTGCAGATGACGAAGAAATAGATGAAATGTATGACGAGATAAAAGAAATTATTCAGGTAGTGAAGGGAGACGAAAATTTAATAGTCATGGGCGACTGGAATTCGTCAGTAGGAAAAGGGAGAGAAGGAAACATAGTAGGTGAATATGGATTGGGGGGAAGGAATGAAAGAGGAAGCCGCCTTGTAGAATTTTGCGCAGAGCATAACTTAATCATAGCCAACACTTGGTTCAAGAATCATAAAAGAAGGTTGTATACCTGGAAGAATCCTGGAGATACTAGTAGGTATCAGATAGATTATATAATGGTAAGACAGAGATTTAGGAACCAGGTTTTAAATTGTAAGACATTTCCTGGGGCAGATGTGGATTCTGACCACAATCTGTTGGTTATGGACTGCAGATTGAAACTGAAGAAAATGCAAAAAGGTGGGAATTTAAGGAGATGGGACCTGGATAGACTGAAAGAACCAGAGGTTGTAGAGAGTTTCAGGGAGAGCATAAGGGAACAATTGACAGGAATGGGGGAAAGAAATACAGTAGAAGAAGAATGGGTAGCTCTGAGGGATGAAGTAGTGAAGGCAGCAGAGGATCAAGTAGGTAAAAAGACGAGGGCTAATAGAAATCCTTGGGTAACAGAAGAAATATTGAATTTAATTGATGAAAGGAGAAAATATAAAAATGCAGTAAATGAAGCAGGCAAAAAGGAATACAAACGTCTCAAAAATGAGATCGACAGGAAGTGCAAAATGGCTAAGCAGGGATGGCTAGAGGACAAATGTAAGGATGTAGAGGCTTGTCTCACTAGGGGTAAGATAGATACTGCCTACAGGAAAATTAAAGACGCCTTTGGAGAGAAGAGAACGACTTGTATGAATATCAAGAGCTCAGATGGCAACCCAGTTCTAAGCAAAGAAGGGAAGGCAGAAAGGTGGAAGGAGTATATAGAGGGTCTATACAAGGGCGATGTGCTTGAGGACAATATTATGGAAATGGAAGAGGATGTAGATGAAGACGAAATGGGAGATAAGATACTGCGTGAAGAGTTTGACAGAGCACTGAAAGACCTGAGTCGAAACAAGGCCCCGGGAGTAGACAACATTCCATTTGAACTACTGATGGCCTCGGGAGAGCCACTCATGACAAAACTCTACCATCTGGTGAGCACGATGTATGAGACAGGCGAAATACCCTCAGACTTCAAGAAGAATGTAATAATTCCAATCCCAAAGAAAGCAGGTGTTGACAGATGTGAAAATTACCGAACTATCAGTTTAATAAGTCACAGCTGCAAAATACTAACGCGAATTCTTTACAGACGAATGGAAAAACTGGTAGAAGCCGACCTCGGGGAAGATCAGTTTGGATTCCGTAGAAATGTTGAAACACGTGAGGCAATACTGACCTTACGACTTATCTTAGAAGAAAGATTAAGAAAAGGCAAACCTACGTTTCTAGCATTTGTAGACTTAGAGAAAGCTTTTGACAATGTTAACTGGAATACTCTCTTTAAAAGGTGGCAGGGGTAAAATACAGGGAGCGAAAGGCTATTTACAGTTTGTACAGAAACCAGATGGCAGTTATAAGAGTCGAGGGGCATGAAAGGGAAGCAGTGGTTGGGAAAGGAGTAAGACAGGGTTGTAGCCTCTCCCCGATGTTATTCAATCTGTATATTGAGCAAGCAGTAAAGGAAACAAAAGAAAAATTCGGAATAGGTATTAGGATTCATGGAGAAGAAGTAAAAACTTTGAGGTTCGCCGATGACATTGTGGTTCTGTCGGAGACAGCAAAGGACTTGGAAGAGCAGTTGAACGGAATGGACAGTGTCTTGAAAGGAGGATATAAGATGAACATCAACAAAAGCAAAACGAGGATAATGGAATGTAGTCAAATTAAGTCGGGCGATGCTGAGGGTATTAGATTAGGAAATGAGACACTTATAGTAGTAAAGGAGTTGTGCTATTTAGGGAGTAAAATAACCGATGATGGTCGAAGTAGAGAGGATATAAAATGTAGACTGGCAATGGCAAGGAAAGCTTTTGTCAAGAAGAGGACTTTGTTGACATCGAGTATAGATTTAAGTGTCAGGAAGTCGTTTCTGAAAGTATTTGTATTTAGTGTAGCCATGTATGGAAGTGAAACATGGACGATAACTAGTTTGGACAAGAAGAGAATAGAAGCTTTCGAAATGTGGTGCTACAGAAGAATGCTGAAGATAAGGTGGGTAGATCACGTAACTAATGAGGAGGTATTGAATAGGATTGGGGAGAAGAGAAGTTTGTGGCACAACTTGACTAGAAGAAGGGATCGGTTGGTAGGACATGTTTTGAGGCATCAAGGGATCACAAATTTAGCATTGGAGGGCAGTGTGGAGGGTAAAAATCGTAGAGGGAGACCAAGAGATGAATACACTAAGCAGATTCAGAAGGATGTAGGTTGCAGTAGATACTGGGAGATGAAGAAGCTTGCACAGGATAGAGTAGCATGGAGAGCTGCATCAAACCAGTCTCAGGACTGAAGACCACAACAACAACAACAACCGACCAGTGGCAAACAAGAAGGCCGGAACCTGATCACGACAGATCCCTGTGACAGGTGCAGCGAAGGAGACACTCCGCAGCACGAGATTCTCTGTGGAATGGTCAGCGAAGTTTGGAGAACTTAGTAAACTAATACTCTGCTTGATAAAACATTAGTGTTTTGCCACTTGATTATACATACATTCGTGTATAAAAATAACTTTTTTGACTCACAACAAATTACAATGGCGGCTACATCCCTTGTCAAAGTATGCGCCTCGTAACGTGTCCTGGATTCTTCGAAGCGTTATATACAGACTTTTGGTGCTTCTGAAACCCATAAAAATAGAAAGTTCTTATGTCAGAATGAAACCGGCGGGCCATCACGATGGGGTTTTGAAAAATACCTTGAAAAACAAAGCAGTTATTTCAAAAACATGTCAATTCCTTGTCTCGTTTTTCTAAGTTCAAAAGTTCAAGAAAAATATTTAAAATTTGAAGAAAAAAAAACGCTCTCGTTAAGGACCCCTAAATTGAATCATCTTTCATTTTCGAGAAATCACATGAATCGGTTAATCTGTCGAGGCTCGTGAGTACTTCGCGGTGAAAAATGCCGTTTCGAGGATAACGTGTTTAAGGTTGGGAATAACAGACAAAAGATTCTCTCAAACCTACGGTAAATATGCGATCCTAGGATCGTAGAGGTATTCTTCCTCTTCCTTAGACAAGTTCTGCTTGTGAATTTGGTGCTGTATTTTCTCAATCCCGGCTCTTTTAACAAACAGAGACAGCCTTTGTACCGTGGTGGCCACACATTTGCTGTCATATGATTCCGCGAAGTTTTTGCTGTTCGCCCCTATGATGATGATTCCTAAATCGTTCATAGTATTCAGAATAGATTATTAACCTTCACTGAGAACATCTGCAGCTGTACATGATGCTACATCGACAGTGTTTGCCCCACAATGAAGATATTTCGGTACCAGTTTCCAAATACACTCGGTGAAGCTCTCGTTGTCATTTTGTTTATTGGCAAGGGTGTATGTTTTAAGCAAATCTTCGTTAGACAGTAAGTCGTACACTGCTCGAATCTTTCCTCGAGCTAATTCTTCGAGCGCCTGCATTTGCCTGTATTTTGGTCGGCGCACTGTTCCATTCAACATGCTGTAACTTCTAAAATACTTATCACAGTCGAAAAATTCGTTTGCAGGCATAATCTATTACTTCAGAAATCGTCCGTCTTGACCAGAGCCTCCCCTAAGTCATTTCCTACCTGCAAGAGATCTGCCGCTACATGCATAATCGCCCACTCAGCACACCCCATCTAGCACTTGAGACGCACCGAGAAATTATAATTTCTAACTTGTCTGTGGGCAGCAGCCTTTTCAGTAGTTGCAGGGGCAACAGTCTGGATGATTGACTGATCTGGCCCTGTAACACTAACCAAAACGGTCTTGCTGTTGTAGTACTGCGAACGGCTGAAAGCAAGGGGAAACTACAGCCGTAATTTTTCCCGAGGGCATGCAGCTTTACTGTATGATTAAATGATGTTGGCAGTGAAACATGGACGATAAATAGTTTAGACAAGAATAGAATAGAAGCTTTCGAAATGTGGTTCTACAGAAGAATGCTGAAGATTAGATGGGTAGATCACATAACTAATGAGGAGGTATTGAATAGAATTGGGGAGAAGAGGAATTTGTGCCACAGCTTGACTAGAAGAAGGGATCGGTTGGTAGGACATGTTCTGAGGCATCAAGGGATCACCAATTTAGTACTGGAGGGCAGCGTGGAGGGTAAAAATCGTAGAGGGAGACCATGAGATGAATACACTAAGCAGATTCAGAAGGATGTAGACTGCAGTAGGTACTGGGAGATGAAGGAGCTTGCACAGGATAGAGTAGCATGGAGAGCTGCATCAAACCAGTCTCAGGACTGAAGACCACAACAACAACAACAAGAAGTGTGGGTTCAGCGTGAGAAGACAAGAAAAATAGCAAAAACATGAACAAATTATTGTGCATTTTTTAATGACAGCATTAGAAACGGCCTTCAAAAGAATTGTGGTGAACGTCGACAGCCTAGTCGGTCAACAAACTGCTTAACAACAGCAAACTGGAGAATTTCTATCGACACCGAGACGTAGCAGGAGCTGCCCTACAAATGGAGTATCCTTCTGCACGGAGTCGGACTCTGGTTGACAGCTAGCCACGGTGAACTGTATCGAGTGTCAAATCACTTCACATTTACAATGTTCAATTAATTATGTACGTTCGTAAGTAAATAATAATACAATGAACGCTGTCACGGCCGGATATTTCAGCTGCAAAGAATTCTTCCGGGCTGTATGGCCGTGGTCCATGGAACTCTTCTATCCTTGACGTTTCGTCCGAAGCTACGTTGGACATCTTCAGAGGTTCTCCTGGTTGTGCTGAGTCTTGCCGACTGACGAGTCGGACGTCAAAGAAGGGCCTAAATACTGTGGAAAGTGGGCGTGGTCTGCAGAGATAAACCTTGTCAAGGAAAAATATAACTATCAACCATAGTACGTCGAAGATAAAAACTTCCGCAGAGTTAAAACATCTAAAGCAGGCTTTTGAGAAGAATGGGTACGCTAGTAAGGCAATAAATAGAGTTTTGCGAGCGAATAACAGGAGGCCTAAGGACAACGATAGGACACAGCGATGGAAGAACACGGTTTCGCTACCCTTCATCAAAAAAGAAATGGATCAAATCGGCCAGATTTTAAGGAAACATAACGTTCGACCAATTTTCAGATCAATTAAGAAAACAGGCCAAGCACTTCATTCCGTTAAGGATAAACGTCCCCCTCTGTCTGCAAGTGGTGTATACAAGATTCCGTGTACATGTGGTAGGGTCTACATTGGAAGTACAAAGAGAAGTGTGAATACACAGTTGAAGGAACATAAAAGTCTTTGCCGACTAGGGAAAACAGACAAGTTAGCCGTGGTGGAACATGCTATTCAGTCGGGTGATCACGTAGTGAAATTTTCGGAAACTGAAGTTTTGTGTACTACGAGGAACTATTATCCACGGCTATATAGAGACGCCATAGAAATATATTAACATGGGGATAATTGTAACAGAAAAGTAGCCATGGAACTCAGCGATATATGGACAGTGGCGCTACAGAATCGATGAGAAGTTTTTATCTTTGACATAATGTGATCGATAGTTATATTTTATCCTTGACTTGACAAGTTTTATCTCTGTTGTTGCGTAAGTGAAAAAAATTATATTTCACTTAATTGTTACATATTTATAAAAGTATACAAATGGCTCTGAGCACTATGGGACTTAACTTCTGAGGTCATCAGTCCCCTAGAACTTAGAACTACTTCAACCTAACTAACCCAAAGACATCACACACATCCATGCCCGAGGCAGGATTCGAACCTGCGACCGTAGCGGTCACGTGGTTCCAGACTGAAGCTCCTAGAACCGCACGACCACATAGGCCGGCTATAAAAATATACACCGAGAGACATAAACATTATGAACACCCGTTCAATAACGTGTTGGACCGTTGTTCACACACAGTATAGCAGCGATTCTGCTTGGCATTGATTCTACAAGCCCTTAAAAAGTTTCCCAAAGTATGTCGCACCAGCCGTCTACACACAGATCGAGCAATTCCAGCAAATTATGGGACGGCGGTTTGTGGGCATCGAGATGGCACACGATATGTGGTCCAGTGGGTACAGGTTAGGGACTTTGCTGGCTAAGACATCAATGTGAGTTCACTATCATGCACCTCAAACCACTGCAGTTCGATTCTGGTCACATGACTCGGAGAGTTATCCTGCTGGAAGATGTGTTCGCCATCAGAGAAGGTGGTCCTCAGTAATGTTCACGTAGTGCACTGTTCTCATGGTGTCTTCAGGAACTACCCTAAGTTCCATAGAAGCCCAACGCAATGTACCACATAGCGTAATTCTGCTCTCACCGGCCTGTATCTGTGGCGCCGTGCGCGTTTATTGCAGCCTTTCGCCTGAATGATGGCGTGTAAGGACTAGAGATGGGGGATCCGCTCTTGAACTAATTCATAGAGTTGAATCTTTCAAAGGAGTGAACAATCAGTGATTCAGAAAAAAAGAACGGTAGCTCCAAACGTTTCCCACGGCAGAGAGAGAGAGAGAGAGAGAGAGAGAGAGAGAGAGAGAGACGGAGCATATCAGCAGCGCCTCTGCTGGTCACAGCACAGTGCACGCCACACAACACAGCCAGCGCCGGCCTCTGCCCTGCTTCTACCTTGGCTGCCTGCATTGTGCAGTGCCCCACTGGATTTTGTGTTTCACACATGCCGTGCCATCTCTGTGCGTCGTCTGCCGCGCGCAGTGTCTGGCGCAGCTTAACTTTGCATCGCACTCTGTTGGCGATCGTTTCAGTCGCACGTCCTGCCCTCTGGGCAGTTGATGCGAGCAACAGGACAGAGAGCCACCTAGCGGATAACATAGGAACTACTTGCAACAACCTGCTCGCAAGGGAACGGACGATTTGTCTCGGAGCGGGTGAGTTCACCGCTCCCCCCACCCTCGGAACTCGCCCGCTCAACGCTCACCCCGCTGTCTCGACTCTAGCCAGAGCGTGGAGCAAAGCGACTCAGGTGTCACTCTGGTCTCTGTGGTCTCAGCTCACGCAGTAATATAGCTCGCGGCTCGACCTGCTCGACTCAGCGCCTCTGCATCGGAGTTCGTCCCCACTGGATACTGTTCTTCGTAGTAATACCGCTATGTATATTACATTATTATGTTATGTATACATCAATTGTTTTTATTTTATTTTTATTTGTTTAAACTGATTAGATTAGGTTCCTGATGACTCCTCTTACTATAGGATTTTTATTATGGACACTCGAATTTACGCTTTAATTACGAGCGAACTGATAAACGTATCGCAAAATGTGATACACCAATATTTTCCTTGTTTTATTCTGCGTAAGGCTATATGCAGCACTTTCGTTTTACAGTCAAATTTATATTTTTTTTTTCTTATTCTGGTACGGATTTTGCGATTTTAGGCGTCTTCGGAAGGAAACGTTCACTTTAAAAATATATGGCTTGCGATGTATTTGTATGAGGTTAATGAAATTTTAATACATTATAGCCAAATATATTGTTAATGTAAATCTCAAGTTACAACATTTTCCGATCACCCAAAAAACCACGATAGTGCAAAATAAATCAATAATCAAAAACTTTGTCATATCGTGGAAATTTCAATAAACAATACAAAATTCTTACTCATTATCTGTGTTACTTCAAAATAGGATCAAATAAGATCAAAATACAGGTATAGTACTGGAATAAACCAAGTTTAAAGGGCAATGTGCCTTCCATTTATTTTCTATTGTAAATGAGTGGCGAGTCATGAAAAAGAGCTAATTCATTTCAGGGAGTGAACAGTTCTGATCCAATCTCTGAAAAGAACAGTTTTTCCCATCTCTAGTAAGGACCCAACCACAGGTCTAGTGTAACAACAAGTGTGACTCAACCGACAGACGACACGTTTCTATTGGTTGGTTGTTTCGGGGAAGGAGACCAGACAGCGAGGTCATCGGTCTCATCGGATTAGGGAAGGACGGGGAAGGAAGTCGGTCGCGCCCTTTGAAAGGAACCATCCCGGCATTTGCCTGGAGCGATTTAGGGAAATCACGGAAAACCTAAATCAGGTTGGCCGGACGCGGGATTGAACCGTCGTCCTCCCGAATGCGACTCCAGTTTCTAACCACTGCGCCACCTCGCTCGGTCGTTTCTATTGATATGCAGTGAAAACTCAATGAAGCTGTGTCCACTCCAATCGTAGCTAACGACGTCGTTGGTCCGACACAGAAACACGTAGGACTTGTGTAATGTGGAGATCCATGTTGAACAATGGCTTTTCGGTGATGAGCTCCAAAACTATTGTGCCTACTCCAGCACTGTACTCTGCTGTCGGATCTGACACAGATCGCTGCCTATCCTGGATTATACAGTGGGGAATCCTCCGACCTCCAGGTTTTGTGATGAGACGTGGTCGTCCAATACCATAGGGCCTACTCATTGTTTCACTATGCTTCAATCACTTTACATAGGTGCTCACGACAGTAGTACGCAACAGCCGTTCATCTTCACCGTTTCGGAGACTCTCGTTTAACCGCAACAATGTCCTCTTTCTCAAAACCGAATATACACTACTGGCCATTAAAATTGGTACACCAAGAAGAAATGCAGATGATAAACGGGTATTCATTGGACAAATATATTACACTAGAACTGACATGTGATTACATTTTCATGCAATTTGGGTGCGTAGATTCTGAGAAATCAGTACCCTGAACAACCACCTCTGGCCGTAATAACGGCCTTGATACGCCTGGGCATTGAATCAAACAGAGCTTGGATGGCGTGTACAGGTACAGTTACCAATGCAGCTTCAACACGATACCACAGTTCATCAACAGTAGTGACTGGCGTATTGTGACAAGCCAGTTGCTCGGCCACCATTGTCCAGACGTTTTCAATTGGTGAGAGATCTGGGGAATGTGCTGGTCAGGGCAGCAGTCGAACATTTTCTGTATCCAGAAAGGCCCGTACAGGACCTGCAACATGCGGTCGTGCATTATCATGCTGAAATGTAGGGTTTCAAAGGGATCGAATGAAAGATAGAGCCACGGGTCGTAACACATATGCATTTTAACGTCCACTGTTCAAAGTGCCGTCAATGCGATCAAGAGGTGACCGAGACGTGTAACCGATGGCACCACATACCATCACGCAGGGTGATACGCCAGTATGGCGATGACGAATACACGCTTCTAATGTCCATTCACCGCGATGTCGCTAAACACGGATGCGACCATCGTGATGCTGTAAACAGAACCTGGATTCATCCGAAAAAATGACGTTTAGCCATTCGTGCACCCAGGTTCGTCGTTGAGAACACCATTCCAGGCACTCCTGCCTGCGATGCAGCGTCAAGGGTAACCGCAGCCATAGTCTCCGAACTGATAGTCCATGCTGCTGCAAACGTCGTCCAACTGTTCGTACAGATGGTTGTTGTGTTGCAAACGTCCCCATCTTTTGACTCAGGGATCGAGACGTGGCTGCACGATCCGTTAGAGCCATGCGGATAAGATGCCTGTCATCTCGACTGCTAGTGATACGAGGTTGTTGGGATCCAGCACGGCGTTCCGTATTACCCTCCTGAACCCACTGATTCCATATTCTGCTAACAATAATTGGATCTCGACCAACGCGAGCAGCAATGTCGCGATACGATAAACCGCAATCGGGATAGGCTACAATCCGACCTTTATCAAAGTCGGAAACGTGATGGTACGCA
The DNA here is from genome assembly GCF_023864275.1 of Schistocerca cancellata. Classification (NCBI taxonomy): domain Eukaryota; kingdom Metazoa; phylum Arthropoda; class Insecta; order Orthoptera; family Acrididae; genus Schistocerca; species Schistocerca cancellata. The sequence goes on along the minus strand of NC_064637.1, from coordinate 36,716,464 downwards.
TTTCTCCTCCTTACACGAGGCATCACAACAACGTTTCACTAGACAACGCCGGTCAACTGCTGTTTGTGTATGAGAAACCGGTTGGAAACTTTCCTCACGTCAGCACGTTGTAGGTGTCGCCACCGGCGCCAACCTTACATATCACAGCATCTTCTTCCTGTCGGTTAAATTTCGCGTCTGTAGCACGACATCTTCGTTGTGTAGCAATTTTAATCGCCAGTAGTGTATCAGTATTCCACATTTGCGCCCCATATCTTCGTTATAAAGACTGCCCATTCGTCTCTCTTCCGCTCATATTCTTTCCTTACTACGTCACGTGCCCGAAACACCACCAGGAAGTGGTCGTGATATTTTGGCTCATCAGTGTATGTACCAATAAGAACTTATTTATATTTAATTATCATGCTTATATTTAGGTACCGCTTTGACCCGCCAGGGTAGCCGAGAGCGCTAATGCGCTGCTTCCTGGACTCGGGTAGGCGCGCCAGCCCGGGATCGAATTCACCCAGTGGATTAACGACGAGGGCCAGCCTGGATGTGGTTTTTAGGCGGTTTTCCACATCCCACTTGGTGAATACCGGGCTGGTCCCCACGTCCCGCCTCAGTTACACGACTCGCAGACACGTCCACACTATTTCATGGTTTACAGTAGATGCAGACAGCTGAGGTACAGTAATTCTGTCCAGGGGTCATGGGGTGGCGTTAGGAAGGGCAGCCGGTCACCCCTTAAAATTAGTCACGCCAAATCCGTACTTAACCCTGCTGACCCAGCACACGATGCGGGAAAGAGGCAGCAGCAAAAGAAGAAAAAGATTTAGGTACCGCTTCCAAAAGCGTCATGCTCGAAACCTGGTAGCAATGAATAAAAAAGATGTATAAAAAAAGCATCTCTGATGGAAAAATTTGTAGGTGCAAAACGGCATGCAAGAGATGTATCAAATTATATCTCCTGAACTATGTGTCATACAACGATATAATTTACACGTACATTGACGGACAGTCAACCTGACTGCTGGTCGAGTGCAGCCCTTCTGTCCACCACGCCACTACGAGGGGAGGGGGGAGAGGGGTTGTGGGCTGTCTTTTACACCCGCGCGAGCTTCGCAGTGCACAGTTTCACAGCAGGCTGGGTTGACCTGGTCCATTCTGCAGGGACTCGAAAGAGGAAGCATCCGAACTTCTACCCGGGAACGAACCAAGCAACTCTAGATTCAGAGTCTTACGGTCTACACACAAGACCACCACGGCCCTGCTGTGTGTATATACTGTGTAGTGGGTACAATCAATAGTAAAAAAAACGGTAAATTAAAACATCTTGTTTGACGTTGAAGTTATACTACATGAACAGAGAACATGTAGCGAACTTTTTTTCCTTTCATAACTTTGTGGGTGCAGGTGGGGGGGGGGGGGGGGGTCAGAGAGGAAAAAGTTTCCAAAAGCTTTGAAGCTGTGTGTAAACTCTGTTGGAAATCTCTACTGGATGAGTAGAGTCTGGGTAATCCGCGCGCCATGAGTTACGTTGAGTCCCGACATGCACATATTTTCTGTCTTTAATACCGGAGTTTTATGTTAAACCAGTAAACGTGAAATTATACTTCTCAATGAGTAGGTTAAGACAGCACTTTAAATTTTTGATTGGGTCAGTAATTATATGAAGTACTGAAAATGAAATGTTCGTTGGCTGTTAGATGGGCACCCCACAACTGGCTACGGGTGACCAGGTGACTGTAATAAACAGACAAAAAGATCCGATATCGTTTGTCTACACGATGGGCTCTAAGTCTTGGGAATCGATGACAGTCTTCCGGTGTCTAGCAGTTTCGGTTGCGAGTGGCTTAAGGCGGCGCGACCACGTGAACCTAGCCGTGAATTTGCCAGGTGCCAGAATTGTGAGCAGCTGCCGATACGCACTGAAGGGGCTGCTTATAACACCGCCCTACAACCGATTGCACAGTATTCTTCGTTTATCTGCGACATTCGCCAACTTTTATTAACGGAAGAGAATGCAAATATGCAAAGAAGAGTTCCCAGACTGGTCACGGGTGTGTTCAGTGAGCGTGAGAGCGTCACAGAGGTGCTCAGAACACTGCAGTGGGAGACAGGCGGTGAAGAGAGACCTCGTCCAGCCCGGAGCACCTTACTCTCAAACCTCCGACTGCCCTCATTCCAAGACGAGATACACCGCTTCCTCCAACACAAGCTTCCCGCTATGAGAGCACACTTAAAATCGGGAAAATTCTGTCTCATACGTTGGGAGGGGGAAGAGCGATGGGTTCTCTCACCATATACCTCCCAAAACTGGAGAAGCAAGGTCAAAAATGAATGCATTCACACCCACCACCACACGCCGTATGGTGACTTACAGAGAACATATGTAGCTGTAAATATCCCGAGGGCAGCTAATTAATGCAGTATCTTTCTGATTAAGTAAAAATTAAATTTTAAGCGTTTTTACGCCCGGTGCTCCTCCTCCTCCTCCTCCTCCTCCTCCTCATCATCATCATCAGCCAATTCAGTCATTAAATGATGCGGCCTCTTCGAGTCGTGGATTCAGGTGGGCTTTCAGAAGTCTTCTCCAAGTGGGACGGTCTTGGGCAGTTGTCTGCCAGGTGTTACCAGCGATCTTCTTGATGTCTTTGTCCCATCTGTCTGGTGGTCTTCCTCTAGGCCTCTGGTGCTCTCTCGGACTCCACTCCAGTACTAGCTTCGTCCACCTGTTGTCTTTTCATCTTGCGACGTGGCCAGCCCACTGCCATTTCAAGGAACCTACTGTCTCTGAGATGTCATTAACTTTCGTCACAGACCGGATGTCATCTGCCCTTTTCCGGTCCTTTCTTGTATAGCCCAGCATTGATCTCTCCATAGCTCTCTGTGCTGTCCTAAGTTTCCCTTTTGTGAATGAGTTCAATGTCCATGTCTCGCATCCGTACGTCATCACAGGAAGAATGCATTGATCAAATACTGCTTTCTTCAGATTTACTGGCATTTTTGATCTGAATACTTCTGAATTCTTCCCAAATGCTTGCCAACCAAGCTTGATGCGTCGATAGATTTCTGGTCTTATGTCTCCCTTCATATTTATAATCTGGCCAAGGTAGACATATTCACTGACCTCTTCTGGTAGACTGTCCTTGACTTTCACATCTCCAGCTGGGACCCATTTGTTGGATATTACTTTTGTTTTGGAAAGGTTCATGTTCAAGCCAACCAGCTGACATTCCGATGCAAGATCTGTAACTAAGTTTTGGAGCTCTGCGAAGTCTTTGGCCAGTAAGGCAATATCATCAGCAAATCTCAAGTTGGTAAGCCTGCTTCCATTAATTCTAATTCCCTTACCTTCCCAGCTCAGCTTTGACATAGCCATTTCCAATACAGCAGAGAACAGTTTTGTGGAGATGGGATCGCCTTGCTTGACACCCCTCATGATGCGGAATTCTTGAGTTGATTCGCCGATGTTAACATAAGCTGAAGAATTCTCGTAGATTTTCCTGAGCACTTCAATGTACGCTGCTCCCACTCCTTGCTCACTCGAAGCTTGGAGGACAGCTACGTGGCTAACGGAGTCAAATGCCTTTTCAAAGTCAACAAAGGCAATGCAGAGAGGCAGTTGGTATTCATTCGCTCTGCTTATCACTTCACTAACGGTCAGAATGTGGTCAATAGTGCTAATATTGCTTCGGAATCCAGCTTGTTCTATAGGTTGGGCTGAGTCTAGGGTGGAACTAATTCGGTTTAACAAGATCTTTGTAAAAATTTTGTACAAAATTGAGAGCAAGCTGATAGGACGGTAGTTTTTAATATTGTGAATACTTCCTTTCTTGTGTATCAAAATAATCTTAGCCTTGTTCCACGATTGTGGGATTGAAGCACAGTGCAGGCAGGAAGTAAATACTTTTGCCGGTGCTCCTAATCCAACATATTTCCATTGGAGCGAGAGCGCACTGATAAAAGAATTGTAGGAAAGAGAAAATGGCATCAAGGACTGGGGATGAGGAGCATATGAGATGGATATTGCGGGGGGAGGGGGGGGAGGTAACAGACGGAAGTGTCTGTACTCACCAACGCTTTTCAGTGTTTATGCTGAGAAACTACTTCACAATATACACTACGTGATCAAAAGTATCCGGACACATGGCTGAAAATGACTTACAAGTTCGTGGTGCTCTCCATCGGTAATGCTGGAATTCGGAATTCAGTATAGTGTTGGCCCATTCTTAGCCTTGATGCCAGCTTCCACTCTCGCAGGCATACGTTCAATCGGGTGCTGGAAGGTTTCTTGGGGAATGGCAGCCCATTTCTCACGGAGTGATGCACTGACAAGAGGTATCGATATCGGCTGGTGAGGCCTGGCGTTCTAAAACATCACAAAGGTGTTCTATAGGATTCAGTTCAGGAGTCTATGCAGGCCAGTCCATTACAGGGATGTTATTGTCGTGTAACCACGCCGCCACAGGCCGTGCATTATGAATAGGTGCTCGATCGTGTTGAAAGATGCAATCGCCATCCGCGAATTGCTCTTCAACATTGGGAAGCAAGAACGTGCTTAATACATCAGTGTAGGCCTGTGCTGTGATAGTGCCACGCAAAACAACATGGGTTGCAAGCCCACTCCACGAAAAACATGACCACACCGTAACACCGCCTCCGAATTTTACTGTTGGCACTACACACGCTGGCGAATGACGTTCACCGGGCATTCGGCATACCCATACCCTGCCATCAGATCTCCACACTTTGTACCGTGATTCGTCACTCCATACAACGTTTTTCCACTGTTCAATCGTCCAATGTTAATGCTCCTTACACCAAGCGATGCGTCGTTTGCAATGTACCAACGTGACGTGTGGTTTATAAGCAGCCGTTCGACCATGAAATACAAGTTTTCTCACCTCCCACCCAATTGTCGTAGTACTTACAGTGGATCCTGATGCAGTTTTGAATTCCTGAATGATGGCATCGATAGATGTCTGCCTATTACACATTATGACCCTCTTCAACTGTCGGCAGTCTCTGTTAGGCAACAGACGAGGTCGGCCTGTACGATTTTGTGCTGGAAATGACCATTAACGTTTCCACTTCACCATCACACTGGAAACAGTGGACCTAGGGATGTTTAGGAGTGTGGAAATCTCGCGTACAGACGTATGACACAAGTGACACCCCATCACCTGACAACATTCGAAGTCCGTGAGTTCCACACAGCGGCCCATTCTGCTCTCTCACGACGTCTAATGACTACTGAGGTCGCTGATATGGAGTACCTGGCAGTAGGTGGCAGCACAGTGCACCGAAAATGAAAAACGTGTGTTTTTAGGGATGTCCAGATACTTTTGATCACATAGTGTAATAGGGAAAGCAAAACGCATACTAGCAGGAGTGGATGCTAATGATATACATTGTTGACAGACTCAGACCAAAAAGTACAACGAAGGGAAAAGTGAGAAGCTGCTGTGAAATGAGAGCAACTGCAAGAAATATGAGGGTACTATCAAAACGTTTTTGGAGGAAAGGCGTTGCAAGCATTAAAATCATTTGGTAAAGTGTTGCGACAGAAACTGAAGCTGCGTGGACGATACAAGAAAGGGAATATACACTCCTGGAAATTGAAATAAGAACACCGTGAATTCATTGTCCCAGGAAGGGGAAACTTTATTGACACATTCCTGGGGTCAGATACATCACATGATCACACTGACAGAACCACAGGCACATAGACACAGGCAACAGAGCATACACAATGTCGGCACTAGTACAGTGTATATCCACCTTTCGCAGCAATGCAGGCTGCTATTCTCCCATGGAGACGATCGTAGAGATGCTGGATGTAGTCCTGTGGAACGGCTTGCCATGCCATTTCCACCTGGCGCCTCAGTTGGACCAGCGTTCGTGCTGGACGTGCAGACCGCGTGAGACGACGCTTCATCCAGTCCCAAACATGCTCAATGGGGGACAGATCCGGAGATCTTGCTGACCAGGGTAGTTGACTTACACCTTCTAGAGCACGTTGGGTGGCACGGGATACATGCGGACGTGCACTGTCCTGTTGGAACAGCAAGTTCCCTTGCCGGTCTAGGAATGGTAGAACGATGGGTTCGATGACGGTTTGGCTGTACCGTGCACTATTCAGTGTCCCCTCGACGATCACCAGTGGTGTACGGCCAGTGTAGGAGATCGCTCCCCACACCATGATGCCGGGTGTTGGCCCTGTGTGCCTCGGTCGTATGCAGTCCTGATTGTGGCGCTCACCTGCACGGCGCCGAACACGCATACGACCATCATTGGCACCAGGGTAGAAGCGACTCTCATCGCTGAAGACGACACGTCTCCATTCGTCCCTCCATTCACGCCTGTCGCGACACCACTGGAGGCGGGCTGCACGATGTTGGGGCGTGAGCGGAAGACGGCCTAACGGTGTGCGGGACCGTAGCCCAGCTTCATGGAGACGGTTGCGAATGGTCCTCGCCGATACCTCAGGAGCAACAGTGTCCCTAATTTGCTGGGAAGTGGCGGTGCGGTCCCCTACGGCACTGCGTAGGATCCTACGGTCTTGGCGTGCATCCGTGCGTCGCTGCGGTCCGGTCCCAGGTCGACGGGCACGTGCACCTTCCGCCGACCACTGGCGACAACATCGATGTACTGTGGAGACCTCACGCCCCACTTGTTGAGCAATTCGGCGTTACGTCCACCCGGCCTCCCGCATGCCCACTATACGCCCTCGCTCACAGTCCGTCAACTGCACATAAGGTTCACGTCCACGCTGTCGCGGCATGCTACCAGTGTTAAAGACTGCGATGGAGCTCCGTATGCCACGGCAAACTGGCTGACACTGACGGCGGCGGTGCACAAATGCTGCGCAGCTAGCGCCATTCGACGGCCAACACCGCGGTTCCTGGTGTGTCCGCTGTGCCGTGCGTGTGATCATTGCTTGTACAGCCCTCTCGCAGTGTCCGGAGCAAGTATGGTGGGTCTGACACACCGGTGTCAATGTGTTCTTTTTTCCATTTCCAGGAGTGTATGATGTCTTGCAAGAAAAGTGAAGCACCCGAGGGACAATTTTGGATGTCAGTGTAGCTTCGTACACCTTCAGTGTGCAGGTGTAAGTGGTCGCCAGCACGCCGGTCAGCAAAGATGTATCGTCAGGATCGATAGTAGGCCCTGGATCAGGCGCGCCTGTCGCGATAGAGACCAGAGACACATCGACAAGCAACATGCCGCCAACGCCCCCTCGACATTAAGTATTTAGGAGGCTGCCGGTGTCCAGAGGAATGACTCACTATTTAGCTGCCAGTCCCATTGCAGACCACTTCACAGATTACAGTAGTAGATATTTTTAGCAATTGTTAAGCATTTATTTCGCTGTAACCTCAGAGAAATCTTTGTATTTTATGTTCTTTATATTATTTTAAAAAAAGCATTAACAACTGTTTACCAGTAAGGTTGTAGCAATGAGAAGTCTTTGCTGTAAGATTCAGAAGCATGTGACCCCCCTTACATTTCAAGGCGGTGGGTTACTCTGTACTGTTAATGAAATAAATAAATAAAGTAGTTAGCGAATAGAATTGTGGCTATAGCAAAATATCCGATATCGTCCGCAAGAGGACTATTACTGATGAGTGATGAGCTTGTGCCACAACACATGGATTCTATTCAAGGTACATGAAGAGTTTGACAGAGCACTGAAAGACCTGAGTCGAAACAAGGCCCCAGGAGTAGACAACATTCCATTAGAACTACTGACGGCCTTGGGAGAGCCAGTCCTGACAAAAGTCTACCATCTGGTGAGCAAGATGTACGAGACAGGCGAAATACCTTCAGACTTCAAGAAGAATATAATAATTCCAATCCCAAAGAATGCAGGTGTTGAAGGATGTGAAAATTACCGAACTATCAGTTTAATAAGTCACAGCTGCAAAATACTAACTCGAATTCTTTACAGACGATTGGAAAAACTGGTAGAAGCCGACCTCGGGGAAGATCAGTTTGGATTCCGTAGAAATGTTGGAACACGTGAGGAAATACTGACCTTACGACTTATCTTAGAAGGAAGATTAAGGAAAGGCAAACCTACGTTTCTAGCATTTCTAGACAGAGAAAGCTTTTGACAATGTTGACTGGAATATTCTCTTTCAAATTCTAAAGGTGGCAGGGGTAAAATAGAGGGAGCGAAAGGCTATTTACAATTTGTACAGAAACCAGATGGCAGTTATAAGAGTCGAGGGGCATGAAAGGGAAGCAGTGGTTGGGAAGGGAGTGAGACAAGGTTGTAGCCTCTCCCCGATGTTATTCATTCTGTATATTGAGCAAGCAGTAAAGGAAACAAAAGAAAAATTCGGAGTAGGTATTAAAATGCAGGGAGAAGAAATAAAAACTTTGGAGGTTTGCCGATGACATTTTAATTCGGTCAGAGACAGCAAAGGACTTGGAAGAGCAGTTGAACGGAATGGACAGTGTCTTGAAAGGAGGATATAAGATGAACATCAACAAAAGCAAAACGAGGATAATGGAATGTAGTCGAATTAAGTCGGGTGATGCTGAGGGAATTAGATTAGGAAATGAGACACTTAAAGTAGTAAAGGAGTTTTGCTATTTGGGGAGCAAAATAACTGTCGATGGTCGAAGTAGAGAGGATATAAAATGTAGACTGGCAATGGCAAGCAAAGCGTTTTTGAACAAGAGAAGTTTGTTAACGTCGAGTATAGATTTAAGTGTCAGGAAGTCCTTTCTGAAAGTATTTGTATGGAATGTAGCCATGTATGGAAGTGAAACATGGACGATAAACAGTTTGGACAAGAAGAGAATAGAAGCTTTCGAAATGTGGTGCTACAGAAGAATGTTGAAGATTAGGTGGGTAGATCACGTAACTAATGAGGAGGTATTGAATAGGATTGGGGACGAGAGAAGTTTGTGGCACAACTTGACTAGAAGAAGGGACCGGTTGGTAGGACATGTCCTGAGGCATCAAGGGATCACAAATTTAGCACTGGAGGGCATCGTGGAGGGTAAAAATCGCAGAGGGAGACCAAGAGATGAATACACTAAGCAGATTCCGAAGGATGTAGGCTGCAGTAGGTACTGGGACATGAAGAAGCTTGCACAGGATAGAGTATCGTAGAGAGCTGCATCAAACCAGTCTCAGGACTGAAGACCACAACAACAACAAATACTGCAAGTTCACGTATATAAAGAATAGAATTAATCCACGTGTGCATTTGTGGAATGATACTGGCCATCGATAACAACATCCTCTCCCTTGCTTCCTTGGTACAAGGCGCTACAGTGCCGACGAAGATACTACATTCACGTCATCAGCGGGTACGTAAGAGATTTCAGTTACATTCCTCTACGGCAGTTGGAACGTACACCAGAGTGCATTAGCGTTTTTCCTGTTTAGTGTTGTTTCCAAGGCCGAGCTGAGCGATCACAGTGAAGGACTCGGAGATGCCGCCTACATGTGTGAGCGAACGTTACCAACACTTTACCGACTTTAAAAGGGACATTATTGTGGGTCTGCATTATGCAGGCTGGTCGAATCGTGCAATGTCCAGATTTCTGAGGTATTCGGGTTGTACAATGGCCCGATGCTGGCCTGCTTGGGAATTTGAGGCCGTTTATACAGTCAAGGTTCAGGGCGAGCACGACTGACCACGATAAGAAAGGATTGCCGTATTGTCCGCTAAGCACATCACAACCGCTTCACATTTGTGCCTGCCGTCCGAGAACGAGAAATGGACTGCTTGAAACGTTCTGCACCGTCTTGCATCATTGATCGCAGATTAATCACAGATGGATTGGGAATTACGCTCCCATGCATCGGCTGCCACTAGCACCACAACACAAATGGCTGCATTTGAGGTGGTGCCGTCACCGGAAAGCATGGACTGCTAATAACCTGCTAATGAATAGCGTCGCATTGGGTTCAGCGACAAATCGCGGTCCTGCACTACCCCAGGTGATACTCGTTGGGGAGTACGAGGTGCATTCAAGTACTAAGGCCTCCGATTTTTTTTTCCAATTAACTACTCACCAGAAATCGATGAAACTGGCGTTACTTCTCGACGTAATGGCCCTGCAGACGTACACATTTTTCACAACGCTGACGCCATGATTCCATGGCAGCGGCGAAGGCTTCTTTAGGAGTCTGTTTTGACCACTGGAAAATCGCTGAGGCAATAGCAGCACGGCTGGTGAATGTGCGGCCACGGAGAGTGTCTTTCATTATTGTAAAAAGCCAAAAGTCACTAGGAGCCAGGTCAGGTGAGTAGGGAGCATGAGGAATCACTTCAAAGTTGTTATCACGAAGAAACTGTTGCGTAACGTTAGCTCGATGTGCGGGTGCGTTGTCTCGGTGAAACAGCACACACGCAGCCCTTCCCGGACGTTTTTGTTGCAGTGCAGGAAGGAATTTGTTCTTCAAAACATTTTCGTAGGATGCACCTGTTACCGTAGTGCCCTTTGGAACGCAATGGGTAAGGATTACGCCCCCGCTGTCCCAGAACATGGTCACCATCATTTTTCCAGCACTGGCGGTTATCCGAAATTTTTTTGGTGGCGGTGAATCTGTGTGCTTCCATTGAGCTGACTGGCGCTTTGTTTCTGGATTGAAAAATGGCATCCACGTCTCATCCATTGTCACAACCGACGAAAAGAAAGTCCCATTCGTGCTGTCGTCGGGCGTCAACATTGCTTGGCAACGTGCCACACGGGCAGCCGTGTGGTCGTCCATCAGCATTCGTGGCACCCACCTGGATGACACTTTTCGCATTTTCAGGTCGTCATGCAGGACTGTGTGCACAGAACCCACAGAAATGCCAACTCTGGAGGCGATCTGGTCAACAGTCATTCGGCGATCCCCCAAAACAATTCTCTCCAGTTTCTCGATCGTGTCGTCAGACCGGCTTGTGCGAGCCTGAGGTTGTTTCAGTTTGTTGTGAGACGATGTTCTGCCTTCATTAAACTGTCGCACCCACGAACGCACTTTCGACACATCCATAACTCCATCACCACATGTCTCCTTCAACTGTCGATGAATTTCAATTGGTTTCACACCACGCAAATTCAGAAAACGAATGATTGCACGCTGTTCATGTAAGGAAAACGTCGCCATTTTAAGTATTTAAAACAGTTCTCATTCTCGCCGCTGACGGTAAAATTCCATCTGCCGTACGGTGCTGCCATCTCTGGGACATATTGACAATGAACGCGGCCTCATTTTAAAAGAATGCGCATGTTTCTATCTCTTTGCAGTCTGGAGAAGAAAAATCGGAGGCCTTACAACTTGAATGCACCTCGTATAGCGGCGATCTGGGGAGAGGTTTCATGTTTCCAATGTTTTGGAGAGAGACAGCGGTGTTACCCGTCGCATCAAGATGTGGCAAGCCATCCCGTATGATTACACGTCCAGGTCACAACTGGTAGTGATTGAGGAAGCTCTAATGGTACAATGGTATGTCAGGGACAGCCTGCTTTCTCACGTGTTCCCTTTTATGCAACAGTACCGCGGTACTATTTTTCAATAGGACAATACTCGTCCACACATGGCAAGTGACTCTAGGGCCAAACTGTATAATGGTGAGGTATTCTGGTGGCCAGCAATATCCGTGCATCTGTCAGTGATACAACATGTATGGAATCAGTTCGGACGTTGTAACAGTGCCAGTATCTGGGATATCAAGGACCATTTACGAAAGCTGTGGGCCAGTTCGCCTAAGAAGAGAATAAAACGGCTGTACGACACACTTCCCAACCACATCAGTGAACGCATCCAGCCCAGACATGTTACAAAATGGTTCAAATGGCTCTGAGCACTATGCGACTTAACTTCTGAGGTCATCAGTCTCCTAGACCTTAGAACTACGTAAACCTAACTAACATAAGGACATCACACACATCCATGCCCGAGGCAGGATTCGAACCTGCGACCATAGCGGTCCCGCGGTTCTAGACTGTCGCGCCTAGATCCGCTCGGCCACACCGGCCGGCAGACATGTTACAGCCTCGCACACACACTATTCTGAACAAACGAAGATTTACATTTTTATTTATATAGATGTATCTGCATATCAAAATCTACTTCTGACAGCTATATGAAACTTATGACCTGTTTTATTATAACATACTGTACCTATTGAAGCACAATCATGGTACTGATTTGAATAGGTATGGATCGAAGAGCTTACATGTACAAATTTTAAGAATCGTATAAGTTAATTTGAAAAATGTTACATTGCTGGTTTTTTTTTATCTTATGTTAATTCTGATACAGTAGACGTCCATAACATGGGTAAGTTATCTGTAAAAAATTTAAATTATTATCTTCATTGGTTCCAGAGATAAAAGTATATCAACCTGCCTTATTTAACACTGATGTATAGGGCCTGAAAACTCCCCCTAAGTTTCCTTGTGCAGCGCTCTTTCGTTGCATTTGTGGCTTGAAAATGACGTGCCGTACACATGTTGAAATATCGACAGCTGTTGAAGACGTCACGCTCCTGAATTCCCTTAAGTTTTTTGATCGTAACGGTATTCTTTGTCAAGTATGTTATTGTAATAATAAATTCAGTTCAGTAGTAGAGAGAGATTGCAGGAAAGTATTAAGGGGCTCCGGAACGCCCCATACTTGCAATGTTAAAATAACGCTTATAAATTACATCTTTCCTTACAAAGTATTTCAGGTAGGAAGTTGAACTTTTTAAAGATTATTTATTGGAATATGGGCTACAACTTAACACAGGGATTTTACAAAATTTTAGTTCAGTTATTAAAGATGATTTTTTTTCAATTGTAATGAAAATTCACAACATTTTTTTGCAATTTTTTATTTATATATTCAAAAATATACAGTTTTTTGGAAAAAGGCTGTGTCAAATTATGCAGAAGGTACTGTGTAACATTTACTGAAAGTTTGAAAGAAATATGTTTGGAAGATCCTTAGAAAACATGTAATTAGTGTGAGAAAATAAAAGTTTTGGGAATCGAGCGACAAAGATTGGATTAACTTTTTAGTGCATTCCAGGTCTCTGCAAACTCCTCCTCCAGCTTCCTCTTGTTCCTCCTCCTGTTTACTCTTGCTTGTATTTCTAGACTCTTTACAGCCCTGTCTGCAGCCCGAAGGCATTCCTTGTCTAAAGCAAGGATCGCTCGTACCATGTTAGAACCTATCTTCATTCCCATATTTCTAACTACCTTGCACCTTACAATGTTGCCATCATTGAAAGTCGCAACAGCATCATACACACCAAAGTGAAGTGCTTCTATTCCAACAAATACAGTCTTGAGCATTCTCGACCATATAACACTATTTACACTTTCATTGGGGTTTAGAGTTTTTCCGTGAATACACTTTTTCAACAGTTCAGGTGCTGCTAAGTCTCTGAAAATAGGTTTTATCACCTCCATTATTGCATGAGGCAGACTATGCTTATGAGTGTACACTTCACCAGTTAGCAATCCTTTGTTATATTTACACCAACTGTCTTCTTCTTTGGGACACAAGCTATGTTGGGGATTTTCATCGGTTGAAGAAGTATGAAAAAAAAAAAAAGAGCCCAAACAGCCTTCTTCATCTCGTCGACACTTTGTGTATTTTGCCTAATAGCCATTCCTTAATAGTTCTGTATTTTGTCAATTACACTGTCAGTTAACCTTCCCTTCCCATCCAACCCTTTACCATCACTTAGTTTTTGTTTTTTGTACGAAGCTTTCAGTCGCCGAAGTCTTGTTCCCATTCGCTTCTGTACGTGTCCAATACACTCAAATTTCTGCACTACAACATCATACTTTATCTCACATCACTAAAATGTACCTGATGAACACGGACGTTAATAATAACACCATTTGACAGCAGTTTAACAGCGCCACAGTGGGTCACGCCCATGTAGAATACATTTCAAAAAAAATTTAAAAATAGTTGTAGTCTTCGGAATTGAATAAATTATATATCTATTAAAAAGGTAATAGTCTGCAGATTCAGAAAACGCAAAAAAGTAAAAATTGAACTTTTCATGATTTTGAGCCTTTCCGGAGTCCCTTAAGTACGTATTCCCGCGCGCCGGCGAGGTACTTTGCCCAGTAGCTGTGCAGAAAACAGCAGTTTAACGGATCTTTCGTGTGTCTGAGTGACGCTGTGGTGCTGTTCGCAGCGTCTAGCCGTTTGGAGAACGCGCGTACAATCGTTGGAAGTGCCGGCACACATCAGGTCTACCCCGAATCGTTGGGTGGTCAGCCATATCCCCCACACCAGCGGCTCCTCCTGTTGTACCCGGGGACGCACACCTAAACAAAAACAGATTACGAGCGCTGGGGCGAGAAATAACAAATCGGCCGCGGCCGCCGCTCAACCCTTCCATTCCCCCCCCCCCCTCTCCCCTCCCCCCCACCACCTCTCCGCCGGGTTCCGCTGCTGACCGCTCTCTATCGGGTGACATTTAATCGCTGCTGCCCGTCGGTCTCGGCCACCGCTCTCAGCCTTCCCCTATTTTTACACATTTTTTTTTTTTTACAACAACGAGTTCGCTACACACGCGCAACTCACCCCCGTAACTCGCCCGCCACCCGCGCTACGTGACGAATTGACTGACACCGGGTGTCGATCAGGCGCGCGCTCTATCTCCGCATATAAATATTGTTTCCCCCGGCAGCGCGGGGATTCACCGGCGTGGCAGGTAGCCTAGCTGCGAGGGGCGGCGCGCGCGCGTGATAGACGGGTTTGCTGCTGTTTCGCTTGTTGTTTTGGCCCGAGCACAGCGCAGCTTGTATATTCCACTCACGCAGACGACCAGAAACCAAATCTCTAGTTGGGCTACATCCATAAAAACATGCAAGTTGTTTCATATTGCCATGTACATTTCTTTCTCTTGATTTATTTTTATATTCACACATCAATATTAAGCATATTTTTTTTTTTAGGGGCACCCATAAAGTTCTAATTACCACCCGCAAATATAAAGTCACCTTATTACTTATCCAGTGACCAAGGTGTTACGATAAATATGCATGGCAGCACATGTATTACGTTAAAAATACATGAATTCAGCCTTAAGGGGCTCCGGAAAGGCTCAAAATCATGAAAAGTTCAATTATTACTTTTTTGCGTTTTCTGAATCTGCAAACTATTACCTTTTAATAGATATATAATTTATTCAATTCCGAAGACTACAACTATTTTTAAATTTTTTTTGAAATGTGTTCTCCATGGCGTGACCCACTGTGGCGCTGTTAAACTGCTGTCAAATGCTGTTATTATTAACGTCCGTGTTCATCAGGTACATTTTAGTGATGTGAGATAAAGTATGTGTTGTGGCTAACCTGTGATGGTTCAATATATATCGCTGGTGTGATTGTCGATTGTTTCATGTTTATTTACTCTGTCGTTATCTCGAAAATATTCGTAATTAATTCTGTTTCTTGAGTCTCTGTTTTGTTGAAGTATAATAATGAGTAAAAGTAAAGTTATTAGAAATCCTCTGAAGGCTTTTAAGAAAAGGAGAAATGTTGGAAAGCGAAATATGGGAATGAAGATAGGTTCTAACATGGTACGAGCGATGCTTGCTTTAGACAAGGAACGCCTTCGGGCTGCAGACAGGGCTGTAAAGAGTCTAGAAATACAAGCAAGAGTAAACAGGAGGGGGAACAAGAGGAAGCTGGAGGAGGAGTTTGCAGAGGATGAAGATAATCCATCCTATGGACCTGGAATGCACTAAAAAGTTAATCCAATCTTTGTCGCTCGATTCCCAAAACTTTTATTTTCTCATACTAATTACATGTTTTCTAAGGATCTTCCAGACATATTTGTTTCAAACTTTCAGTAAATGTTACACAGTACCTTCTGCATAATTTAACACAGCCTTTTTCCAAAAAACTGTATATTTTTGAATATATAAATAAAAAATTGCAAAAAATGTTGTGAATTTTCATTACAATTGAAAAAAAATCATCTTTAATAACTGAACTAAAATTTTGTAAAATCCCTGTGTTAAGTTGTAGCCCATATTCCAATAAATAATTTCAACTTCCTACCTCAAATACTTTGTGAGGAAAGATGTAATTTATAAGCGTTATTTTAACATTGCAAGTATAGGGCGTTCCGGAGCCCCTTAAGGTTAATGGAAATGATCCTATCGTAGTGTATGTGTGACTATAAATGACGATACGATCTTCACCTTCCATTTTGCTGAATGGCCAAGGCATTTGTGCAGAGGGAGAGGATGATATGAGCCACATAGTTAGAAACTTGCGCATAGAATGTAAACAATGAAGTTTAACCATGTATTTAGAGAGAATGGACTAATTGGTTACTGGAGAAGTGAGTCAAGACCTCACGTTAGGTTTTCGGGTACTGTTTATCAAAACAAATTTGACGGTCGGAGGGATGCGTGATGGGAGCTACTGTAAGCGGATCGCTCCCATCAGCCACGACTCTAAGTGTGAACATAGTTTGTGCGAACTCTAGTGAGGTCTATGCTCTCTTTATAAATATTTGCGAGTCATTAATAACAAAGACGGATTCCTATGGGTTTTGGAGCTCATTGTCAACTATAAAATTCCGACGTTTCGGCGACTATTGCAAGACGCCTTCGTCATGGTATATTGCTAAAGACGGATCTAGTAAAAGCGAAATTAAGAACCACATTGGACAAGGTAGAGAAACAACCAAACAATTAAGTTGCGTTTTATGGAGCTGCAGCCGGCCGGTGTGGCCGTGCGGTTCTAGGCGCTTCAGTGTGGAACCGCGCGACCGCTACGGTCGCAGGTTCGAATCCTGCCTCGGGCATGGATGTGTGTGGTGTCCTTAGGTTAGTTAGGTTTAAGTAGTTCTAAGTGGCTGATGACCTCAGATGTCAAGTCCCATAGTGCTCAGAGCCATTTGAACCATTTTCATGGAGCTGCGTGGTGTCAGTTGAGCTGTTTGGTATCCATTGAAAATGCTACGAGTCCGATCCCTAACGAACTACAGACAAGACAAGTTCCCCATAAGATGATGCAAATTTAAGAAAAACAATGTCATGCAATGGAAATGTATCACTGAAAGAAAACTAGTTGGTTTGGCCCAGCTAAGGATGAAAGTACTGGTACGACACCACACAAGGGCATATTACTGAGGGCACTCAACCAACTACGAAGGAAACTATAGATCACGATAGCAATTTTGGTTTATTACCATAAAACAACAAAAAAATGATTTACCTACTGAATTAAGTATCGGTAAGCGGAGAAAAAGATTATAATTATGAAATAAAAAAAAAGGGTATAATAATTTCGAGAAATTCAGCAGAAGTTCTCGTAATAAATACAGTGGAATAATTACGCTAAATGTTGGGTATAAAATCAATGCTAAAATAGCAAACAATAAGCTGAAGACTATAGCACGCTCTCTTTTGCTGGACGAACAATGTGGATGCAGCAAGGGAGATTTTACGAATATGTATTTAGCTTGCAACAGATATTGGAGAAGAGGAGAGAATTTAACTTAAAAATCTACATTGCAGCCGTCGATTACGTAAAATATTTTGAGAGTGTAGATAGGGAGCAATAATCGAGTGTAATGACAAAGAATGTATACCCTAAAGACTTGACTTAAATCACTCAAGATATGTATGTAAAAATAATAAATTGTTTAAGATCTGCAGAATAAGTGGGTGAAATGTCAGTTAATCAAGGAGTATGCCCAGGTTGCAGTACCTCTCCAAATGGAAGGAACATAATGGACGATGGAATGAAACTGAACAATATATACATAGATGCTGGACTTTTTGCAGATGATTGATTCATCTTAGAGGACGATGAAGAGAAGTTTGAGAAATAAAACATATGATAAATGACGTTTATGAGAATCATTATTTTCATATATGTAGGACACAAGCGAAAGTTATGCTATATCAAGGAAAACACCCAATTAGGATGAAGATAATAATTCACGATCCATCAGTAGAAGAAGTTTCAAGGTTCTCTTATGGTAGTCGTGCTTCATCATTTAACAGTCATAAGGAAGTTAAGATTAAGGTTCATCAATTTCAGTATATGTGTGGAACAATTCGGCGAACTTGAAGGATTAGATGTGATAATAGACTATGACTATGACAGTTTTGATGTATGAAAGCGAGACCTGGGCAAAAAGAAAAAATATCGAAACAAAATGTGAGTCCTTAGCTCAGTGAACAGATAATAAAAGACGAAAAACGTAATGAAGAAGTAGGGCAGCAACTGATGAAATTCTCTTTGAATGACAGATTTTACAAAAGAAGAGAGAAATAGGGAAAGTCACTATCGTAGAGTGGGGAACTACAGAATACTGAAGCTTGCCCTTAGATATCGTTGTACCGGGAAAGGATATGTTGGTGGATCAATGAACAGGTGGCAGGAAAAATGGGGTCAGCAGAGGCTAGTACTGACAAGAGACAGTATCCAACCGCGCTTCTTCTTGTAATATACATGGTTTCCATACTTAAAGTTGAAGTTTCGAAACGCTGTGAAAAGGGAACCACCGCTCAGAATGGCGTCAAATTTGAACAGCATGTATTTGATGCGTAGGGAAAAAAAGAAAATTTGACCCATAGATGGGGCTAAAGGCGTCTTAACGTAAATGGAGTCAGCTACAAATGACAGATGAATCGAAATACGACAGCTGTGGTTTGAGATGCACTTTACACCAGTGTGCATGACTAAACAAGTTCGGCAATCAACAGTTGTGGCTCTGTTAGTTAGGTAAGCCCATCCACCACGGCAAGGTCGTACCACATCGGATGCGATAAGTCTTCAGGCCAAAAACAGCATAAAAAGCAAAATGGCATCAGTTTTTAATTGTCCTGGGGGCAGACCAGCACAAGAAGCAAAATGACCTCTGTTTCTAATTGTCGTGGGACTGGCGAAAGACATGTTTAGAACGCTGTCAGTAGTTTTTTTAATGAAAGTTGAAACAACAAATCGGAGTGTCTACAGCTACAGTCCCAGTGTCTCGCTGAGACGGAGCCGCAGACTTAGCCACTAGCACAGAGACAGGCAGGACATAGCAATATTATAGTGAATGTAGCGGACTTCTGCTTCAACAGCACTGAGGCTACGTGCACTATAGACAAGAGAGCTTGTAGTGTAGCACATGGAAATTTGAGTTACGTAGCTCTTTGTTAATGAATAAAGAATCCAGTTATTAACTGCGTGCAGTTTATGTTATAGAACGAGGTTACCATCCACCAATCAACATCTTCTCCTTGCTTCCCATGGTACATCTCTACAGAGACAACGAGACTACATAAAAGCGGTTAACGAGGATTCAACAGTAGTCGAAATCTACATGTGCCAACTGCTGTCGTCGTATAAATTTGACGTATCTAATTGTCATTTTAATAGGAAATGCACATATTCTTATTTCTAATTACATTCAGTTTTCACTGTAAATAACAATTCTTGATTACCAATCTTCTACACCTTTTTTCATCTTTACGCTTTTTAAGCTTAGAAACGTAGCAAAGCCGGGAATTGAACCTGGGCCACGTGTATGACAGGCAAACATTCTACAATAGCACCTCACAGCCTGACGAAAAAAATCACCTTACGTTTGGGTGTTTAAGAAGCTCAGAAAACTTCAGAGTCGATTTTCTCGAGGATATTTGAGAGTTGGGCAACGGACTTGCCGCAGTGCACACACCGGTTCCGGTGAGTTAAGCGCTGTCGGCCGTGGTCGGCACTTGGATGGGTGACCATCCAGGCCGCCATGCGCTGTTGCCATTTTTCGGGGTGCAATCAGCCTCGTGATGCCAATTGAGGAGCTGCTCGACCGAATAGTAGCGGCTTCGGTCAAGAATTCCATCATAACGACCGGGAGAGCGGTGTGCTGACCCCACCCCCCTCCTATCCGCATCCTCCTCTGAGGATGACACGGCGGTCGGATGGTCCCGGTGGGCCACTCGTGGCCTGAAGACGTAGTGCTTTATATATATATATATATATATATATATATATATATATATATATACAGGGTGTTGCAAAAAGGTACGGCCAAACTTTCAGGAAACATTACTCAGACAGAAATAAAGAAAAGATGTTATGTGGACATGTGTCCGGAAACGCTTAATTTGCATGTTAGAGCTCATTTTAGTTTCGTCCACCTACGCTCAATGGAGCACGTTATCATGATTTCATACCTGTGCTGCTAGAACATGTCCCTTTACAAGTACGACACAACATGTGGTTCATGCGCGATGGAGCTCCTGCACATTTCAGTCGAAGTGTTCGTACACTTCTCAACAACAGATTCGGTGACGGATAGGCCTCCACGCTCTCCTGACCTCAACCCTCTTGACTTTCATTTATGGGGGCATTTGAAAGCTCTTGTCTATGCATCCCCGGTACCAAATGTAGAGACTCTTCGTGCTCGTATTGTGGACGGCTGTGATACAATACGCCATTCTCCAGGGCTGCATCAGCGCATCAGGGATTCCATGCGACGGAGGATGGATGCTTGTATCCTCGCTAACGGAGGACATTTTGAACATTTCCTGTAACAAAGTGTTTGAAGTCACGCTGGTACGTTCTATTGCTGTGTGTTTCCATTCCATGATTAATGTGATTTGAAGATAAGTAATAAAATGAGCTCTAACATGGAAAATAAGCGTTTCCAGACACATGTGCACATAACATATTTTCTTTCTTTGTGTGTGAGGAATGTTTCCTGAAAGTTTGGCCGTACCTTTTTGTAACACCAAAGTTAGCATCTACTTGCTTTGGATGACATATTTGTGTGCTCAGCTTCACATACCATAAACATAAAAAAAATTGAACAATCGACGCCTTGTGGTCTCGTAGAAAGTTGAACTTACGTGCAAGATTGAACTGTTGTGATTTAAGGGGCTCCGGAACGCCCTATACTTGCAATGTTAAAATAACGCTTATAAATTACATCTTTCCTCACAAAGTATTTGAGGTAGGAAGTTGAACTTTTTACAGATTATTTATTGGAATATGGGCTACAACTTAACACAGGGATTTTACAAAATTTGAGTTCAGTTATTAAAGATGATTTTTTTTCAATTGTAATGAAAATTCATAACATTTTTTTGCAATTTTTTATTTATATATTCAAAAATATACAGTTTTTTGGAAAAAGGCTGTGTTAAATTATGCAGAAGGTACTGTGTAACATTTACTGAAAGTTTGAAACAAATATGTTTGGAAGATCCTTAGAAAACATGTAATTAGTGTGAGAAAATAAAAGTTTTGGGAATCGAGCGACAAAGATTGGATTAACTTTTTAGTGCATTCCAGGTCCATAGGATGGATTATCTTCATCCTCTGCAAACTCCTCCTCCAGCTTCCTCTTGTTCCTCCTCCTGTTTACTCTTGCTTGTATTTCTAGACTCTTTACAGCCCTGTCTGCAGCCCGAAGGCGTTCCTTGTCTAAAGCAAGCATCGCTCGTACCATGTTAGAATGTTATTATTTACAGTAATAACACATACCTTTGGCTTTCCAACATTTCTTCTTTTCTTAAAAGCCTTCAGAGGATTTCTAATAACTTTACTTTTACTCATTATTATACTTCAACATAACAGAGACTCAAGAAACAGAATTAATTACGAATATTTTCGAGATAACGACAGAGTAAATAAACATGAAACAATCGACAATCACACCAGCGATATATATTGAACCATCACAGGTTAGCCACAACACATACTTTATCTCACATCACTAAAATGTACCTGATGAACACGGACGTTAATAATAACACCATTTGACAGCAGTTTAACAGCGCCACAGTGGGTCACGCCCATGTAGAACACATTTCAAAAAAAAATTTAAAAATAGTTGTAGTCTTCGGAATTGAATAAATTATATATCTATTAAAAGGTAATAGTCTGCAGATTCAGAAAACGCAAAAAAGTAAAAATTGAACTTTTCATGATTTTGAGCCTTTCCGGAGCTCCTTAAGGCGTGTTGTACTGTTATTGATCCAACAGCAGTGCCCGCCTGACTTGACGTGGCTCGTGTTCGGTGGCAGTAACCGGGGAGCCCTCGCCGCGACTGCAGGTGTGTGTATGTGTACGTATGTATGTGTGTAACGCGGGCCATCGCTCACGTGCCGGGGTCGCCAGCTATCAGGTGGATTGCCGCCACAGGTGCGGGGGCTGCTGGGTGTGGCGGTGGGGGTTTAGTTGGGGGTGGCGCCGATTGCGTGGCCTCCGCTGTCGTTTGTCGTTTTGTCCGCCGCTCGATTGTTATTGCTCCGCCGCGGTCCGCGCCCGCAACCGTTCGGTCGCGAACTGAGAGCGACAAAAAGCCATGGCACCTGGGTGTAGCGGAGGACTACCAGGCAGCGCTGAGCAGGCCGTGATCAGCACACACACACACACACACACACACACACACACACACACACACGTGACACACCACACCTCACGAGCACGCACACAACAACAAACACAGGTACGCACAAGCACACACACATAATCACCGCACTCATAATATAAACACACGCGTGCACGGATACACACATGTACACACAGCACACACATATACATACACATCTACATCTACATCTACATTTATACTCCGCAAGCCACCCAACGGGGTGTGGCGGAGGGCACTTTACGTGCCACTGTCATTACCTCCCTTTCCTGTTCCAGTCGCGTATAGTTCGCGGGAAGAACGACTGTCTGAAAGCCTCCGTGCGCGCTCGAATCTCTCTAATTTTACATTCGCGATCTCCTCGGGAGGTATAAGTAGGGCGAAGCAATATATTCGATACCTCATCCAGAAACACACCCTCGCGGAACCTGGACAGCAAGCTACACCGCGATGCAGAGCGCCTCTCTTGCAGACTCTGCCACTTGAGTTTGCTAAACATCTCCGTAAAGCTATCACGGTTACCAAATAACCCTGTGACGAAACGCGCCGCTCTTCTTTGGATCTTCTCTATCTCCTCCGTCAACCCGATCTGGTACGGATCCCACACTGATGCGCAATACTCAAGTATAGGTTGAACGAGTGTTTTGTAAGCCACCTCTTTTGTTGATGGACTACATTTTCTAAGGACTCTCCCAATGAATCTCAACCTGGTACCCGCCTTACCAACAATTAATTTTATATGATCATTCCACTTCAAATCGTTCCGCACGCATACTCCCAGATATTTTACAGACGTAACTGCTACCACTGTTTGTTCTGCTATCATATAATCATACAATAAAGGATCCTTCTTTCTATGTATTCGCAGTACATTACATTTCTCTATGTTAAGGGTCAGTTGCCACTCCCTGCACCAAGTGCCTATCCGCTGCAGATCTTCCTGCATTTCGCTACAATTTTCTAATGCTGCAACTTCTCTGTATATTACAGCATCATCCGCGAAAAGCCGCATGGAACTTCCGACTCTATCTACTAGGTAATTTATATACACTCCTGGAAATTGA
The DNA here is from genome assembly GCF_023864275.1 of Schistocerca cancellata. Classification (NCBI taxonomy): domain Eukaryota; kingdom Metazoa; phylum Arthropoda; class Insecta; order Orthoptera; family Acrididae; genus Schistocerca; species Schistocerca cancellata. Next base: position 36,693,064 of record NC_064637.1, on the reverse strand, counting down.
AATGAGAACACCGTGAATTCATTGTCCCAGGAAGGGGAAACTTTATTGACACATTCCTGGGGTCAGATACATCACTGATCACACTGACAGAACCACAGGCACATAGACACAGGCAACACAGCATGCACAATGTAGGCACTAGTACAGTGTATATCCACCTTTCGCAGCAATGCAGGCTGCTATTCTCCCATGGAGACGATCGTAGAGATTCTGGATGTAGTCCTGTGGAACGGCTTGCCATGCCATTTCCACCTGGCGTCTCAGTTGGACCAGCGTTCGTGCTGGACGTGCAGACCGCGTGAGACGACGCTTCATCCAGTCCCAAACATGCTCAATGGGGGACAGATCCGGAGATCTTGCCGGCCAGGGTAGTTGACTTACACCTTCTAGAGCACGTTGGGTGCCACGGGATACATGCGGACGTGCATTGTCCTGTTGGAACAGCAAGTTCCCTTCCCGGTCTAGGAATGGTAGAACGATGGGTTCGATGACGGTTTGGATGTACCGTGCACTATTCAGTGTCCCCTCGACGATCACCAGTGGTGTACGGCCAGTGTAGGAGATCGCTCCCCACACCATGATGCCGGGTGTTGGCGCTGTGTGCCTCGGTCGTATGCAGTCCTGATTGTGGCGCTCACCTGCACGGCGCCAAACACGCATACGACCATCATTGGCACCAAGGCAGAAGCGACTCTCATCGCTGAAGACGACACGTCTCCATTCGTCCCTCCATTCACGCCTGTCGCGACACCACTGGAGGCGGGCTGCACGATGTTGGGGCGTGAGCGGAAGACGGCCTAACGGTGTGCGGGACCGTAGCCCAGCTTCATGGAGACGGTTGCGAATGGTCCTCGCCGATACCCCAGGAGCAACAGTGTCCCTAATTTGCTGGGAAGTGGCGGTGCGGTCCCCTACGGCACTGCGTAGGATCCTACGGTCTTGGCGTGCATCCGTGCGTCGCTGCGGTCCGGTCCCAGGTCGACGGACACGTGCACCTTCCGCCGACCACTGGCGACAACATCGATGTACTGTGGAGACCTCACGCCCCACGTGTTGAGCAATTCGGTGGTACGTCCACCCGGCCTCCCGCATGCCCACTATACGCCCTCGCTCAAAGTCCGTCAACTGCACATACGGTTCACGTCCACGCTGTCGCGGCATGCTACCCGTGTTAAAGACTGCGATGGAGCTCCGTATGCCACGGCAAACTGGCTGACACTGACGGCGGCGGTGCACAAATGCTGCGCAGCTAGCGCCATTCGACGGCGAACACCGCGGTTCCTGGTGTGTCCGCTGTGCCGTGCGTGTGATCATTGCTTGTACAGCCCTCTCGCAGTGTCCGGAGCAAGTATGGTGGGTCTGACACACCGGTGTCAATGTGTTCTTTTTTCCATTTCCAGGAGTGTATATTGTGAAAAGCAATGGTCCCATAACACTCCCCTGTGGCACGCCAGAAGTTACTTTAACGTCTGTAGACGTCTCTCCATTGATAACAACATGCTGTGTTCTGTTTGCTAAACACTCTTCAATCCAGCCACACAGCTGGTCTGATATTCCGTAGTCTCTTACTTTGTTTATCAGGCGACAGTGCGGAACTGTATCGAACGCCTTCCGGAAGTCAAGGAAAATAGCATCTACCTGGGAGCCAGTATCTAGTATTTTCTGGGTCTCATGAACAAATAAACTGAGTTGGGTCTCACAGGATCGCTGTTTCCGGAACACATGTTGATTCCTACATAGTAGATTCTGGGTTTCCAAAAACGACATGATACTCGAGAAAAAAACATGTTCTAAAATTCTACAACAGATCGACGTCAGAGATATAGGCCTATAGTTTTGCGCATCTGCTCGACGACCCTTCTTGAAGACTGTGACTACCTGTGCTCTTTTCCAATCATTTGGAACCTTCCGAGGTTCTAGGCGCTACAGTGTGGAACCGCGCAACTGCTACGGTCGCAGGTTCGAATCCTGCTTCGGGCTTGGATGTGTGTGATGTCTTTAGGTTAGTTAAGTTTAAGTAGTTCTAAGTTCAAGGGGACTGATAACCTCAGAAGTTAAGTCTCATAGTGCTCTGAGCCATTTGAACCATTTGAATAGCTTAAGCTCTTCAAATTATGTGTGGCTTTTCCATATTGAGACAGTACATGCTTGTACCTAAAAGTTGCAGAAACGCCGATGGCCTGGAAGCCAGTGTTGTGACGTAATTCTGTTCAACCCGCCACTACTTTGCTCGACCTAAGAGCGATTCCATACACTCTTTCTTTCGAACAGGTGTGCAGAATTATAGACCTATACAGATTAAAACTGTGTGCCGGACCGAGACTCGAACTCGGGGCCTTTGCCTTCCGCGGGCAAGTGCTCCACGAACTGAGCTACCCAAGCACGACTCACGCCCCGTCCTCACAGCTTTACTTCTGCCAGTATCTCGTCTCCTACCTCCTAAACTTTACAGAAGCTCTCCTGCGAACCTTGCAGCACTAGCACTCCTGAAGAAAGGATATTGCGGAGGCATGCCTTAGCCACAGCCTGGGGGATGTTTCCAGAATGAGATTTTCACTCTGCAGCGGAGTGTGCTCTGATATTAAACTTTCTGGCAGACCTATATCTCTAGCGTCGATCAGTTGTAGAATTTTGGAACACGTATTATGTTCGAGTATAATGACTTTTCTGGAGACTAGAAATCTACTCTGTAGGAATCAGCATGGGTTTTGAAAAAGACGATCGTGTGAAACCCAGCTCGCGCTATTCGTCCACGAGACTCAGAGGGCCATAGACCCGGGTTCCCAGGCAGATGCCGTGTTTCTTGACTTCCGCAAGGCGTTTGATACAGTTCCCCACAGTCGTTTAATGAACAAAGTAAGAGCATATGGACTATCAGACCAATTGTGTGATTGGATTGAAGAGTTCCTAGATAACAGAACGCAGCATGTCATTCTCAATGGAGAGAAGTCTACCGAAGTAAGAGTGATTTCAGGTGTGCCGCAGGGGAGTGTCGTAGGACCGTTGCTATTCACAATATACATAAATGACCTTGTGGATGACATAGGAAGTTCACCGAGGCTTTTTGCGCATGATGCTGTAGTACATCGAGCGGTTGTAACAATGGAAAATTGTACTGAAATGCAGAAGGATCTGCAACGAATTGACGCATGGTGCAGGGAATGGCAATCGAATCTCAATGTAGACAAGTGTAATGTGCTGCGAATACATAGAAAGAAAGATCCTTTATCATTTAGCTACAATATAGCAGGTCAGCAACTGGAAGCAGTTAATTAGTTCAAATGGCTCTGAGCACTATGGGACTTAACTTCTGAGGTCATCAGTCCCCTAGAACGTAGAACTACTTAAACCTGACTAACCTAAGGACATCACACACATCCATGCCCGAGGCAGGATTCGAACCTGCGACCGTAGCGGTCGCGCGGCAGTTAATTCCATAAATTATCTGGGAGTAGCCATTAGGAGTGATTTAAAATGGAATGACCATATAAAATTAATCGTCGGTAAAGCAGATGCCAGACTGAGATTCATTGGAAGAATCCTAAGGAAATGCAATCCGAAAACAAAGGAAGTAGGTTACAGTACGCTTGTTCGCCCACTGCTTGAATACTGCTCAGCAGTGTGGGATCCGTACCAGATAGGGTTGATAGAAGAGATAGAGAAGATCCAACGGAGAGCAGCGCGCTTCGTTACAGGATCATTTAGTAATCGCGAAAGCGTTACGGAGATGATAGATAAACTCCAGTGGAAGACTCTGCAGGAGAGACGCTCAGTAGCTCGGTATGGGCTTTTGTTGAAGTTTCGAGAACATACCTTCACCGAGGAGTCAAGTATTATATTGCGCCCCCCTACGTTTATCTCGCGAACAGACCATAAGGATAAAATCAGAGAGATTAGAGCCTACACAGAGGCATACCGACAATCTTTCTTTCCACGAACAATACGAGACTGGAATAGAAGGGAGAACAGATAGAAGTACTCAAGGTACCCTCCGCCACACACCGTCAGGTGGCTTGCGGAGTATGGATGTAGATGTAGATAATCCATTGCTTCAAGCGGAGAGATCTCTCTCTATCTTAATCTAAATTTTCGGGTACTTAAAAGTTTGCTCTTGTGTGACATAACACAGATTCGGCTCTTTGCACAGCAATGACTTAACGCATCTGTATTACTAAATGACTAACCCAGTGCATGCCCCTAGTGGCGGGTTCCCTGTTGAAGGCTTCCAGGACGAGAAAAATTTCTTTTTCAATATTCCTTATAATTACCGACTGAATCTAAAAATTTAAAAGGCTGTCATAGGATGTATAATCTTCTGCTAAAGACGTAACGCAATAATAGGAGTGTTAAAGTTACAGACTGTGTGTGTACTTCTTCAGAGTGCGTAACTAAGGCACGCACACTACCGAGATAATATTCATCTAGCATTTCAGAACGAGACCACTTAGTGTCCTCCGGCAAACCTTTACAAAACTTTTTTGTCGCTGACTCTTCCGACAAAATAATGAAAGAAAAGAGGCTTATTGCTTACTATAGTTTCGTTTTTCATACACTAAAACTTCAGCATATGGACTGAGGTTCCAATTTATTACTTCTCTACTACCATCTGTATTCGCAACACATTTTACAGATGGAATCCACATATACCGTTTAATGTATTTGCAAAACTATGTTTCTGTATAAAATAGAGTCCAGGAAATATGAAGTCAGAAGCACTGAGATGTGTGAAACACTAGTTTTTGTTTAAAACAGAGTGCAAAATTGCCCACACTATGTTCATTCAGTATTCGATAATAATTAGAACACGTAACGACTTCCGACAAACTCTAAACATAATTCGAAACTTTTCCTGAACTTCTTCATTTGTGTGGTCATAGTGTCCGTGGTTGCTTATTAATTCACGAGGGTATTTTTGATCCGTTGTTGCAACTACAAAATGCGTGACTTTTTCACCAGACGCGTTTCGCTTTATTGAGGTAAGCATCATCAGTGATCTGTAATTAAGTTTATGTACATTTTGATTTGCTTTTTAGATCGAAAAACAGTTCGTAAAGACTAGGTTGGCTTTTACTTACGGTGGTTTTTCGGCTGATTTTTCGCTTTCATCAGGAAATGCTGTCTGCTAGCACATCGTTGTTTTTCTGTGATAGACACTGATAATTTTCGTCTAATCTTTAGATGTTCTGTAGCACTATGCCTTTCTCACAACACACTTTTATGCAAACCACTGTGTTCTGTCTGTTTTTGTACTTCAAGTGTGTGTTGCTGTTTGTGTTTTGTAGTAGGTGATAGAGAAAGTAGTGGAAAGGTATGTTGGCAACACTAGAAAACACAAACAGCAACACATGGGTCTGAAATGTCATTTGACAACCGTACGCCCAGTATAACAAAGGTAGTGGCGGAGGACATACAGTGCCATATGTAATTTTACTTGTGTTCGAAACAGGCTTATGTCTGTTGAAGTTATTTTATTGGTCTTGACGCAGTAGCTGGACCAAGACATTTTTCATTTATTAGTGCATATGACTTCTGAAGAAAGCTATATTATTATAGCAGAAGCCAAGGTCAAGGTTTGAAATAAACATAATTTAGTGCAACTGTGGGCCGTTTTCCATTCGAGACAATTTCGTAACGGTTACTGTCGTCGCTGCCATGATGAAAATAGCTTAATGTTCGTGGTGGTGGTGGTGGTGGTTAGTGTTTAACGTCCCGTCGACAACGAGGTCATTAGAGACGGAGCGCAAGTTTGGGTTAGGGAAGGATTGGGAAGGAAAATCGGCCATGCCCTTTGAAAGGAACCATCCCGGCATTTGCCTGAAACGATTTAGGGAAATCACGGAAAACCTAAATCAGGATAGCCGGAGACGGGATTGAACCGTCGTCCTCCCGAATGCGAGTCCAGTGTGCTAACCACTGCGCCACCTCGCACGGTTTTAATGTTCGTATTCAGCATTAGTAGCGTTCTGCTTGACGCAACCACGTCGTTTAAATATCCGGGCGTAACGTTGCAAAGCGATATGAAATGGGACGAGCATGTAAGGATTGTTGTTGGGAAGACGAAATGGTCGACTTCTGCCTATGGGTAGACCGTTGTTGGTTGGTTGTTTTGGGGAAGGAGACCAGACAGCGAGGTCATCGGTCTCATCGGATTAAGGAAGGACGGGGAAGGAAGTCGGCCGTGCCCTTTGAAAGGAACCATCCCGGCATTTGCCTGGAGCGATTTAGGGAAATCACGGAAAACCTAAATCAGGATGGCCGAACGCGGGATTGAACCGTCGTCCTCCCGAATGCGAGCCCAGTGTCTAACCACTGCGCCACCCCGCTCGGTTTTAATGTTCGTATTCAGCATTAGTAGCGTTCTGCTTGACGCAACCACGTCGTTTAAATATCCGGGCGTAACGTTGCAAAGCGATATGAAATGGGACGAGCATGTAAGGATTGTTGTTGGGAAGACGAAATGGTCGACTTCTGCCTATGGGTAGACCGTTGTTGGTTGGTTGTTTTGGGGAAGGAGACCAGACAGCGAGGTCATCGGTCTCATCGGATTAAGGAAGGACGGGGAAGGAAGTCGGCCGTGCCCTTTGAAAGGAACCATCCCGGCATTTGCCTGGAGCGATTTAGGGAAATCACGGAAAACCTAAATCAGGATGGCCGAACGCGGGATTGAACCGTCGTCCTCCCGAATGCGAGCCCAGTGTCTAACCACTGCGCCACCCCGCTCGGTTTTAATGTTCGTATTCAGCATTAGTAGCGTTCTGCTTGACGCAACCACGTCGTTTAAATATCCGGGCGTAACGTTGCAAAGCGATATGAAATGGGACGAGCATGTAAGGATTGTTGTTGGGAAGACGAAATGGTCGACTTCTGCCTATGGGTAGACCGTTGTTGGTTGGTTGTTTTGGGGAAGGAGACCAGACAGCGAGGTCATCGGTCTCATCGGATTAAGGAAGGACGGGGAAGGAAGTCGGCCGTGCCCTTTGAAAGGAACCATCCCGGCATTTGCCTGGAGCGATTTAGGGAAATCACGGAAAACCTAAATCAGGATGGCCGAACGCGGGATTGAACCGTCGTCCTCCCGAATGCGAGCCCAGTGTGCAGAACGTTGTAAAGGAGACCGTATAGAGGGCGCTGGTGCGACCTATTCGTGAGTACTGCTCGAGTGTTTTGGATCCCCACAAGCATGGATTAAAGAAGAAATCGAAGCAATGCAGAGGAGGGCTGCTAGATTTCGCATTTCGCGTTAGATTCGGGAAATCAGAACTCATACGGAGGCATATTGTGGTGTCACCGCCAGACACCACACTTGCTAGGTGGTAGCTTTAAATCGCCCGCGGTCCATTAGTACATGTCGGACCAGCGTGTCGCCACTGTCAGTACTTGCAGACCTAGAGCCACCACATGGCAGGTCTAGAACGACGGACTAGCACTCGCCCCAGTTGTACGACGACTTTGCTAGCGACTACACTGACGAAACCTTTCCCTCATTTGCCGAGAGACAGTTAGAATAGCCTTCAGCTAAGTCCATGACCACGACCTAGCAAGGCGCCATTAACCATATCTGAAGATACACTCCTGGAAATGGAAAAAAGAACACATTGAAACCGGTGTGTCAGACCCACCATACTTGCTCCGGACACTGCGAGAGGGCTGTACAAGCAATGATCACACGCACGGCACAGCGGACACACCAGGAACCGCGGTGTTGGCCGTCGAATGGCGCTAGCTGCGCAGCATTTGTGCACCGCCGCCGTCAGTGTCAGCCAGTTTGCCGTGGCATACGGAGCTCCATCGCAGTCTTTAACACTGGTAGCATGCCGCGACAGCGTGGACGTGAACCGTATGTGCAGTTGACAGACTTTGAGCGAGGGCGTATAGTGGGCATGCGGGAGGCCGGGTGGACGTACCGCCGAATTGCTTAACACGTGGGGCGTGAGGTCTCCACAGTACATCGATGTTGTCGCCAGTGGTCGGCGGAAGGTGCACGTGCCCGTCGACCCGGGACCGGACCGCAGCGACGCACGGATGCACGCCAAGACCGTAGGATCCTACGCAGTGCCGAAGGGGACCGCACCGCCACTTCCCAGCAAATTAGGGACACTGTTGCTCCTGGGGTATCGGCGAGGACCATTCGCAACCGTCTCCATGAAGCTGGGCTACGGTCCCGCACACCGTTAGGCCGTCTTCCGCTCACGCCCCAACATCGTGCAGCCCGCCTCCAGTGGTGTCGCGACAGGCGTGAATGGAGGGACGAATGGAGACGTGTCGTCTTCAGCGATAAGAGTCGCTTCTGCCTTGGTGCCAATGATGGTCGTATGCGTGTTTGGCGCCGTGCAGGTGAGCGCCACAATCAGGACTGCATACGACCGAGGCACACAGGGCCAACACCCGGCATCATGGTGTGGGGAGCGATCTCCTACACTGGCCGTACACCACTGGTGATCGTCGAGGGGACACTGAATAGTGCACGGTACATCCAAACCGTCATCGAACCCATCGTTCTACCATTCCTAGACCGGCAAGGGAACTTGCTGTTCCAACAGGACAATGCACGTCCGCATGTATCCCGTGCCACCCAACGTGCTCTAGAAGGTGTAAGTCAACTACCCTGGCCAACAAGATCTCCGGATCTGTCCCCCATTGAGCATGTTTGGGACTGGATGAAGCGTCGTCTCACGCGGTCTGCACGTCCAGCACGAACGCTGGTCCAACTGAGGCGCCAGGTGGAAATGGCATGGCAAGCCGTTCCACAGGACTACATCCAGCATCTCTACGATCGTCTCCATGGGAGAATAGCAGCCTGCATTGCTGCGAAAGGTGGATATACACTGTACTAGTGCCGACATTGTGCATGCCCTGTTGCCTGTGTCTATGTGCCTGTGGTTCTGTCAGTGTGATCATGTGATGTATCTGACCCCAGGAATGTGTCAATAAAGTTTCCCCTTCCTGGGACAATGAATTCACGGTGTTCTTATTTCAATTTCCAGGAGTGTATAAGCAATTACACGTCGCTGCCCTATGGATCAGACTGATCTATGACTATTTGTGCTTCCCTTCTTTGTAAACATTAAGTGTCCTCTATTTGACCAATGTGGTACGGATGCTCTACTCTTGAACAATATTCTACAATGGATCACACGAGCGTTTTGTTAGAACAATTGGCAAACAAAGTTCTTAAAAGAATGAGATTTTCACTCTGCAGTGGAATGTGAGCTGATATGAAGCTTTCTGGCAGATTAAAACTGTGTGGCGGACCGAGACTCGAACTCGGGACCTTTGCCTCTCGCGGGCAAATGCCCTACCATCTCAGCTACCCAAGCACGACTCACGACCCGCCTTCACCGCTTCATTTCTACCAGTACCTCGTCTCCTGCCTTGCAATCTTCACAGAAGCTCTTCTGCGAACCTTGCAGAACTATATCAGCACACACTCCACTGCAGAGTGAAAATCTCATTCTGGAAATATCTCCCAGGCTGTGGCTAAGCTATATCTCCGCAATATTCTTTCTTCCAGGAGTGCTAGTTCTGCAAGTTTCGCAGGAGAGCTTCTGTGAAGTTTGGAAGGTAGGAGACGAGATACTGGCAGAAGTAAAGCTGTGAGGGCGGGGCGTGAGTCGTGCTTGGGTAGCTCAGTTGGTAGAGCATTTGCCCGCAAAAGGCAAAGGTCCCGAGTTCGGGTCTCGGTTCGGCACACAGTTTTAATCTGCCAGGAAGATTCAAGGTTCTTAAAAGTATTATTGAGTGGTTTTCTGCAAATGGTTTCACTCTCAATTCCAAAAGGACACAACATACCCAGCTCTGAACATCTTGAGCTGCTACATGAATGATAACTGTAACGCATAAGCTAGGGCAAAATCTTCGAAAATTTTAGGTCTCCATATTGCTGAGAATTTAAACTGAAAAAAAAATGCATTTTGGGTCTCCTAAAATAAGTACATGACACTCCGTCAAAACTACTACTATCCTTGTGAGAGCCAGCTGTGATAAAACTATTCCTCTTTGTGTGGGAGATATTGGAGACAGAAGAAACTTAGATTTCAAGAAGAATGTGATACCTCCAAAACAAGCAGCTGCTGACAGGTGTGAATGTTAGGGAATCGTCACTGTATTAAGACACGGTTGCTGAATACTGACACGAATTATTTGCACCAGAATAGGAAAACCGCTAGAAGTGGACCTCGCGAAGATGAGTTCGGATTCCGGAGAAATGGAGGTACCCCATGATTTCTCTTAGAACACAGGTTAAGGAAAGGGAAACCTATGTTTATGGCACATGTAGACTTAGATAAAGCATTTCACAACGCTGACAGGAATACTCTCTTTAAAACTCGGAAGGTAGCAAAGCTAAAATACAGGGAGCGAAAAGGTTATTCACAAGTTGTACAGAAACCAGACGGGAGTTCTGAGAATTGAAGGGCATGGAAGAGAATCAGCGTTTGGGAGGGGAGTGAGACCGGGTTGTGGCCTCTCCCCGATGTTTTTCAATCTATACATTGAACAAGCAGTAAAGGTAACGAAAGAAAAGTTTGTAGTAGGAAATAACGGTAGTGGAGAAGAAATAAAAACTTGGAGGTTTGTCCATACCATTGCAACTCCGTTAGACACGACAAAGGACTTGGAAGAGCGGTTGAAACAAATGGACAGTGTCTTGAAATAAGGATATGAGATGGACAATAACGTGAGTGAAACTACCGTAATGGAATGTAGTCTAATGAAGTCAAGTGATTCTGAAGGAATTGGTTTAAGAAACAATACATAAATAGTAGTAGATGAATTTTGTATCTGGGCATCAAATAACTTACGATGGCCGAATTAGACAGAATATAAAATTTAGATTTTCAGCTGGAAGACGCGGGATTCGGAAGAACAGAAATTTGTTAATTCTGAATATAAATTTAAGTGTTACGAAGGCTTTTCTGAAGGTATATACACACCTGGAAATTGAAATAAGAACACTGTGAATTCATTGTCCCAGGAAGGGGAAACTTTATTGACACATTCCTGGGGTCAGATACATCACATGATCACACTGACAGAACCACAGGCACATAGACACAGGCAACAGAGCATGCACAATGTCGGCACTAGTACAGTGTATATCCACCTTTCGCAGCAATGCAGGCTGCTATTCTCCCATGGAGACGATCGTAGAGATGCTGGATGTAGTCCTGTGGAACGGCTTGCCATGCCATTTCCACCTGGCGCCTCAGTTGGACCAGCGTTCGTGCTGGACGTGCAGACCGCGTGAGACGATGCTTCATCCAGTCCCAAACATGCTCAATGGGGGACAGATCCGGAGATCTTGCTGGCCAAGGTAGTTGACTTACAGCTTCTAGAGCACGTTGGGTGGCACGGGATACATGCGGACGTGCATTGTCCTGTTGGAACAGCAAGTTCCCTTGCCGGTCTAGGAATGGTAGAACGATGGGTTCGATGACGGTTTGGATGTACCGTGCACTATTCAGTGTCCCCTCGACGATCACCAGTGGTGTACGGCCAGTGTAGGAGATCGCTCCCCACACCATGATGCCGGGTGTTGGCCCTGTGTGCCTCGGTCGTATGCAGTCCTGATTGTGGCGCTCACCTGCACGGCGCCAAACACGCATACGACCATCATTGGCACCAAGGCAGAAGCGACTCTCATCGCTGAAGACGACACGTCTCCATTCGTCCCTCCATTCACGCCTGTCGCGACACCACTGGAGGCGGGCTGCACGATGTTGGGGCGTGAGCGGAAGACGGCCTAACGGTGTGCGGGACCTTAGCCCAGCTTCATGGAGACGATTGCGAATGGTCCTCGCCGATACCCCAGGAGCAACAGTGTCCCTAATTTGCTGGGAAGTGGCGGTGCGGTCCCCTACGGCACTGCGTAGGATCCTACGGTCTTGGCGTGCATCCGTGCGTCGCTGCGGTCCGGTCCCGGGTCGACGGGCACGTGCACCTTCCGCCGACCACTGGCGACAACATCGATGTACTGTGGAGACCTCACGCCCAACGTGTTAAGCAATTCGACGGTACGTCCACCCGGCCTCCCGCATGCCCACTATACGCCCTCGCTCAAAGTCCGTCAACTGCACATACGGTTCACGTCCACGCTGTCGCGGCATGCTACCAGTGTTAAAGACTGCGATGGAGCTCCGTATGCCACGGCAAACTGGCTGACACTGACGGCGGCGGTGCACAAATGCTGCGCAGCTAGCGCCATTCGACGGCCAACACCGCGGTTCCTGGTGTGTCCGCTGTGCCGTGCGTGTGATCATTGCTTGTACAGCCCTCTCGCAGTGTCCGGAGCAAGTATGGTGGGTCTGACACATCGGTGTCAAAGTGTTCTTTTTTCCATTTCCAGGAGTGTATTTGGAGTCTAGCCTTGTGTGGAAGAGAAACGTGGACGATATACAGTTCAGACAAGAAGAGAATATAAGGTTTTGCATTGTATGGAGCAGAACAACACTGAAGATTGGGAAAATAGATCACGTGACTAACGAGGAAGTACTGAACAGAATTGAGGAGTAAAGAAATTTGTGATACAATTTGACGGAAAGAAAGGGTCGGTTGACAAGACATTCTGAGGCACCAAGGAGGCTGCAGCAGTTATTCGGAGATGAAGAGGCCTGCACCGGATAGAGTAGCCTTGAGAGTTGGATCAAACCAGTCTCTGGACTGAAGACCACAAAAAAAACGAGTTACCTCAACCATATTTGGACTTCGAACCATTGCGAATCTTAGCAAGAGACAAATCAGTAAGTTAGTCATACTTTCATTGAATAGTGTCACATGAAATTATGTTCTGTGGTAACTCACATTGAAGAAAGAAAGATTAAATTGCTGAAAAACATAACATAAGAATAATATATGCTGCCAACACGAGATCATCTTGATGACGTCTATTTACGGAGCTGCGCATCTCGACTAGTGCTTCACTGTATGTTTATATCCTCATGAATGTTGCTGCAATAAATCCACTACAGATCAGTATGAACAATGCTGCACATAATTACAATATCAGAAGAGAAAATGACATTCATTCTTACACATGAAGCTGTCTTTAGCAAGAAAAAGGGTGCACAATGATCACACTAATTTTTTTGATAAATTATCCAATAATATTAAACGCCGGACCGCCACCAAAGTTAAATTCTAAAACAATCTGAGAAATTTTCGTCTAGACTATTCCTGCCGTTCCATACAAGAATTTCTGTTTTTCTAAGGAGTAAATGGTGGTGGGTAGAAAATAATAATTCAAATATGCATTTTTTTAAAAAAATACATACAAAAACCAAGTACAAGACTTCATAATTGCAAATTTTATAGACATATTGAAAAAATTAGAGACATGATTAGAAAAAGAAGAATATCTTTATGTGGCCACATCAGAAGCATGAATCGCAACAAGCTGACAAAAAAACTGTTCACTCATTTCGATAAATTAAAAATGGATAAGAAATGGTGCAGAGAGATTGGAATGCACATAGACAAACTCCGAATTATTCCACAAAATACTGAGCAACGACTGCCACTCAGAAATAAATTGCGAGAGTCCAGACGTTTCCATGAAAAACCACGGAAAGAGATTGGAGATACCTGGACACAAGAAAGAAGCGAGAAACGTCGAGAAATAGAAAAAATGAAACGCGAAACAGTTGGATTGAACATAGCCAATATTCGCTCATACGTTAAAGAAGAGGAAAATTTAAAAAAATAAAAGGAAAAACTTGTAAATGATCAGCATGTAACCATATTTACATATGAATGTGTAACGTGAACGTAAAATGACTCGTTACACTTAATTACAATTGACCATACAAATGATCGATAGAACATGCAGCTAATGAAGTAATCTCATTTCTCGACTCTCTGTATTTTCCCACTCTCCTGTCAACGAACAAACGTCTACCACCTGCTTAATCTGCGGTTGAGTCTCTATGACCGTTCCACTCCATATCTCCTCAAACTGTTACAGGCAGTGTAGTCATAAGATACTACATTTTTAGTTTTGTGAAGTGCACAGTTTTACGTTTATTAACATGTAAAGTAAGTTGCCCAACTTTGCTCCACTCTGAAATATTATGAAGACCTGACTCAATCATCTTCGTTGTGGTTCTGACAGCTGCCACAAATGCATAGTAACTTACAGAAATTCAGTTCCGCCTATTTACGCAAACAACCGTTCGTTTTTTATGCCCTATCGTTTTTGTGCACACTTGTGCCGTAATCAGTGCGTAGGCTGCTTTTATTCCTGTCTTATATTAGATTCTGTACGATGTGAAAATTACCGAACAATCAGTTTAATAAGCCACAGCTGCAAAATACTAACACGAATTTTTACAGACGAATGGAAAAACTAGTCGAAGCCAACCTCGAGGAAGATCAGTTTGGATTCCGTAGAAATACTGGAACACGTGAGGCAATACTGACCTTACGACTTACCTTAGAAGAAAGATTAAGAAAAGGCAAACCTACGTTTCTAGCATTTGTAGACTTAGAGAAAGCTTTTCTCAATGTTGACTGGAATACTCTCTTTCAAATTCTAAAGGTGGCAGGGGTAAAATACAGGGAGCGAAATGCTATTTACAATTTGTACAGAAACCAGATGGCAGATATAAGAGTCGAGGGACATGAAAGGGAAGCAGTGGTTGGGAAGGGAGTAAAACAGGATTGTAGCCTCTCCTCGATGTTATTCAATCTGTATATTGAGCAAGCAGTAAAGGAAACAAAAGAAAAATTCTGAGTAGGTATTAAAATCCATGAAGAAGAAATAAAAACTTTGAGGTTCGCCGATGACATTGTAATTCTGTCAGAGACAGCAAAGGACTTGGAAGAGCAGTTGAATGGAATGGACAGTGTCTTGAAAGGAGGATATAAGATGAACATCAACAAAAGCAAAACAAGGATAATGGAATGTAGTCGAATCAAGTCGGTTGATGCTGAGGGAATTAGATTTGGAAATGAGACACTTAAAGTAGTTTTGCTATTTGGGGAGCAAAATAACTGATGATGGTCGAAGTAGAGAGGATATAAAATGTAGACTGGCAATGGCAAGGAAAGCGTTTCTGAAGAAGAGAAATTTGTTAACATCGAGTATAGATTTAAGTGTCAGGAAGTCGTTTCTGAAAGTATTTGTATGGAGTGTAGCCCTGTATGGAAATGAAACATGGCCGATAAATAGTTTGGACAAGAAGAGAATAGAAGCTTTCGAAATGTGGTGCTATAGAAGAATGCTGAAGATTAGATGGGTAGAGCACATAACTAATGAGGAAGTATTGAATAGGATTGGGGAGAAGAGAAGTTTGTGGCTCAACTTGACCAGAAAAAGGGATCGGTAGGTAGGACATGTTCTGAGGCATCAAGGGATCACCAATTTAGTATTGGAGGGCAGCGTGGAGGGTAAAAATCGTAGAGGGAGACCAAGAGATGAATACACTAAGCAGATTCAGAAGGATGTAGGTTGCAGTAGATACTGGGAGATGAAGCAGCTTGCACAGGATAGAGTAGCATGGAGAACTGCATCAAAACAGTCTCAGGACTGAAGACCACAACGACAACAAGATTTTTATTCTGTCCGTATGTACAACGCAGTGCACAGTATTAATATGTTCTGAAAAACAGTGCGCCAAAATGCTATTGTTCTATTGATCATAGACATAAGGGGTCAAGTGTTTTGGATAGGTCTTGGTATAGCGTCCATTTGTGTACCTATCAGAAAAACGAGCACTCTGTTGGTACCCTACGGCACAGGGTCAAAATTTAAACATTACAGCCCAGGAAAATTGAGCAAATCAGTTGGTTCTTCTGCATTAGGTATGGTTCAGGGTGAACGTTAGGTGTCTTATAAAAGCACCGTTTGTTTTTGGACGGTTCAGGAGGAAACACCGCAAAACCATGATTTTTGTGAACGGAAACTACCAACTGTCGGGATAATCACTCCTATACGAGGTGCATTCAAGTTCTAAGGCATCCGATTTTTTTTCTCCGGACTGGAAAGAGATAGAAACATGCGCATTGTTTTAAAATGAGGCCGCGTTCATTGTCAATGCGTCGCAGAGATGGCAGCACCGTACAGCAGATGGAATTTTACCGTCAGCGGCGAGAATGAGAACTGTTTTAAATACTTAAAATGGCGACGTTTTCCTTACTTGAACAACGTGCAATCATTCGTTTTCTGAATTTGCGTGGTGTGAAACCAATTGAAATTTATCGACAGTTGAAGGAGACATGTGGTGATGGAGTTATGGATGTGTCGAAAGTGCGTTCGTGGGTGCGACAGTTTAATGAATGCAGAACATCGTGTGACAACAAACCGAAACAACCTCGGGCTCGCACAAGCCGGTCTGACGACATGATCGAGAAAGTGGAGAGAATTGTTTTGGGGGATCGCCGAATGACTGCTGAACAGATCGCCTCCAGAGTTGGCATTTCTGTGGGTTCTGTGCACACAATCCTGCATGACGACCTGAAAATGCGAAAAGTGTCATCCAGGTGGGTGCAACGAATGCTGACGGACGACCACACGGCTGCCCGTGTGGCATGTCGCCGAGCAATGTTGACACGCAACGACAGCACGAATGGGACTTTCTTTTCGTCGGTTGTGACAATGGATGAGACGTGGATGCCATTTTTCAATCCAGAAACAAAGCGCCAGTCAGCTTAATGGAAGCACACAGATTCACCGCCACCAAAAAAATGTCGGGTAACCGCCAGTGCTGAAAAAACGATGGTGTCCATGTTCTGGGACAGCGAGGGCGTAATCCTTACCCACTGCTTTCCAAAGGGCACTACGGTAACAGGTGCATATCCTACGAAAATGTTTTGAAGAACAAATTCCTTCCTGCACTGCAACAAAAACGTCCGGGAAGGACTGCGCGTGTGCTGTTTGACCGAGACAACGCACCCGCACATCGAGCTAACGTTACGCAACAGTTTCTTCGTGATAACAACTTTGAAGTGATTCCTCATGCTCCCTACTCACATGACCTGGCTCCTAGTGACTTTTGGCTTTTTCCAACAATGAAAGACACTCTCGGTGGCCGCACATTCAGCAGCAGTGCTGCTATTGCCTCAGCGATTTTCCAGTGGTCAAAACAGACTCCTAAAGAAGCCTTCGCCGCTGCCATGGAATCATGGCGTCGGCGTTGTGAAAAATGTGTACGTCTGCAGGGCGATTACGTCGAGAAGTAACGCCAGTTCCATCGATTTCGGGTGAGTAGTTAATTAGAAAAAAAAATCGAAGGCCTTAGAACTTGAATGCACCTCGTACTTCATATTCATGTCAGACAGCGGAACGTTTTACCAAATGTTCTAGAACTGATGTTCTCAAGAAACATGGCAACTTCTTTCGATATCATTATCTGTCACCGAGATCCAGAGGTTCGAAGTTACCTTACTTGTGCAAGTAAAATATGCACGTAATATTCGGTCTGAAGCGTAAATGTATTTTGAAATGACGTAGTGAACCCATGGCACGTATTCTAGGATCATCGCAAGAGTTCTGAGGTTATCAAACTAGCATCATACACATTCATGCTCGATGCAGTATTCGAACCTGCGACCGTAACGGCCGCGCGGTTCCAGACTGTAGCGCCTAGAACCCGGAGGGAACTGACACCATGAATCTTGCAGGGCTGTCTACAAATCTGTAAGAGTATGACGGGGTGGAGATGGGTTCTGAACAGTACGTTGCAAGGTTCCCAGTTATGCTAAATAATGTTCATGTCAGGAGAGTTTGGTGGCCAGTGGAAGTTTCGGGAGTCTTTAAACTCAGAAGAGTATTTGCTGGAGCCACACTGTAGCAATTCTGGACGAGTGGGGTGTCGTATTGTCTTGCTGGAATTGCCCAAGTCAGTGGGAATGCACAATGGACATGAATAGATGCAGGTGATCAGACAGGATGCTTACGAACGTGTCACCTGCCAGACTCGTATCTAGACGTATCAGGGATATTTCGTTGCCGGCGGGGGTGGCCGTGCGGTTCTAGGCGCTACAGTCTGGAACCGCTCGAATCCTGCCTCGGGCATGGATGTGTGTGATGTCCTTAGATTCGTTAGGTTTAAGTAGTTCTAAGTTCTAGGGGACTGATGACATCAGAAGTTAAGTCCCATAGTGCTCAGAACCATTTGAACCATTTTTGATATTTCGTTGAATGGTTCGCACGCGGACACTTATTGATGGCCAAGCATTGAAATCTGCAGCAATTATGCGAAAAGGTTGTCCTTCTATCATGTTGAATGATTCTCTCCAATCGTCGTTGGTCCCATTCTTGCAGCATATTTTTCCGGATGCACCGACGTCGGCGATTTGATTTTTACCCGGATTCATGATATTCACGGGACACTCGTGAAATAGTTGTACGGGGAAATACCCACTTCATCTCTATGCCGGTGATGCTGTGTGCCATCGCTCGTGTGCCGAATATAACACCACGTTCAAACTCACTCAGATCTTGAATGAGATTTTCACTCTGCAGTGGAGTGTGTGCTGATATGAAACTTCCTGGCACATTAAAACTGTGTGCCGGACCGAGACTCGGACTCGGAACCTTTGCCTTTCGTGGCGTGCTTGGGTAACTCAGATGGTAGAGCACTTGCCCGCGAAAGGCAAAAGTCCCGGGTTCGCGTCTCGGTCCGGCACACAGTTTTAATCTGCCAGGAAGTTTCACTTAAATCTTGATAACCTGACACTGTAGCAACGGTAACCGATCTAACAACTGCAGCAGACATTTGTTGTCTTATATAGGTGTTGCCCACCGCGGCGCGGTATTCTGCTTGTTTACGTATGTCTGTATTTGAAAACGTATGGCTATGCCAGTTTCTTTGGCGCTCCAGTGTATAAGCTCTACCTGTTCCGGCAGAGCAGAAAAGAGAGCGCCAATCGCAGAATAGTTTTCCACGTGATGGATTTATGAGGCGAGTATTTCTCCCTCAGCCTGGTATCAGCTTCCCTCCTACACCGTATTGCTGTCGCCGGCTCCTGGCTGGACGTATAAGCCAGACCGCGGGCCATTCGTTTCTGCCCCCATCCATCACTCACGCCTGCTCTGCCCATAGTTAATCTTCCGGCTCGCCAATGAACACATTAGGCCTGTCAGCGCCGAGCGCGCCGATAGACACAGGCCAGAAGCGGTCGACGGCGGTCGCTAGCGCACGACACACACCACTTACTACATCGCCTATCACACAGTTCCAGGAGACGCATGCTGAACGCTTAAAAATGCTACGATTTGGTCTGTACGAATCTTTCCGTTTGAGGAACATACAGACTATTTGCATCGTCTCGAATGCTAGTATATGTCATGGTTATGAGTGGCAGACATAGACGTAAAGTTTCAATATCACCTAAAAATATTTAGAAATAATTCAGAAGCCAAATGCTAGTATATGTCATGGCTATGAGTGGCAGACACAGACGTAAAGTTTCAATATCACCTAAAAAAAAATTTAGAAATAATTCAAAAGCCAAGATCGCTTAAATACTGTTTACTGCGTAACAGGTTTCAACACATTAAAGGTGCCACCATCGGATCTGTGAAGATATAGCATGACAGGTTTGAGGGAGGGCTTACGTGAGCTACAGTATATACATTACTATTAGTACTGTCCCCCCCATGAACCATAGACCTTGCCGTTGGTGGGGAGGCTTGCGTGCCTCAACGATGCAGATAGCCGTACCGTAGGTGCAACCACAACGGAGGGGTATCTGTTGAGAGGTCAGACAAACGTGTGGTTCCTGAAGAGGGGCAGCAGCCTTTTCAGTAGTTGCAGGGGCAACAGTCTGGATGATTGACTGATCTGGCCTTGTAACACTAACCGAAATGGCCTTGCTGTTCTGGTACTGCGAGCGGCTGAAAGCAAGGGGAAACTACAAGCCGTAATTTTTCCCGAGGGCATGCAGCTTTACTGTATGATTAAATGATGATGGCGTCATATTGGGTAAAATATTCCGGAGGTAAAATAGTCCCCCATTCGGATCACCGGGCGGGGACTACTCAGGAGGACGTCGTTGTCAGGAGAAAGAAAACTGGCGTCCTACGGATCGGAGCGTGGAATGTCAGATCCCTTAATCGGGCAGGTAGGTTAGAAAATTTAAAAAGGGAAATGGATAGGTTAAAGTTAGATATAGTGGGAATTACTGAAGTTCGGTGGCAGGAGGAACAAGACTTTTGGTCAGGTGAATATAGGATTATAAATACAAAAGCAAATAGGGGTAATGCAGGTGTAGGTTTAATAATGAATAAAAAAAATAGGAGTGCGGGTAAGCTACGACAAACAGCATAGTGAACGCATTATTGTGGCCAAGATAGACACAAAGCCCACTACAGTAGTACAAGTTTATATACCAACTAGCTCTGCAGATGACGAAGAAATTGATGAAATGTATGAGGAGATAAAAGAAACTATTCAGATAGTGAAGGAAGACGAAAATTTAATAGTCATGGGAGACTGGAATTCGTCAGTAGGAAAAGGGAGAGAAGGAAACATAGTAGGTGAATATGGATTGGGGCTAAGAAATGAAAGAGGAAGCCGTCTGGTAGAATTTTGCGCAGAGCATAACTTAATCATAGCTAACACTTGGTTCAAGAATCATGAAAGAAGGTTGTATACATGAAAGAACCCTGGAGATACTTAAAGGTATCAGATAGATTATATAATGGTAAGACAGAGATTTAGGAACCAGGTTTTAAATTGTAAGACATTTCCAGGGACAGATGTGGACTCTGACCACAATCTATTGGTTATGACCTGTAGATTAAAACTGAAGAAACTCCAAAAAGGTGGGAATTTAAGGAAATGGGACCTGGATAAACTGACTAAACCAGAGGTTGTACAGAGTTTCAGAGAGAGCATAAGCAAACAATTGACAAGAATGGGAGAAAGAAACACAGTAGAAGAAGAATGGGTAGCTTTGAGGGATGAAATAGTGAAGGCAGCAGAGGATGAAATAGGTAAAACGACGAGGGCTAGTAGAAATCCTTGGGTAACAGAAGAAATATTGAATTTAATTGATGAAAGGAGAAAATATAAAAAAGCAGTAAATGAAGCAGGCAAAAAGGAATACAAACGTCTCAAAAATGAGATCGACAGGAAGTGCAAAATGGCTAAGCAGGGATGGCTAGAGGACAAATGTAAGGATGTAGAGGCTTATCTCACTAGGGGTAAAATAGATACTGCTTACAGGAAAATTAAAGAGACCTTTGGAGAAAAGAGAACCTCTTGCATGAATATCAAGAGCTTAGATGGAAACCCAGTTCTAACCAAAGAAGGGAAAGCAGAAAGGTGGAAGGAGTATATAGAGGGTCTATACAAGAGCGACGTACTTGAGGACAATATTATGGAAATGGAAGGGGATGCAGATGAAGATGAAATGGGAGATATGATACTGCGTAAAGAGCACTGAAAGACCTGAGTCGAAACGAGGCGCCTGGAGTAGACAACATTCCATTGGAACTACTGACGGCCTTGGGAGAGCCAGTCCTGACAAAACTCTACCATCTGGTGAGCAAGATGTATGAGACAGGTGAAATACCCTCAGACTTCAAGAAGAATATAATAATTCCAATCCTAAAGAAAGCAGGTGTTGACAGATGTGAAAATTACCGAACTATCAGTTTAATAAGTCACAGCTGCAAAATACTAACGCGAATTCTTTACAGACGAATGGAAAACCTGATAGAAGCCGACCTCGGGGAAGATCAGTTTGGATTCCGTAGAAATGTTGGAACACGTGAGTAAATACTGACCTTACGACTTATCTTTGAAGAAAGATTAAGGAAAGGCAAACCTACGTTTCTAGCATTTTTAGACTTAGAGACAGCTTTTGACAATGTTGATTGGAATATTCTCTTTCAAAATCTGAAGGTGGCAGGGGTAAAATACGGGGAGCGAAAAGCTATTTACAATTTGTACAGAAACCAGATGGCAGTTATAAGAGTCGAGGGACATGAAAGGGAAGCAGTGGTTGGGAAGGGAATGACACAAGGTTGTAGCCTCTCCCCGATGTTATTCAATCTGTATATTGAGCAAGCAATAAAAGAAACAAATGAAAAGTTCGGAGTAGGTATTAAAATCCATGGAGAAGAAATAAAAACTTTGAGGTTCGCCGATGACATTGTATTCTGTCAGAGACAGCAAAGGACGTGGAAGAGCAGTTGAACGGAATGGACAGTGTCTTGAAAGGAGGATATAAGATGAACATTAACAAAAGCAAAACGAGGATAATGGAATGTAGTCGAATTAAGTCGGGTGATGCTGAGGGAATTAGATTAGGAAATGAGACACTTAAAGTAGTAAAGGAGTTTTGCTATTTGGGGAGCAAAGTAATTGACGATGGTCGAAGTAGAGAGGATATAAAATGTATACTGGCAATGGCAAGGAAAGCGTTTCTGAAGAAGAAAAATTTGTTAACATCGAGTATAGATTTAAATTTCAGGAAGTCGTTTCTGAAAGTATTTGTATGGAGTGTAGCCATGTATGGAAGTGAAACGTGGACGATAAATAGTTTAGACAAGAAGAGAATAGAAGCTTTTGAAATGTGGTGCTACAGAAGAATGCTGAAGATTAGATGGGTAGATCACATAACTAATGAGGAGGTATTGAATAGAATTGGGGAGAAGAGGAGCTTGTGGCACAACTTGACTAGAAGAAGGGATCGGTTGGTAGGACATGTTCTGAGACATCGAGGGATCACCAATTTAGTATTGGAGGGCAGCGTGGAGGGTAAAAATCGTAGGGGGAGACCAAGAGATGAATACACTAAGCAGATTCAGAAGGATGTAGGCTGCAGTAGGTACTGGGAGATGAAGAAGCTTGCACAGGATAGAGTAGCAAGGAGAGCTGCATCAAACCAGTCTCAGGACTGAAGACCACAACAACAACAATTAGTACAGTAGAACATACCTGAATGTAGCTTAACATTTATAAACCATTTAGATATAATGATACATGATGCACACCAGCTGATATAAAATCATTGTCACAAAAAATGAAAAAAAACTGCTCTCATGGTAATTCTTTTCCATCAGATATGAAAAACCGAAGTCACAAGATATAACTATTTAGTACATGACCGCTGCTCGACTAACAACGGTTGGCATCACACTGCCCTGTTCCGCGCCGGTTTACCTGCTGCGATTTTAGTGGTTCACAACGGGCCACTGGATAGCACTGTCCCAGCACTGCACACACAGTCCCACGCTATAAACACTCATTACTACTGCAACACAACTTTACTATTAGTGCTAATCAAATACCCATGCAAGAACACTTTCGCCGGTCGGTGTGGCCGAGCGGTTCTAGGCGCTTCAGTCTGGAAACGCGCGGCCGCTACGGTCGCGGGTTCGAATCCTGCCTCGGGCATAGATGTGTGTAATGTCCTTAGGTTAGTTAGCTTTAAGTACTTCTAAGTTCTAGGGGACGGATGACCTCAGATGTTAAGTCCCATAGTGCTCGGAGCCAAGAACACTTTCGCAAACACTTACTGTACATACTATACATGCTATGCATATTATACACACCATAAATGCTATAAAGTACGTAAATTACAGAGTAAAAACGTCTGAAGCAAAGGCATTATCCATATTAGTGTCATACAAAACTACATGTTATAATTTACCCTTATTCATGTATGGATGTCAAGAATTTACACATAGTGACGAGTGATTCAAACCTATATGCTCGGCTTTACCTGTCTGAACACTACGGTCTTAGGTATTATAAACGCTAAATTAGTATTAACGTGCTATGAAAGGATCTCACCATCTATACACTCATTATGAACGTAGTACGGACCGACTATCAATAGCTGCATAGGCACATGAAAGTAAGGAATGCCAGGTCAGAAACAAATCGTGGGGGCACGGGAAGAGGGGCGGGTTTGGGGGGGAATTGACATGCGGACCAAGATGCACGGCCACTCCACGTGCGCTCCCATCGGCATGGAACTCGTTCCCTCCATTCAACTCACCGTATGGGGAGTAATGGAAAACATACTACTACGCTACCGAGGAAACCCCATTCTACACGGCCATACACAATCATGTATCTGTAGAATGTAGAAACGTGACGAAGACACATTTGGCGAGGCTGACCACCTACACGACAGACCTCATAACAAGTATTTACCATAACATGGTAGGCCACACCCTGCAAAAGACGTGACCAATAATGACATTAGCAATATTCTATAGGTGGTTTTCCGAGCATAATAGGTACCCAACACCCTTCATAGTGTCTGAATAGGCCGCACAGGATCTCTAGAGCACCGCATCAAATATGTCACAGAAATTATGGTCCGCCGATTCTAATTGGTCGTTCAACAATTTGCATGGAAACCTCTTTCTGTTTTTGTAAATTACGATGTTTTGCAAACCGTTGTATACAGGGTGTTACAAACAGGTCACGGCCTAACTATCAGGAAACATTCCTCACACACACACAGAAAGAAAATATGTTATGTGGACATGTGTCCGGAAACGCTTACTTTCAATGTTAGAGCTCATTTTATTACTTCTCTTCAAATCACATTAATCATGGAATGGAAACGCACAGCAACAGAACGTACCAGCGTGACTTCAAACACTTTGTTACAGGAAATGTTCAAAATGTCCTCCTTTAGCGAGGATACATGCATCCACCCTCCGTCGCACGGAATCCCTGATGCGCTGATGCAGCCCTGGAGAATGGCGTATTGTATCACAGCCGTCCACAATACGAGCTCGAAGAGTCTCTACATTTGGTACCGGGGTTGCGTAGACAAGAGCTTTCAACTGCCCCCATAAATGAAAGTCAAGCGGGTTGAGGTCAGGAGAGCGTGGAGGCCATGGAATTGGTCCGCCTCTACCAACCCATCGGTCACCGAATCTGTTGTTGACAAGCGTATGAACTCTTCGATTGAAATGTGCAGGAGCTCCATCGTGCATGAACCACATGTTGTGTCGTACTTGTAAAGGCCATGTTCTAGCAGCACAGGTAGAGTATCCCGTATGAAATCATGATAACGTGCTCCATTCAGCGTAGGTGGAAGAACATGGGGCCCAATCAACACATCACCAACAATGCCTGCCCAAACGTTCACAGAAAATCTGTGTTGATGACGTGATTGCAAAACTGCGTGCGGATTCTCGTCAACCCACACATGTCTAGCGAAAATTTACAATCTGATCACGTTGGAATGAAGCCTCATCCGTAAAGAGAAATAGAGAACATTTACACTGAAATGAGGATTGACACATTGTTGGATGAACCATTCGCAGAAGTGTACCCGTGGAGGCCAATCAGCTGCTGATAGTGCCTGCACACGCTGTACATGGTACGGAAACAACTGATTCTCCCGTAGCACTCTCCGTACAGCGACGTGGTCTACGTTACCTTGTACAGCAGCAACTTTTCTGACGCTGACATTAGGGTTATCGTCAACTGCACGAAGAATTGCCTCGTCCATTGCAGGTGTCCTCGTCGTTCTAGGTCTTCCCCAGTCGCGAGTCATAGGCTGGAATGTTCCGTGCTCCCTAAGACCCCGATCAATTGCTTTGAACGTCTTCCTGTCGGGATACCTTCGTTCTGGAAATCTGCCTCGATACAAACGTACCGCGCCACGGCTATTGCCCTGTGCTAACCCATACATCAAACGTACATCTACCAACTCTGCATTTGTAAACATTGCACTGACTGCAAAACCACGTTTGTGATGAACACTAACCTGTTGATGCTACGTACTGATGCGCTTGATGCTAGTACTGTAGAGCAATGAGTCGCATGCCAACACAAGCACCGAAGTCAACATTACCTTCCTTCAATTGGGCCAAGTGGCGGTGAATCGAGGAAGAACAGTACATACTGACGAAACTAAAATGGGCTCTAACATGTAAATTAAGCGTTTACGGACACATGTCCACATAACATCTTTTCTTTATTTGTGTGTGAGGAATGTTTCCTGAAAGTTTGGCCGTACCTTTTTGTAACTCCCAGTATAGTGTAACTCATGTAAGCCCTCCCTCAAACCTGTCATGTTATATCTTCACAGATCCAATGATGGTACCTTTAGTGTGTTGAAACCGGTAATCCAGTAAACAGTATTTAAGCGATCTTGGCTTTTGAATTATTTCTACATCAGAGTGATCACCCCACAACACACTATGTGTTCACTGCAAAAAAAAATACAGTTTCGAAATAATTTTTTTTTTTTTTTGTTTGTCCTGGGCGTCGTTCGCGGTGGCATACCTTAATAAATCTTCTGCCTTTTGAAGGTGCGTCACTTCCAATAGAAGACTCGAGCTTTCCTTAGCTGTCTCCGCCATCGTCATCAGGAGTGAGCATCTACTGACTGCGGGCTCCGGCAAAGTGTTCCACTTAAACAGGTACGATGGCAGCGTTTGACAGGCAGGCGCGAGGCCGGCTTGGTTATTCAGTGTTCAGGAAACCGGTGGCAGCTCAGACCTAAAATTACTGGCGGACCTGTTCCAAAAAGGTTTTACAATTTTTTCTTAAAACTGTGAGAAAGGAAACAAACGCGTATAAAAAAGAAAATGTGGTCAGAAACTTGATAAAATCCTCAACTGTTTTCTTCTAACTTCGTCCTAAACTGGGCACTCTTCATAGAGATCTCGAGAAGAATTGCTATTACATGTGTGCTGCCTGTTCTTTAGGACATGCCCCAATGAGCACACATTTCTTTTTCATGATTTCGCGTCTGTATACCTCTTTCACCTTGAGAAGAATGTTGTAACAGCCAAAAAGTTCGAAAAAAACGTATTATTGCGTTTCGTGTAATACTCGCTGCATTATTAAATTACGTTGGTAAGCGTAACAGTGAATGAAATGTGAATTACTGTAAACTGCATTTATTTTTGCTTGTGTCGTTGTAGCCGGCCGGAGTGGTGTGGTTCTAGGCGCCACAGTCTGGAACCGCGCGACCGCTACGGTCGCAGGTTCGAATCCTGCCTCGGGCATGGATGTGTGTGATGTCCTTAGGCTAGTTAGGTTTAATTAGTTCTAGGCGACTGATGACCTCAGAAGTTAAGTCGCATAGTGCTCAGAGCCATTTTGTGTCGTTGTACAACACACAGTTCAGGAGATGAGATCTCATAAACATTGAGCTGCGTCAAAAACTTGCGTTTCCTAAAACGGAGTTAGATTTCTTAAAGAATTGATAGTGGGAGGGCTCCTGGTCATTACTATACACAAGTTTAATCTTAAAGAGCAAACGTGTTTCTATTGTTAGCATGTTACATTTTGCACATCCCACGCATCAT
This sequence comes from Schistocerca cancellata, assembly GCF_023864275.1. Taxonomy (NCBI): domain Eukaryota; kingdom Metazoa; phylum Arthropoda; class Insecta; order Orthoptera; family Acrididae; genus Schistocerca; species Schistocerca cancellata. Next base: position 36,665,829 of record NC_064637.1, on the reverse strand, counting down.
CTTTGCTCTGTTTACATCCTTGGTCAATGAGAAATACATGATATCTTTGAATCTTTGCATAATTATAATTTTTGTTTTGTAAACAAAAACATCAAGTGTCTAGCACATTTGTGATGCTCATCACTGACATTAAGAATATTATGAAGTGTGCCGCAGCAATTTATTTGCGATTGTATGCCGTGTGGAACTCAACAACATATACATCGACCTGAAAAACCACGTGAGCGCAACAAAAGGAATTGCCACATATTGGAATTTATGTAAGTGAACGGAACTTATCTGCATCATATACAAATAAACGCAAGCACTTAAGAATACTTTTCATAATGAAACAATGCGTAGAGTGGCACTAAATACTCAAATATTTCTCTGCAGTGTGGAAGCAGACGACGTGACGTTTATCGAAATATCTATATAACTGAAAATATTAGCCTTCTGAAGATGTACATGGTAGCCTTGAACCAGTATGGCACTAAAATAAAACGTTTAAAAAGTATTTGTGGATGGTTGCGTCATTCACTAACTGTAAATTTTCGTGCTTCACAGGCTTGCAAATTATATCTTATAATGACAGGCGACACTAAGATGCTTTCTGAGAAGGTAGAATGATAGCATCCTGCCTAGTGGACAAAGGAGGGGCCGTGACGGAGCGTTTCGGCCACACGGCCATCATCAGAAGGAGGAAACACACTCGGCGCGCACCTCCGCGGCTGGACGAGGATTTACGGCGGCCGAGCCGGTAAATCAGCCGCTGGTCAGGGCAATTGGAGGCGGCGGCGCCGCAACGCAAATGGATATAAATTACGGACCCAGGCGGGGTGGTGGGGGCGGCTGGGGCGGTGGGGGCGGCGGATGCGGAAGACAGGCAGGGCTCCGGCGATAATTGCCCTCGGCGCTATTCCTGGAGCCGGTGGCCGACACCAGAGCCATCTGGTGTGGGCGTGATCTCGGCGACGCTGACGACACCTGGGAGCGAAATTTAAACTAAAATTCACTTCGTAATTCCAGTAACCTGGTAGCCAGTATTGCCCACTGCGTCCTTTGTGACGAACCTGTTTGTATTTGGAGCTGGACAAGGCAGGCGACGAGGACGATACCCCGACAGATTTTGACGTCACGAAGCTGCTACGGACAGACTGGCAGGAAACATCACAGAGACGATTGGTTGGTCAAGACGCTGTATCAACTACTCGGTGGAGGCCATACACCCTTCTCTAAAGAACTACCACGACTATCTCCTTCGGCAACACTTGACACTGTAACGTCAGTTTCGTCCACTTTGTTCATCTTAATTGATCCTGATAATGTGTACCAAATAAATCAGTAAGCTACCAGATACAATATGCTTTAACGAAACAAACATCTAAAAGAGTGGAAGTAAACACCAAAATTATTACACTGTCTTAGCAAAGACGTTTCTTTTATTTATGGTCCTTTAGATATACCCCATGCAGCCATCCATGTAAGTAAATCAGAGGTAACAGACTGAATTGGAAAAAGCGAACACATAATATAAAAGCTACTTGAAATGTCATCCTGAATTACACAAAATTATTTACTTTATGTCCGCTGCTCGTGGTTTCGCGGAAGTGTTCTCGCATCCTGAGCGCGAGGTCCCGGGTTCGATTCCCGGCGGGTCAGGGATTTTGCCTGCCTCGAGATGACTGGGTGTTGTGTCGTCTACATCATCATTATTCATCCCCCATTACGGTCGGAGTAAGGCAATGGCAAACCACCTCCATTAGCACCTTGTCTAGTACGGCGGTGTGGGTCTCCTGCATCGTTCCCCTACGCTCTGTGAAGGAGTATGGGACTTCATCATCATCATCATCATCACCTCACTGAATTCATACTAGCGATCAGCCCCCCCCCCTTTCGCACACCCGTCCTCCGCCACCTCCCCAAAGACTTTTGAAGAATCGAACTCACATGTGTAGAATAGCTTCAAAAGTGTGATTGCTGTACAAACGAGTTAATATGTGAAATATTTAATGTTAAATTTAGAAAAGGTTTGAAACCATGTTCACTGTTTGTCGCCAAGTGCTCTGCATATCAAACTTTAGAAGAGTGTACTGTGGGTAATTTATAATCCATTTTAAGAAAAAATAGTTTTTCACGCAATCTCAATGTTTACGACGTCACACCTTCTGAGCCATGAGTCATGCAGTGCTATCATTTTCGAGGGACATTCAGTGGCAGATGTGCATATCTCGTGCAAAGTGTGTTGCGAATAGGTTTAGTAGTAAAACAAGAATAAATTAAAACTTCAAGTCTGATGCCGAAATCTTACTCCATGAATAGCAAATTTTCTTCCTTTCATTATTTTGTGAGAGATGTCAGTGAGAAAGAGATCAGAAAAGCTTAGCCACTGTGCACAGGCTGACACAGAATAACGGGAATGTTTGAAATGAGTAGTGGCAGCCATGGGCAGGTGGCAACACTGTGGGGTCACGACAGTTAGCGAGTAAACAGTCCGCCATTTCAGTAATCATGGATCAGTGGAACGGACAACATAAAATGGTTCAAATGGCTCTGAGCACTTTGGGACTTAACATCTGAAGTCATCAGTCCCCTAGACTTAGAACTACTTAAACTAACCTAAGGGCATCACACATTTTCATGCCCAAGGCAGGACTCGAACCTGCGACCGTAGCAGCAGCGCGGTTCCGGGCGCCTAGAACTGCTCGGCCACAGAGGCCGGCTCGTTAGCTATAAAAATGTTTTATAAAAACAATGATAGGTTGGCAGCGGCACAGAGGGAGTTTCGACGTTTTTAATATTTAGGACGTCATGGTGCCATTCCGTCGAAACACGCGACAAAATGTTGCATTAACATCTATGAAGAGACTGGACCTGCCCTCAAGAAGAAACTAACAGGGCGACCAAGAAGTGTGCGTTCTCCAGCGGACATTGATGTCGTACGCAAGTCTGTCTTACGGAGCCCACGGCCTTCAATTCGTAAGCAAGCAGCAGTGGTTGGGCTGTTCGCAGAATTATTCAGCTTGATTTAGAATTTCATCCGTACAAACTACAGATGGCGCAACGATTGAAGGACAACGAGTACCGGTTACCATTGCGATTCCGTCAACAAATGATGAGAAAAATAAACAATGGCGATGAATTTCTAAACAAGTTGTGGGCGCCAGATGAGACACATTTTCAGCTCACAGGTTATGTGAATCAACAGCACTACCGTTACTGGGCAAACACATATCCTAATGACGTCCAAGAGCGCCCTTCACACGCTAATATAGTGAGAGTATGGTGTGGTGTTTGATCACATGGGATTATCGGACCGTATTTTTTCGCAAATGAACAAGGAAACACCATAATTGTAAATGCCGATCGTTACGTGCAATTGTTACGAAGTTACGTTACACCTGCATTGAACAACTTTCCAAACGTTCAAGAAGCCTGGTTTCAACACGACGGAGTGACATCACACACTGCACGGTGGTCAATGGCATATGTGTGAGAACTGTTTGGCATCTGTGTGATCTCACGGTTCGGTAACATCCCTGGCCCGTTTGATCACCAGATTAATCCGTTTGTGATTTTTCAAAAATGGTCCAAATGGCTCTGAGCACTATGGGACTTGACATCTGAGGTCATCAGTCTCCTAGACTTAGAACTACTTAAACCTAACTAACCTAAGGACAGCCACACACATCCGTGCCCGAGGCAGGATTCGAACCTGCGACCGTAGCGGTCGCGCGGTTCCAGAGTGTAGCGCCTAGAACCGCTCGGCCACCCCAGCCGGCAGTCGAACTACACACTGTTCGCACGTATTTTTACCGTCATCCAACCTCCCATCTCTACCACTTGGGTAAAGAAAGAACATGGGCGGCAAGAACGTATAGTGACGCAAACAGTAGAATAAAGCAATCGATTCAGTCGGCTGTGTGAAAACAGTCGCTTGTTGGGCTATTCACTCATTCTCGGAATAGAAGTAGTCTATGGGAACAACCGACTGAAACCAGTCGGTGAAGTGCGTTGTGGTTTTACATACTGACTGAATTATCCATTCTTTTTCATCAAGGGTAACCAGTGAATAGTTTTTTTGCCGGATCTGACGGCCAGTCTGAGTGTAGTTTTTACGCGGTTTCCCTACAGTCCTCTAAGCGAATCGTGGACTGGTTAGCCATCGAAATAATATTGGCAAGTGATGGCAAAATATTTTTTACAAAAAAATTCTTCCAAAATTGGCCATAAATGCTTAAAAAAGTAAGAAATTAAATCAACGAACAGCTACAAAAATAGTATCATGTATGCATTCTGTTCATGTCACCTCAGAATTTACTGAATGAATTATTGACGATGGGTGATGAGAGACAGAGCTTCAAAAAATTGAAATTAAAAAAGTATCTGTCATTCGTCTCAAAATAAATTTAGAACGTAGGACCGGTAATCAAACATTTAAAAACAAAGCAAGAATTTCTGTTCAATGCCATAAGTACGAATAATTCGTGTTTAGGTAGATAAATATAAGATACTAAATGCTATATACAACTTGCACAGAAACCAGATAGCAGTTGTAAGAGCCGTGGGGCATAAAAGTGAAGCAGTGATTGAGAAGGGAGTGAGATGCAGTTGGAGCCTATCCTCGATGTTACTCAATCTGTATATTGAGCAAGCAGGAAAGGAAACGAAAGAAAAATTTGGAGTAAGAATTAAAAGTTGGGAGAGAAGAAATAAAAACTTTGAGGTTTGCTGATGACATTATAATTCTATCACAGGCAGCAACGGAATTGGAAGAGCAGTTGAACGGAATGGGCAGTATCTTTGAAAGGAGGGTTTAAGATGAACAGCAACAAAAGCAAAACGTAGATAATGGAATGTAGTCGAATTAAATTATGCTCAAGGCTTAGACTAGGGAACGAGACACTGAAAGAAGTAGATGAGTTTCGCTATTTGGGAAGCAAAGTAACTGATGATGGCCGAAGTAGAAAAGACATAAAATGTAGAGTGGTAATAGCAAGAAAAGCGTTTCTGAAGAACAGAAATTTGTTAATATCAAATGTAGGTTAAAGTGCTGGGAAGTCTTTTATGAAAGTATTTGTCTGGAGCGTAGCCACGTACGGAAGTGAAACATGGACGATAACCAGTTTAGACAAGAACAGAATAGAATCTTTTGAGATGCGGTGTTCCAGAAGAATGGTGAAGGTTAGATCATGTAACGAGGAGGTACTGAATAGAATTGGGAAGAAGAGAAATTTGTCGCGCGACCTGATTAGAAGAAAGGATCGGTTGATAGGACGAATTCTGAGACATAGAGGTACCTCCAATTTAGTACTGGAGGGAAGTGTGAGGGGGTAAAAATCGTAGAGGTAGACAAAGAGGTGAACACAGTAAGCAGATTCAGAAGGATGTGAGTTGCAGTAGTTATTTGGAGTTGAAGAGCCTTGCACAGGATAGAGTAGCGTGGAGAGCTGCATCAAAGTGGTCTTCGGGCTGAATATCACAACAACAACAACAACAAATACAAAACGAGGAAATATTTCATTTATAGAGATGTACATTCGGTTTACCTCTCCTTCAAATAAGATACGTTATCTGTCACTAGAAACAGTTCACAACCTAGGCATGGCTCTTTTTTTTATTTTATTTATTTATTTATTTATTTATTTTTTTTTTTTTTGTCATCAGTCTACTGACTGGTTTGATGCAGCCCGCCACGAATTCCTTTCCTGTGCTAACCTCTTCATCTCAGAGTAGCACTTGCAACCTACGTCCTCAATTATTTGCTTGACGTATTCCAATCTCTGTCTTCCTCTACAGTTTTTGCCCCCTACAGCTCCCTCTAGTACCATGGAAGTCATTCCATCATGTCTTAGCAGATGTCCTATCATCCTGTCCCTTCTCCTTACCAGTGTTTTCCACATATTCCTTTCCTCTCCGATTCTGCGTAGAACCTCCTCATTCCTTACCTTATCAGTCCACCTAATTTTCAACATTCGTCTATAGCACCACATCTCAAATGCTTCGATTCTCTTCTGTTCCGGTTTTCCCACAGTCCATGTTTCACTACCATACAATGCTGTACAAACAACAACAAATACAAAACGAGGAAATATTTCATTTATAGAGATGAAAAAAAAAAATGGTTCAAATGGCTCTGAGCACTATGGGACTCAACTGCTGTGGTCATAAGTCCCCTAGAACTTAGAACTACTTAAACCTAACTAACCTAAGGACAGCACACAACACCCAGCCATCACGAGGCAGAGAAAATCCCTGACCCCGCCGGGAATCGAACCCGGGAACCCGGGCGTGGTATATAGAGATGAACATTCGCTTTACCTCTCCTTCAAATAAGATACGTTATCTGTCACTAAAAACAGTTCACAACCTAGGCATGGCTCATATAAACCGTAAAATCGTTCTACAAGTATCTAAGTTGAAACTCTCCTATCCAGAGAGTGGGAAAAACATTCACATAACTGACGTAACCGTCAGAGACTTGTGTCAGTCGGTTGTCTCAAAGTGAACGAAACCGCTGAGATCCGTAAATATCACACATCTAACGTGGCTGCGGCGACCGCTTTCATTCCACTGAAAATACCGACTGAAAGAGAAAACAGTCGCGTCGTCAATCGTTTGTGACAAGCGGCCGATTGTCGCTGTCGCATAACTAAGTACACGGTACAAGGGTCGCGTAGCAGTAATATGCTGCAACGTTTAAAATAATTCCGAAGCTGAGCTAACGGTCTACTTTCCACGTGGGAGTAACGCCCCCGTAAATCCAGCCTCAGGAGCCGAGGCCGATCAGGTGGTGGTGGTGGTGGTGGTGGTGGCGTGGTGCTAATTAGTGGCACCAGTGGCCCCGTGGCGTCGGAATGTGTGGCCATATATCGCAGCGGCATTAATCACGCCGGTCGAGACTCTATAAAATATTTCAGCGGTCGCCACGTCACGCCGGAACTGCGTGTGTGTCTGCAGTCGCTGATTTAAGACTGGACGAGCGAGAAACATCTCTGGCTCTACACGCACGAGGCCTCCTGCGGTGACCACACGGCACCAGAATCAGAGAAATTCGGTAGCATTCATGACGACAGTCGCATAGCATCGCCGAGCGGATTAGGAAGGAGGAGGAAAGCGACAGACGGGGGGAGGGAGGGGGGGGTGGAAGAGGATGATGGCCGTGAGTATATTACGTACAAACCGCCACGTACTGTTCTGTGGGCTGATGAATACAGAGGAAGCCGTAACAGCTATAGAAATAGAGCGGGTAGCCATACGTACCGTGAAAGCAGAGATGAAAGGTCAGGACTATCGAATGACAGCCGGCCGGAGTGCCCGGCGGTTCTAGGCGCTTCAGTCTGGAACGGCGCGACCGCTACGGTCGCAGATTCGAACCTGTCTCGGGCATGGATGTTTGTGATGTCCTTAGATAAGTTAGGTTTAAGTAGTTCTAAGTTCTAGGGGCCTGATGACCTCAGATGTTAAGTCCCATAGTGCTCAGAGCCATTTGAACCATTTTTTTTTTATCGAATGACACTTTATATAAACACCCGTTCTCGCTTACATCACTTTACAGGTCATGTATTCCTACATTAAAAGTTCGACCGTAATCTTCTTACTAATAGTTAATCTCGCATTATTATTACTCTCGAAAACATATCATATTCAGCGTAAAGAATAATCCGTTATGCGAGTCGTTTCCGTTTGGTCACATAAACCCATAATTACGAATTATAGCAAGATAATACACTGATGCACGAAAGAAACTGGTGTAAGCAAGTGTATTCAAATACAGATATATTTAAAGAGGCAAAACAATGGTTCAAATGACTCTAAGCACTATGGGAGTTAACATCTGAGGTCATCAGTCCCCTAGACTTGGAAATACATAAACGAAACTAACTTAAGGACATCACACACATCCATGTTCGAGGCAGGATTCGAACCTGCGACCGTAGCAGCAGCGCGGTTCCGGACTGAAGCGCCTAGAATCGCTCGGTCACAGCGGCCGGCGTGAAGAGGCAGAATACGGCGCTGCCGTCGGCAACTCCTATGTACACTCCTGGAAATTGAAATAAGAACACCGTGAATTCATTGTCCCAGGAAGGGGAAACTTTATTGACACATTCCTGGGGTCAGATACATCACATGATCACACTGACAGAAATCACAGGCACATACACACAGGCAACAGAGCATGAACAATGTCGGCACTAGTACAGTGTATATCCACCTCTCGCAGCAATACAGGCTGCTATTCTCCCATGGAGACGATCGTAGAGATGCTGGATGTAGTCCTGTGGAACGGCTTGCCATGCCATTTCCACCTGGCGCCTCAGTTGGACCAGCGTTCGTGCTGGACGTGCAGACCGCGTGAGACGACGCTTCATTCAGTCCCAAACATGCTCAATGGGGGACAGATCCGGAGATCTTGCTGGCCAGGGTAGTTGACTTACACCTTCTAGAGCACGTTGGGTGGCACGGGATACATGCGGACGTGCATTGTCCTGTTGGAACAGCAAGTTCCCTTGCCGGTCTAGGAATGGTAGAACGATGCGTTCGATGACGGTTTGGATGTACCGTGCACTATTCAGTGTCCCCTCGACGATCACCAGTGGTGTACGGCCAGTGTAGGAGATCGCTCCCCACACCATGATGCCGGGTGTTGGCCCTGTGTGCCTCGGTCGTATGCAGTCCTGATTGTGGAGCTCACCTGCACGGCGCCAAACACGCATACGACCATCATTGGCACCAAGGCAGAAGCGACTCTCATCGCTGAAGACGACACGTCTCCATTCGTCCCTCCATTCACGAGTGTCGCGACACCACTGGAGGCGGGCTGCACGATGTTGGGGCGTGAGCGGAAGACGGCCTAACGGTGTGCGGGACCGTAGCCCAGCTTCATGGAGACGGTTGCGAATGGTCCTCGCCGATACCCCAGGAGCAACAGTGTCCCTAATTTGCTGGGAAGTGGCGGTGCGGTTCCCTACGGCACTGCATAGGATCCTACGGTCTTGGCGTGCATCCGTGCGTCGCTGCGGTCCGGTCCCAGGTCGACGGGCACGTGCACCTTCCGCTGACCACTGGCGATAACATCGATGTACTGTGGAGACCTCACGCCCCACGTGTTGAGCAATTCGGCGGTACGTCCACCCGGCCTCCCGCATGCCCACTATACGCCCTCGCTCAAAGTCCGTCAACTGCACATACGGTTCACGTCCACGCTGTCGCGGCATGCTACCAGTGTTAAAGACTGCGATGGAGCTCCGTATGCCACGGCAAACTGGCTGACACTGACGGCGGCGGTGCACAAATGCTGCGCAGCTAGCGCCATTCGACGGCCAACACCGCGGTTCCTGGTGTGTCCGCTGTGCCGTGCGTGTGATCATTGCTTGTACAGCCCTCTCGCAGTGTCCGGAGCAAGTATGGTGGGTCTGACACACCGGTGTCAATGTGTTCTTTTTTCCATTTCCAGGAGTGTAATACAATAAGTGTCTGGTACAGTTGTTACATCGGTTACTGCTGCTACAACGGCACGTTATTAAGATTTAAGTGAGTTTGAATGTGGTGTTACAGTCGGAGCACGAGTGATGGGACGCAGCATGTCCGAGATAGTGAGGAAGTGGGAATTTTCTGTACAACCATTTCAAGAGTGTATCGTGAACATCAGGAATCCGGTAAAACATCAAATCTCGCTGCGGAGGTAAAAATATCCTGCAAGAACGGGACCAATGACGACTGAAGCGAATCGTTCAACTTGACAGAAGTGCAACCCTTCTTCAGATTGCTGCAGATTTCAATCCTGGGTCATCAACAAGTGTCAGCGTGCGAGTCATTCAAAGAAACTTCATCGGTATGGTGTGGTGTCACCGCCAGACACCACACTTGCTAGGTGGTAGCGTTTAAATCGGCCGCGGTCCGCTAGTATACGTCGGACCCGCGTGTCGCCACTGTCTGTGATTGCAGACCGAGCGCCGCCACACGGCAGGTCTAGAGAGACGTCCTAGCACTCGTCCCAGTTGTACAACCGACTTTGCTAGCGAAGCTACACTGACGAATACGCTCTCATTTGCCGAGACGATAGTTAGCATAGCCTTCAGCTACGTCATTTGCTACGACCTAGCAAGGCGCGAATATCATTTAATATTTATCTATGGATGCCTGTGCCGTCAGACCGATGTTCTCCAATTGTGGATTAAAGTTAAGTATTCCAAGAGCTTCGTACTTTATTTATTAGACTCATCTCCTTTAACTGTTCCAGACCTCACGCCAGTCTGCGTGAGCTTAACGCGTGCATTTCGGCCTCCTCTAGCTATACGGTGTTGGCTCTTCTGCCAACACATCATATGGGCTTTCGGAGCCGAAGGTTGACTCGTGTAAACTTGATGAATGCACGACGCAAAGCTTTACTCTTGGCCTGGGCCCGCCAACACCGTCATTGGACTGTTGATGACTGGAAACATGTTGCCTGGTCGGATGAGCCTCGTTTCAAATTGTATCCAGCGGATGGACGTGTACGGGTATGGAGAGAACCTCACGAATCCATGAAACTTGCATGTACGCAGAGGACTATTCAACCTCGTGGAGGCTCTGTTATGGTGTGAGGTGTGTGCACTTGGATTGATATGGGACCGCTGATACGTCTAGGTACGAGTCCGACAAGTAAGTACCCGTACGTGAACATACTGTCTGATCACCTGCGTCCGCTCATGTCCATTGTGCGTTCCGTCGGATTTGGGCAATTCCAGCTCGAGAATGTGACACCCCACACGTGCAGAACTTCTACAGAGTGGCTCCAGGACACGCTTCTGAGTTTAAACACTTCTGCTGGCCACCAAATTTCCCAGACATGAAAATTACTGAGCATATGTGAGATGCCTTGCAATGTTCTGTTCAGAAGAGATCCCCACCTCCTCGTACTCTTACGGATTTATGGACAGGCCTGCAGGATTCATGGTGTCAGTTTCCTCCAGCACTATTTCAGACATAAGTCGAGGCAATGCCACTACGTGTTGAGGCATTTCTGCGTGCTCGCGGGGGACCTACACAATACGAGGTGCATTCAAGTTCTAAGGCCTCCGATTTTTTTTCTAATTAACTACTCACCCGAAATCGATGAAACTGGCGTTACTTCTCGACGTAATCGCCCTGCAGACGTACACATTTTTCACAACGCTGACGCCATTATTCTATGGCAGCGGCGAAGGCTTCTTTAGGAGCCTGTTTTGACCACTGGAAAATCGCTGAGGCAATAGCAGCACGGCTGGTGAATGTGCGGCCACGGAGAGTGTCTTTCATTGTTGGAAAAAGCCAAAAGTCACTAGGAGCCAGGTCAGGTGAGTAGGGAGCATGAGGAATCACTTCAAAGTTGTTATCACGAAGAAACTGTTGCGTAATGTTAGCTCTATGTGCGGGTGCGTTGACTTGGTGAAAAAACACATGCACAGCCCTTCCCAGACGTTTTTGTTGCAGTGCAAGAAGGAATTTGTTCTTCAAAACATTTTCGTACGATGCACCTGTTACCGTAGTGTCCTTTGGAACGCAATGGGTAAGGATTACGCCCTCACTGCCCCAGAACATGGACGCCATCATTTTTTCAGCACTGGCAGTTACCCGAAATTTTTTTGGTAGCGGTGAATCTGTGTTCTTCCATTGAGCTGACTGGCGCTTTGTTTCTGGATTGAAAAATGGCATCCACGTCTCATCCATTGTCACAACCGACGAAAAGAAAGTCCCATTCGTGCTGTCATTGCGCGTCAACATTGCTCGGCAACATGCTGTCGTTGCGCGTCAACATTGTTCGGCAACATGCCACACAGGCAGCCATGCGGTCCTCCGTCAGCATTCGTGGCAACCACCTGGATGACACTTTTCCCATTTTCAGGTCGTCATGCAGGATTGTGTGCACAAAACCCACAGAAATGCCAACTCTGGAGGCGATCTGTACAACAGTCATTCGGCGATCCCCCAAAACAATTCTCTCCACTTTCTCGATCATGTCGTCAGACCGGCTTGTGCGAGCCCGAGGTTGTTTTGGTTTGTCGTCACACGACGTTCTGCCTTCATTAAACTGTCGCACCCACGAACGCACTTTCGACACATCCCTAACTCCATCACCACGTCTCCTTCAACTGTCGATGAATTTCAGTTGGTTTCACACCACGCAAATTCAGGAAACGAATGATTGCACGCTGTTCAAGTAAGGAAAACGTCGCCATTTTAAGTATTTAAAGTAGTTCTCATTCTCGCCGCTGGCGGTAAAATTCCATCTGCTGTACGGTGCTGCCACCTCTGGGACGTATTGACAATGAACGCGGCTTCATTTTAAAACAATGCGCATGTTTCTATCTCTTTCCAGTCCGGAGAAAAAAAATCGGATGCCTTAGAACTTGAATGCACCTCGTATTAGGCAGGTGTACCAGTTTCTTTGGCTCTTCAGTGTATTACAGCTGGAAAATCCATGAGGACATAGCCAAAATTGCCGTTAGCAAGTAACTGTCTGGATTAAGTGTTTCAGGAGAGAGCTACTGACAAATTTTTATGTATAATATTGATTATGTACATCAGTATCTACAGGACCACCCAAAATTCCTTTAAGATTTGAAAATGCACTAATTAAAGGAATAACCCCGGTACAGAGGCAACACTTGACACATATCCCTGAAATGACATAGGGTATTATTCGAACCAAAAACGAGTGCAAAAAGCTGCCGACGAATCGCATTACACACTCCGATCGGTACATCTACCGTCAACTGTAGAATTTGGCCTGCCGAAAATCTTAGAAATGTCGCGGTACGGTGTGGATTTACGTCTTCAATCGTGAACAGATCCTTTTTCTTCTGGGGAGGTCGGGGTGCTGCTATTCTGTCAGCTGAGGTGCTAGGTATGCCGGTGTGTTAGCAGAACCGCGTCATCCCTAGCCTGGCTGACAAACAGCTCCTGGAAGGTACGACTGTTATGCAGGGTGGCGCTCCACCCTATACTGCCACACGTATGAAAGATCTCTTGCGCACATCGTTTGGTAAGGATCGTGGGCTGAGCCGCCATTTCCATCACGCTTGGCCTCTCAGGTCTACATCTACATCTACATTTATACTCCGCAAGCCACCCAACGGTGTGTGGCGGAGGGCACTTCACGTGCCACTGTCATTATCTCCCTTTCCTGTTCCAGTCGCGTATGGTTCGCGGGAAGAACGACTGTCTGAAAGCCTCTGTGCGCGCTCCAATCTCTCTAATTTTACATTCGTGATCTCCTCGGGAGGTATAAGTAGGGGGAAGCAATATATTCGATACCTCATCCATTCGATACCTCACCCTCTCGAAACCTGACGAGCAAGCTACACCGCGATGCAGAGAGCCTCTCTTGCAGAGTCTGCCACTTGAGAAACATCTCTGTAACGCTATCACGGCTACCAAATAACCCTGTGACGAAACGTGCCGCTCTTCTTTGGATCTTCTCTATCTCCTCCGTCAACCCGATCTGGTACGGATCCCACTGATGAGCAATACTCGAGTATAGGTCGAACGAGTGTTTTGTAAGCCACCTCCTTTGTTGATGGACTACATTTTCTAAGGACTCTCCCAATGAATCTCAACCTGGTACCCGCCTTACCAACAATTAATTTTATATGATCATTCCACTTCAAATCGTTCCTCACGCATACTCCCAGATATTTTACAGAAGTAACTGCTACCAGTGTTTGTACCGCTATCATATAATCATACAATAAAGGTCCTGACAATCTCAGTCCTTATGACTATTCGCTCAGGGGTTAATTTAAGTCGCAAGTTCACCTCGGTCGTCCGACCTCATTAGGGATGCTAAAAGGCAACATCAGACGGCAATCTCCCACTACGCCTACTGGAATGCTCTTCACAACACTGTCGCTCGACTACAGGTATTGTCGATGAATTACGGGCGACATGTTAAGCATTTGTTATACACGACGTAGCCTTGGCTAGAAATGAATTGTTATGCTGATTATTGCTTTTATATCACATTAAGCGCAATATGTTGATCATTTTGTGAACTTTTTTTGGGGGTATTTTCATATACAGGGTGATTCAAAAAGAATACCACAACTTTAAAAATGTGTATTTAATGAAAGAAACATAACATAACCTTCTGTTATACATCATTACAAAGAGCATTTAAAAAGGTTTTTTTTTTTCACTCAAAAACAAGTTCAGAGATGTTCAATATGGCCTCCTCCAGACACTCGAGCAATATCAACCCGATACTCCAACTCGTTCCACACTCTCTGTAGCATATCAGGCGTAACAGTTTGGATAGCTGCTGTTATTTCTCGTTTCAAATCATCAATGGTGGCTGGGAGAGGTGGCCGAAACACCATATCCTTAACATACCCCCATAAGAAAAAATCGCAGGGGGTAAGATCAGGGCTTCTTGGAGGCCAGTGATGAAGTGCTCTGTCACGGGCTGCCTGGCGGCCGATCCATCTCCTCGGGTAGTTGACGTTCAGATAAGTGCCAATGTGGTGGCGCTCCATCGTGCTGAAATATGAATTGTTGTGCTTCTTGTTCGAGCTGAGGGAACAGCCAATTCTCTAACATCTCCAGATACTGTAGTCCAGTTACAGTAGCACCTTCGAAGAAAAAGGGACCATCTTAGCATCAACTGACGCTGACGCCTAGTCAACAGCGCCTCAAGCGAACAAATGTACAACTAAATGAAACTTTATAGCTCCCTTAATTCGCCGACAGATAGTGCTTAGCTCTGCCTTTTGTCGTTGCAGAGTTTTAAATTCCTAAAGTTGTGGTATTCTTTTTGAATCACCCTGTATTAAAAGACTTTTGGATCACCCTGTTTGCCAAACGACCAACCTAGGGTACGGTCAAGGATTGCAGGTAGCGTATCTAACGGCTTCTAGGGGCGACAAAGATTTTATTTTCGGTAATTCGCGTCAACAATGGCCGGATTTTAAAAACTGTCATAATCTACAGACGCGAAGTTATAATCATACGTTAAAGATGTAATACAATAAATCAAGTAATACTCTTAGCAACTGTGTAGCCTGTATGTCTTGAGGCGCCGGCCGCTGTGGCCGAGCGGTTCTAGGTTAGGGTGACCAAATTATTTTCGGGACACATTCACCTGGGTGCCAATTGACACCTCATTCCACATGTATCCAGGTTTCTTAATTTTAAGTATTAACGTTTTGTTGATACGTTTTGTTAACCCGATTATTATAACTAATAAGAGGATACAAAAGATTGATATAATCTAGATTATCTGTACAATTAATGACATTTAATAAACATATACAGTAATAAAGAAATGTATTACGATTTTACAAAATTTTACAGCCATTCAACTTTTAATCAATTAATATTAACATGAGCTTTAATAATACTGAGCACTTGCAGATGGAATTGACTGTCCTTGGAGAAAAGTGTATCCTCCACTGCCTCCAGCCTTCTTGATCATGTCTTTGTTCTTTGAGACACAGTGATGAAACTCGGCACAATCCATTTTGTAGTTGTACAGGATCTGCAGGATTGCTTCAAGAGAGTCCACCTCCATTCTGTTTCTTTCATCAGTCCACTGGATATTCATGAACGAAAACATTCTTTCCACATTTGCATTATGGGCTGGGATTGCAAATACATACCTTGCAATTATTACCAACTCAGAGTAATGCTGAAGACAGTCACAGCTTTTAAAAAAACTCACCCACTTCTCATGACTTTCCAATAGTATTTTTTTTTTCATCATTCCACATGTGAAGACTTTCTTCAACAAAATTTGTCACTATGCCGAACTGATCAAAGAGAATGGAATCATCGATTTCAATCTCTTTACTCTTCAAATAAGAAACACTTCTCTTCAACACTTTCCCATTTTGGCACTCTCTTCAGTAACATCCAATCAAAAACCGGCGATGAGGGTAAATATGAGGCGCTCCACTTGCTGAGACATTCTACACAAGTGTGATAAAACTTGTTAACTTCTTCTCTAAAACTCCTTTCCGCTGCTTCTGATATTTCTGCTCTTTTAAGGACACATTTAACATTAAAAGAAATAAACTGCTATTCTCTCCTCTTAGTAACAGTTTCCAGAGTATTTTTGAAAACATCATTTACCTCTTTTCGTGCTTCCCTCAATTTCCTTTATCCCATGCTGCAAAGTGCTTAGCTGACTGTGAATGAACCATAAGTAGGCTTCACTTAAAGGGTTACTGAAAAACTGAACCAATATTTTGGGGGCTTTGTCTTCATTTAGGAAAAAATCTTTTAATGGTTCAAACAGGCGGATTACTCTTTCCACTGCTGGAAACAGTGATAACCAGTGAGTTTTCGAGTGACACATTACATTCATATATTCAGTTCCCACATAATCAAAGAACTCCTTAAGCCTCTCCGTTCTAACAGTATATATGTAAAAGTGTATGTATACCTTCATGACGATAGTTTCAACATCACAGCTTAAACTGTCAGCAGATGTCTGCACGCTATTGTGTAAAACATGTGCAGGGCACACTATGCCTTCAATGTTTTCATGCAATGTTGCCTTTAATTTGGTAAATAAGTTGCATTTGCCTTGTCTTTTTAAACCACCAAAGTTTGTGTTGGTGTTGTCTCCACAAATGCCACACATTTATTTTTCTCAAGATCAAACATTTCGATACTATTCATACAAAATCTTGAAATTTCGTCAGATGTTTCATTGGGTAGGGAACTCACCTTCAAAAGTTTGGTCTGAATTCCCTGATTAATATCGAAAAACTGAACAACAGACGGAAATATTTTAGTGGCCTTATGAATGCTGGCATCAGTAGATATCCAGTAGAAAGAAGACTTTTTGATGTATTCAAGGCTTTCCTTTACACTCTGGGGAGCAATAACTCCTTTCACTAAGGCTGACACTTTAGTTCTTGCTGAACTAAACTTTTTTGCAATGGAAGAATCATCAAACATAATGTTGTTAAGCTTATTAGTACAATCACTAGATCTATTAAGTTTGGTGATGTTTTACCGCGTGGTAGGCTAGTGTAAGCTCGGCTGCTCGAACTTTCGTCTCATCACTTGACTGATGTTTCACAAAATAATTTTGTAGAGTTTTATTGCAGTTCGGTGCACTGTATCTGTTAATGTGTTTCTTTGACCTGGTGTGATCAACTATGTAGGAACGTCCACCATGACTTATACTAATAAAACATTTACATACGGAACACTCTGCTTCGTAATCAAAACGACCTTTCTTAATGAAATTCCATTCCTTGGACTAACAGTCACTGAACTTGCAGGCACGTTTCGGCATTGCGTTTCACAGTACTGCAGCAATGATACCACTAATATGAGAAAAAACTATTGCAGTTTGTCTGACAAAACATCAACTACTACACTATTCTGACAATGAGTGTGTGAGTAAGTGGCGCGACCATCGGACGGTTTCATAGCTCTGTTACAATAATACAACTTACTACTTGTTGGCTGAAGTACCGGCCAAAGTAAATTATTGCCTGAGTGTATCAATACTGATACTGTGATTACTAGTATGGGAAAATGGAGGTTTTAGACAAATAAGCTAAAATATATTAATTTCTTGTGTATGAAATCATGGTAAAGGGGTTTTAAACCTTCCATTTTTCAACTATTTTCCTCTTTATTAATTGTACAAGAAGACATCCAGTCTAGTTGAAAAGGGCCATAAATTTGCCTGTTCCATAATGTACTATAATTGAATTCACGGGAGAAGTCGACGACTAACCTAAAGGTAAGTTAATTTTGACCCTAGTATTCAACAGACATTCAAGAGGAACCATTGTTATTTTCTTACATTTCCTTGTTTAGACGTGCAGCAAATGTATGTTCATTTATGTGTATTTGTGGTTATGGGTCACCTATGTAAAGAAAGTAGCGCTACTTGGTCAGCTTGTTTCAGTTAAGAAGATGTTGCTTACCTCAGAACCGCACAGAACATTTTGATTATTGTTAATGTGAGCCATTCGTCTGCTAGTTAGTTTCTGTCTCACAAGAATGATCGAACCCCAGGTATAACACGTCACACAATATCCATCGACTTTAATATAGCGAAATCCCAAAAATTTGAGAAAGTTTCACGAAATGTATTTAAAAACTGAATTCCGGGACTTTTGAGCTTCCCGAGACAAATTTTCGGGGCACCGGAACACAGGGATGAAAACCGGGACAATCCCGGTTTTCCTGGACGTTTGGTCACCCTATTCTAGGTGCTTCAGTCTGGAACCGGGCTGCTGCTGCTACGGTCGCAGGTTCGAATGCTGCCTCGGGCATGGATGTGTGTGATGTCCTTAGGTTAGTTAGGTTTAGGTAGTTCTAAGTTGTAGGCGACTGATGACTTCAGATGTTAAGTTGCATAGTGTTCAGAGTCATTTTGTCTTGAGGCATTGTAACGCACGGCGTGCGAATTACCCAGACTATATGCATCTAGCATTTGAAAACGGGAGCATTTTGTGACTTCCAACAAATTTTAAACATAATTTCAAACATTTACGAAAGTTTTTCTCGCTGACCCTCCACAAAATAATGTAACAAAATTTATCGCCTTCTACATTTCCGCTGTTCGTGCAGTAGAACTCCAACTTCAAGCACTGCGTTTAATTTATCACTTCTTTACTACCTGTACTGAGAGCAACATTTTTGCAGACAGTATCGATTTATACCACTGAATATCCACGGAACATAATGTCATTGTACCACAAATAGTCGATGGATATTGTGTGACGTGTTATACCTGGGGTTCGATCATTCTTGTGAGACAGAAACTAACTAGCAGACGAATGGCTCACATTAACAATAATCAAAATGTTCTGTGCGGTTCTGAGGTAAGCAACATCTTCTTAACTGAAACAAGCTGACCAAGTAGCGCTACTTTCTTTACATAGGTGACCCATAATCACAAATACACATAAATGAACATACATTTGCTGCACGTCTAAACAAGGAAATGTAAGAAAATAACAACGGTTCCTCTTGAATGTCTGTTGAATACTAGGGTCAAAATTAACTTACCTTTAGGTTAGTCGTCGACTTCTCCCGAGAATTCAATTATAGTACATTATGGAACAGGCAAATTTATGGCCCTTTTCAACTAGACTGGGTATCTTCTTGTACAATTAACAAAGAGCCAAATAGTTGAAAAATGGAAGGTTTAAAACCCCTTTACCATGATTTCATAGTCTTCTGAAGAAGACTTTTTTTTAAACGTTCGAATCATGGCAAAATAAAATGAGCGTTTGGCGTCATTGGCCGGGAGGCCCCTTGAGGTGCAGGTCTCATTACATTCGACGCCCCATTGGGCGGCCTGAGCACCGGATGGGGTTGAAATGATTATGGAGACAACACAACACCAAGTCCCTGAGCGGAGAAAATACCCGACCCAGCCGGGAATCGAACCCGGGCCCGTAGGACGGCAATCGGTCACGCTGACCACTGAGCTATCGGGGCGGAAATCATGGTAAAATGGTTTAAATAAACTTACCATTTCACAACTAATAGGCTATTTGTTAATTCCACAAGAAGGTTTCATCCTACTGCTGCTGCTCCAGCCACATATATTTAAGTGGTTTTTCTAAGATAACGGAAATTTATAATAGTCTTTGTTAAGAAAATAAGACACCTTTTACTTTAAAATGGGGGCGGAATCTAATGCAGGCAATATACCTGGATTACAGGCAATATAACTGGGGTATACACTCATCACACAGGACATTATGACCCCCTATCTAACAGTCAGTACGTCCTCCTCTGGCACGGATAACAGCGGCGACGCATCGCGGCATGGAAGCAGTGAGGCCTCGGTACGTCACTGGCGCCACATCTGCACACAGCAGTCACCTGATTCCCGTCAATTCAGGGTAGGGGGAGGGGTGAGCGATGAGCTCTGAAGCCACGTTCAGTCACATCCCCGATGTGTTCAGGTGGTTGTTTGGGGAAGGAGACCAGACAGCGAGGTCATTGGTCTCATCGGACTAGGGAAGGACGGGGAAGGCAGTCGGCCGTGCCCTTTCAAAGGAACCATCCCGGAATTTGCCGATGTGTTCAATCAGCTTCAGATCTGGCGAGCTGGGGGGGGCCGGCAAATCAATTGGAACTCGCCACTGTGTTCCTCAAACCATTCCGTCATATTCCTGCCCTTGTGACATGGCGCATTATCTTGTTGAAAAATACCACCGCTGTCACGAAACATGACTGTCATGAAGAGGCGTATGTGGTCTGCAACCAGTGTATGATAGTCACTGGCCGTCATGGTGCCTTGCACGAGCTCCAGTGGACCTGTGGATCCACACGTGAGTGCTCCCTAGAGCCGCCGCAAGCTTGTCTCCGTCCCGCAGTACAGGTTGTAAGGTGGCTGTAATTTCGCACCTTACAAGCACTCATCCACATACATTGCCGTGAACTACAACCACAATTAGCTATCATCTGATAGGTTGCACATCGTATACAGGGTGAGTCAACTAACATTACCGCTGGATATATTTCGTGAACCACACCAAATACTGACGAATCGATTCCACAGAGCGAACGTGAGGAGAGGGGCTAGTGTAATTGGTTACTACAAACCATAAAAAAATGCACGGAAGTATGTTTTTTTAACACAAACCTACGTTTGTTTAAATGGAACCCCATTAGTTTTGTTAGCACATCTGAACGTATACACAAATACGTAATCAGTGCCGTTTGTTGCATTGTAAAATGTTAATTACATCCGGAGATATTGTAACCTAAAGTTGACGCTTGAGTACCACTCCTCCGCTGTTCGATCGTGTCTATCGGAGAGCACCGAATTACGTAGGGATCCAAAGGAAACGGTGATGGACCTTAGGTACAGAAAAGACTGGAACAGCACATTACGTCCACTTGTTAACACCTTTTTATTGGTCTTTTTCACTGACGCACATGTACATTACCATGAGGGGTGAGGTACACGTACACACGTGGCTTCCGTTTTCAATTACGGAGTGGAATAGAGTGTGTGCCGACATGTCAGGCCAATAGATGTTCAATGTGGTGGCCATCATTTGCTGCACACAATTCCAATCTCTGGCGTAATGAATGTCGTACACGCCGCAGTACATCTGGTGTAATGTCGCCGCAGGCTGCCACAATACGTTGTTTCATATCCTCTGGGGTTGTAGGCACATCACCGTACACATTCTCCTTTAACGTACCCCACAGAAAGAAGTCCAGAGGTGTAAGATCAGGAGAACGGGCTGGCCAATTTATGCGTCCTCCACGTCCTATGAAACGCCCGTCGAACATCCTGTCAAGGGTCAGCCTAGTGTTAATTGCGGAATGTGCAGGTACACCACCATGCTGATACCGCATACGTCGACGCGTTTCCAGCGGGACATTTTCGAGCAACGTTGACAGATCACTCTGTAGAAACGCTATGTATGTTGCAGCTGTTTGGGCCCCTGCAACGAAGTGAGGACAATGTTTCAAGCGTCAACTTTAGGTTACAATATCTCCGGACGTAATTAACATTTTACAATGCAACAAACGGCACTGATTACGTATTTGTTTATATGTTCAGATGTGCTAACAAAACTAACGTGGTTCCATTTAAAGAAACATAGGTTTGTGTTAAAAAACATACTTCCATGCATTTTTGTATGGTTTGTACTAAACAATTACACTAGCCCCTCTCCTCACGTTCGGTCTGTGGAATAGGTTCCTCAGTATTTGATGTGGTTTGCGAAATACATCCAGCGGTAACGTTAGGTGACTCACCCTGTATATGAATATTTAAAGGAGACTGTTATTGTCACGTACACCTTGTAAAAAATTGTTAAAGCTTATCGCATGAAAGATGACGGACTGTCTTTATTAACCGAACGGCGTAATGAATGACTGCCTATACGAGTAGAGGTTGGAACGCCAGTGGAGATGAAACGGCAGGCAGAACTCAAGCTCTGGGTGGAAGGCCCGCACAGGTGTTGGTCCTGCTGAAACACAGGAAGTAGCCAGACGGACGTCGTGGCACCTGAGCTCTGGAGCACAGTAGGGTGACGGCCGGCCACTGTTGTAGCAGGACCAGAGGAATAACCGGGAAGTGTGCAAAGCTTGGACGCAGGTGAGAGGAACGAAGCGGCACCTTGAAAACCACGCAGGCTTGGTTATTTCCAACGATTTTTACTCAGTAGCGTACCATTGTACGAGTATAGGTTTTTCCTCGCAAACTTTCCGCGCTGGACGAGAAAAGACTAAAATATGGTTGGTTGGCGTCCGGAAGAATCCGTAGAGAGGGAGAATATTCCGTGGTTTCGGGGATATGATTCGTTTTTGGAATTACGAGGGTGGGGAGCCGAGACTTGCCGGGAAGCCAGCGGTGGAGAGACGAGGTCTTCCGTTGTGAGCGCCCGTGTGTGGCGGTCGCTCGGTATTAGCTTTGTTGGTACAGACGGACTTGTTGTCTTTGCTCACAAGACAAAAAAAATGGTTCAAATGGCTCTGAGCACTATGCGACTTAACATCTGAGGTCATCAGTCGCCTAGAACTTAGAACTAGTTAAACCTAACTAACCTAAGGACATCACACACATCCATGCCCGAGGCAGGATTCGAACCTGCGACCGTAGCGGTCGCTCGGTTCCAGACTGTAGTGCCTAGAACCGCAAAACCATTCCGGCTGGCACTCTCAGGACAGTTTATCGTTAGAATAGTTAGGCACTGTACTATTGCGAACCTATACGATTCTGGATTTCACCTCCGAGTTCGAAGTCGTCATTGAGTACGCAGCGTTCAGTAATTGAGACCACTTCTTCTGCCTATACTTACGTTAAAACGTTATCTGAACTCCGTCCTTGTGGCTGTGAGTTCGCGGTTCTCGTCTGTAGAACACAGAGAGAAAAAGACAGTATTAGAGTATATTAGTCAAAGGACCGCCTTCTGCCGTCCTAGTGTTTGAAAGCGTTTATTTATGGCTGGAGTTCTTCCATCGTCGCAGACGTCTGTAAGAACCATCACTTCGACGCAGGATACGCAGTACATTCGGTGATATCGCAAATTGCTTCGTCTTATTAGGGCTATAAAGCTAAAGAGGTGTGATCACGTTAGTTTATTTCCTCTGAGGTTCCACACCACCGTAGATCATCTTTGAAAGTAGTGTCTTGTAGTGTTTGGTACGTAGATGATGTCAGTCATTTCATATTACTGATATTAGACAATGCAGTCATAATAAGGGGCAGAGTCGGGCAATTGATTAATAATTATAGTTAGGTAGGAAATATAGACAATTGTACTTAAAGGGCTGAATTTAATCTCTAATAAATATATATTGAACAACAACGTTTATCATTTAGTAGTCTCAGTTGCCTTCATCATTCATTTATGTTTAGATTGTAATTTATAGAATTAAGAGATCCTAAGACCTGCTTCAGGGGGTAGTCAGGCAGGGCCAAATCATCATTTTAGCGTTTATTATTTTCCGTTGCGTACATTCAATTTTAGACGCTCCTGGAGTAGCATCTTGGAAGGTGTCAAGGACGTATTCTCCTGGAAGACGACGGATTCGAGCACTCCGATCGGCATGACGAAGAAGGAACCGGGATTCATCGGACCATGCAAAGCTCTGTAACTGCGCCAACGTCCAGTGCCGACTGTCGGGTGCCCATTTCAGTTGTAGTTGCCGGTGTCCTGATGTTGACACTGGGACATGCATCGCTCGTTAGGAGTGTTCGGTGCACTGTGTGTACAGACACACTTGTACTGTGCTCCCCATTGAAATCATGTTAGTTCCGCCACAGGTCGCCACCTGTCCTATTTTACCAGTCTGCCGAGGCTACGACATCCGACATCAGTAATGAGGGATTGCCACCCAATCACACGGTGTCTGGACGTGGTTTCGCCAGTTGTTGAAGACATTCGCCACAGCACTCCTAGAACACTCGACAAGTCGTAGGGGACCTCTGCGCCTTCATAATCTACCCTCGGTCAAACTCAGATAGATCGTGCGCCTCCCATATTCTACACACGGACAGCACACTCACTGATACTACATGCACTGTGCGTGTGTCTGACTAGCAGTCATTTCTCGTCAGGTGACGCGCATGCCTGGAGAAATTTAAACCGATGACTCAAATCGCACAGAGTACTATGGGACTTAACATCTGAGGTCATCAGTCCCCTATATCTTCTCGTCAGGTGACGCGTATGCCTGGAGAAATTTAAACCGATGACTCAAATCGCACAGAGTACTATGGGACTTAACATCTGAGGTCATCAGTCCCCTATATCTTCTCGTCAGGTGACGCGCATGCCTGGAGAAATTTAAACCGATGACTCAAATCGCACAGAGCACTATGGGACTTAACATCTACTTAAACCTAACTAACCTAAGAACATCACACAAATTCATGCCCGAGTCAGGATTCGAAACTGCGACCGTAGCGGTCGCGCGGTTCCAGACTGAAGCGCCTAGAACCGCCCGGCCACAGCAGCTGGCATTTATATCGATAATAGGTCTGTGGTCATAGTGTTCTTGCTGACCAGTGTAAATTGAATTCCACTGGGAGAAAACCACAGTAAATACTGGTTCTACAATAAATAATAGATTTATTGCAGCCAAACTGGCCATTTAGTGCTTGAAGTACGGGAATTATTCTCCATACACTATTATTATTCTTAGTCACTGCAGAATGTCACCAGCGATTCCGCTCTCGTCCTACATGTTAACACATGGTATCTCTTACATTGGTCACCGAATCCCGCGCACATACAGCTCGCGCTGTGCTCGTAAAAGCTCTGGGTGTTGCACAGTTTGTGGTGAAATCCGTGCGCGGAGAGTCTTGTCACTACGTGGCGGAGTTCGTATGCTCCCTGCGTCCCTTCATGGTTTGTTATGGCATCCGTAACATAGAAATCCTTCCATATCTTGCGTTTCTTCTCATGTAGTTCCAACAATTTAGTCCTGGTAGGCTGTCGTCACTGATAGTAATTGCATCAGTAGCAGCTCTTCTATGAAAAAGGGTTCTCTGGCCAACTCCAAAATGGTTCAAATGGCCCTGAGCACTATGCGACCTAACTCCTGAGGTCATCAGTCCCCAAGACTTACAACTACTTAACTAAACTAACCTAAGGACATCACATACATCCATGCCCGAGGCAGGATTCGAACCTGCGACTGTAGCGGTCGCGCGGTTCCACACTGAAGCGCCTAGAACCGCTCGGCCATAACGGCCGCCTCTGGCCAACTCATGCACAAGCTGTGAGAGAGTGTATTTGGAGAGACATACCAGCCTTTTTAAGTAAGTAGCCTTCGGCTTCTCTATTTTTTCGAGATCTCTCTCCTTCAGATGAATCCACATGTTTTCCAATCCGTAAATTGCAACATGTTGAACATTGAGTTCAAACAGTCGTCAAGCTGTTTCCAGGGAGAGTTTGCCTATTGACTTGATATCACTTATGGCTCTCGTTGCGACGCTGGCTTTTAGCTTAGGCAGATATCATTCATCATCATCATCATCATCATCATTTAGGACTGATTATGCCTTTCAGCGTTCAGTCTGGAGCATAGCCCCCCTTATACAGTTCCTCCATGATCCCCTATTCAGTGCTAACATTGGTGCCTCTTCTGATGTTAAGCCTATTACTTCAAAATCGTTCTTAACCGAATCCAGGTACTTTATCCTCGGTCTGCCCCTACTCCTCCTACCCTCTACTGCTGAATCCATGAGTCTCTTTGGTAACCTTGCTTCTCCCATGCGTGTAACATGACCCCACCATCTAAGCCTGTTCGCCCTGACTGCTACATCTATAGAGTTCATTCCCAGTTTTTCTTTGATTTCCTCATTGTGGACACCCTGCTGCCATTGTTCCCATCTACTAGTACCTGCAATCATCCTAGCTACTTTCATATCCGTAACCTCAACCTTGTTCATAAGGTAACCTGAATCCACCCAGCTTTCGCTCCCGTACAACAAAGTTGGTCGAAAGATTGAACGGTGCACAGATAACTTAGTCTTGGTACTGACTTCCTTCTTGCAGAAGAGAGTAGATCGTAGCTGAGCGCTCACTGCATTAGCTCTGATACACCTCGCTTCCAGTTCTTTCACTATGTTGCCATCCTGTGAGAATATGCATCCTAAGTACTTGAAACCGTCCACCTGTTCTAACTTTGTTCCTCCTATTTGGCTCTCAATCCGTTTATATTTCTTTCCCACTGACATTACTTTCGTTTTGGAGATGCTAATCTTCATACCATAGTCCTTACATTTCTGATCTAGCTCTGAAATATTACTTTGCAAACTTTCAATCGAATCTGCCATCACAACTAAGTCATCCGCATATGCAAGACTGGTTATTTTGTGTTCACATATCTTAATGTCACCCAGCCAGTCTATTGTTTTCAACATATGATCCATAAATAATATGAACAACAATGGAGACAGGTTGCAACCTTGTCTTACCCCTGAAACTACTCTGAACCATGAACTCAATTTACCGTCAACACTAACTGCTGCCTGACTATCCATGTAAAGAGCTTTAATTGCTTGCAAAAGTTTGCCTCCTATTCCATAATTTTGAAGAACAGACGATAACTTCCTCCTAGGAACCCGGTCATATGCCTTTTCTAGATCTATAAAGCATGGATACAATTCCCTGTTCCACTCATAACACTTCTCCATTATTTGCCGTAAGCTAAAGATCTGGTCCTGACAACCTCTAAGAGGCCTAAACCCACACTGATTTTCATCCAATTGGTCCTCAACTAATATCATTGAGAAATCATTGAGACGATAAAACCCGACAGTGTAAATCTACTCATGTGATTTACACTAGTAAAGGCAACTGTATACTGACTGTAGGCATTAATGCCAGGTACTATGCAAGCGTCGTCTGATACTGCGTAGTTCTAGATTCGGCGTTTTCAAGGCCTGCCCACGGCTCTTCTTCTGATTAAGATTTGCCGTGGAGCACTGACTTGCATTGCACATCTTTGTTATTGGAGCGAATAGCCATCCGAGGTCATATTTCCATGGAATTGTATAAACTGTAGCCTCGTATTCGATCTGAGATGTGTCCACTACGCTGGCTAATTCCTATCCAAAGCTTTGTCGTCAGCTGGTGCACTCATCATGCACGTTCCATATTTAGCACACGTTTGCTTCCTTAACACAGAGCAACATGTGATCAGCTTTTCCTATTCTGCCATTACTATTCTATCCATCCTCTACATGGACCAGTAACGATACAACATTTTCACATATTACATTTCATACTAAACTAAACTAAACTCCTCCCGACCAGGCCTTGAAGGCCCAACGGTACCAACCGGCCGCCGTGCCGTCCTCAGCCCATGGGCGTCACTGGATTCGGATATGGAGGGGCAGTACACCACTCTGCCGGCCGTATGTCAGTTTCAGAGACCGGAGCCGCTACTTCTCAATCAAGTAGCTCCTCAGTTTGCCTCACAAGAGCTGAGTCCACCCCGCTTGCTAACAGAGCTCGGCAGACCGGATGGTCACCCATCCAAGTACTAGCCCAGCCCAACAGCACTTAACGTCGGTGATCTGACGGGAAACGGTGTTACCACTGCGGCAAGGCTGTTGGCATTAAATTTCATACACTGCTGAAAAAATTTATTACACTCTTTTAGAGGTTTCCAGTTCACTCAAGATTTATTGTTGCGACAGTGCATACGGACTGCATGAAATGATTACATTTACAGATCAATAGCACAAGTGGTTCTGAGGTACCAGGTATTGACCCATGCCGAAACACCCATATTAGTACGGTCTCCACGGGTGGCAATGCAAACACTGACTGTGGCATCCAATCGGTCGTACAGACGGCGAAAATTGTCCTGTGATACGTTATTTCACGACTGCTCGACCTGTTCATGCAGTTCTGTAAGAGCCGTTCGTCGATTAGCTGGATGAGTCACTTCTTGTTCCGTCATATCACACACGTGATCAGTTGGAGACAAGTTCGGAGGTCGTGCTGACTAGGGAGGTTGCTGCACGTCTTGCGGACCACATTGAGTTTCACCAACAGTGTATGGGTGAGCGATATCCTGCTGAAACACATCATCTTCCTGTTGCAAGTACAGCAAAAGGACGGGTCTAACAACATTGTGCGCATGGCGCGTGCTGGTTAACATCCTCTTCAGAAACACGAAAGGTGAACGAGAGTTGTAGCTTATCGCACCACAGACAGTAAGGTCTTGGGTGCGGCCAGGGTGTCTTGGACGAATGCAGTCTATGAGGCAGTGCTCACACTGTCTATGTCGTGCGCCCAAACGATCATCACTTGAGTGCAGGCAGAATCTACTCTCATCACTAAAGAACACAGCACGACATCCCATCTTCCAAGTGATCCTCTGACAATTCTTGTTGATCCCTGCATGTCACTGCTGTGTCGTGAGTGGAAGACGGGCTAGAGGTGTGCGTGCCAGTAGTCCCACTGCTAATAGCCGGTCCGCAACAGTTCATGTTGACATGTCTGTGCTAACTAGCCTTCTTACCTGTACTGTGGTAGCCGTACGATCTGCCTGCCACTGATGCCCTTACAATACGACAATGCTGGCGGGCGTGTGTGCTGCATGGACGTCCAGAACCTCGTCTACAGGTGTTAGAATGGTCAAGTGACCACTGATACCAACATCGTTGCACAACTAAGGCAGCACATCCAACTTGTGTGGCAGTTCTCTGAAAGGACCACATTGCACACCGCCACTCTGTAGATCTCAATTTGACCCCTTTCAAATACACTCAGTCGGCTGTAGGAAGCACGAGTGCGTCTCTGTGGCATGGTTGCCTGCATGTTTCACACATTTGCAACTGGCTGTTAGCATTCCCTATTACAGGGTAGACACAGATGTTACTCTGGTAGCTATGGTACTATGCTACCCGTTAGCAAACGACATTGAAACCGTTATCACTGCATCTGCTATCCCTAGAGTCGCGTATGCCATTATCGCATTTTTCCCGGCAGTGTATATAGAAATGTACAGAATCAGACATAGAGATTAAAAGCAACAACATTTACACGAATGCAGGCAACACGAGGTATTGGCTTTAGATCATCACCTTATCGAAAAAAGTGTAAGATTATATATAGAATGAAGTGATAACGAATGTGAATCTGGTACCGAGCGCCGCAGGTTTCGAATCCGCGCCAGACGGCACGGACCTCGATTACCACTAGAGATCTCTGCAGCCGTCGCGCCATAAGCCGTGACTGCACGCACTCCTGGTCCACGTATAACACGAGGGCGCCACGGTGGAGCACGTGGTCCCAGCAGCCAATAGCGACATACCGTATACTGTGTTTAAGCGACTGCAAGTATGAACCCCTCCAAGACCCAGGTGATCATCGTAGGTGGCACCACCCACTCCTTCCATCTCCATGATTTCTACCTCACCATTTATGGCCGCTCTATCCGACTCACTCCTATCCTCCAATACCTTGGCCTCACACTCGACCGCCACCTCACCTGGACTCCCTATTGTTGAGTGGTACTTAAGTAAATAAATTAGTGAAATCAAAGTGAAGTAGAAATTAGAATATAAATGAAAAACTTGGTTTAGTTTAGAGAGTTACATACTGGCAAACAGTGGGCAGAACAGCAGAGCAGAAGAGACAATGACGGTGAAGTCAGCAAGTTCCACATAAGCGGGCACTGTCGATTCAGCCGTCAGGGCATCGCCCGACCAGCTCACGTGTGTCTCAGTTGTCGCATGTGAGCAAAGGCCCTCGCCTACATTCCAAGAGCCAATGACCGATGTTAAGAAGATTCTTCGAGAAGCTTTTCAACGTGACAGAAGAGGCAATGACCGGATCACGTGTTTCTCAGTCGTCACATGTGATCAAAGGCCCTCACCTACATTCCAAGAGCCAATGACCGATGTTAAGAAGATTCTTTGAGAAGCTTCTCAATGTGACAGAAGAGGCAATGAGCGTGAAGTCGTTCACCTCCAGTAAACTGAAGTCAATAAATACGCGAGACGCAGTGGGCCCGACAGACGAGAGACGAAGAAGATGAAGAAGTGAAGAAGCGTAGCAGTAGTTTGCAGTCAGTTTCGGTGCTGAAGACCTACATGCAAGAAGAGACTACATCATGCACAGACGCACCAAGTCCGCCGCTGTAATGGAATAGCAAGCAGCAGCCTCGGCGCCAGAAGACAGAAGTTAAAAGGTATTTGAAGTCTGATTTTTATGTACCCAGGTGACTCGTGAGGACGGGAAGGAGACGGCCTCCCATCAGCAGTCACCTGTGAGCTGGAATGATGATCTGCAGCCGAAGACTGGCAACCGGGAGTCCGTTGTTCGAGTCCAGGACACTGGCCTTCCCCCGCCGCGTCGTTCCGCTGGCCAACGCACAACACACGCGGCCGCTTAGAGAAGAGAAACACTGGGACGCCACATCCGAGGTATCACAATCCAATGCACGACTTCGCTAGCAAGAATTAAACGGGCCACCTCGCGCTGCGCGTCTCCAGTCAGCTGGGCGAGACGGCGACACGAGATACACACCGCTACGCATAATCAGACGCCGCTGCTGCCGCAGCAGAAGGCTTCGCAAATGACACAGCTGCCGCTCTCCGAACCAGAACATCCAGTAAGATACAGTTGTACGAAACTTTCAGTAAAAGTTATCTTATGTAAAAATGCTGTTTCATTCTACCTCATACCCGAGCCAAGGAAGAACCCACCCTGTCCACATGTTGTTAAGAGAGAAAAATTAATTTATTTAGTATTTTCACCCTGACATAATGCTTTAGAATCAAATGCCCTTTTCAGTAATGCTCATCCTGAAAATTGACTAGCATCAAAAGAGAAAACCCAGTTACATTTAGTGCCAGAACTGTTACACTATCTCCTTACCATCCAACACAAAGCTCACAACAGACTCCGACTCCTGAAACTCCTGCCTGGCCAGACATGAGTTCTGCATCCTTCCACCATCCTTCACACCTACAAATCCTTGATCCACCTCATCCTATATTATGCCAGTGTAGCTTGGATTTCTGCCCCTCCCAGGTTCTATAAATCCCTCCAAATCTTCGAACGCCATGCACTCCTCCTCGCCTTCAGCATCCGCCTTCCGTCACCCACGCAAATCCTCTACGACCTCATCCCCTTCCTCCACCTTCCCGTTTTCCTTCAAGACATCCGCACACTGTATATTGTCTGCCACATTGATCCCCCTCACCCCCTGGTGTCTCCCTTCCTCTCTACCCCCAGCCCGTTGCAGTGCCTTTACCGTTGTGTCCCACCCTCTTCCCATCTCCATAGCCTCTGCCTCCTTTCCCATCGCAGCTTCCACTATCTACCCTTCCCGGATGATGAGCTTCGCCCTGACATCTACCCTCCCTACCAACTCTAACCCCATCTTCCTCCTACCTCCTCCTCAGGGTTCCCTCTCCTCCCCTCCCAAGAGGCTTTCCCCTTCTACCCCCCTCCCTTTCTCGTGCTTCCCTTCAGTGTCTCTGCCCTCCCTCCTGCCTTGTCTTCTTCATCTCCTGCCCCACCAGTCTCCTGCTGACGCCCCTACTCTCTTCATCCCACCCCCTCCCCTGCTGCACCTTGCTCTCCCCTCCTTTTCCCTCCGCTTCGGCCTATCCCTCGGCAGGTCCCACCTGGCTGTTTTATTCTTCATCGTGTGTGCTCTAAGTGGGTTTTAAGTGCGTTGTTCTGGAGTGTTTTTAATACTGTGACCGACTTTTAACCTGTGCGTGTGCCTTCAGCGTCTTCTTTGTGTTTTAAGAATCGCCAACTTTATGTCGACTTTTTTAATTGTCCCCCTATGAACGTCTCCATGTCAGTGTACTTTTACCTTCGTTATCTCCCATTACTCTGTTTTATGTCCCCATTTTTTATCGCCTTATATGAAACCTTTTATCGTTGTATTAGTTGTCATGTCAATAGGCTGAAGAGCGGCGGATTGTGCCGCTGATAGCCCTCCCCTGCCCATATGGGGCAGGAGAATGAAATCACAATAAAGAAAAAAAAAAATCTCAGCAAGGCAGTCCGATATTCACATGAGTCCATCGACATCTCGCCAACAGACAGCCTGTTTACTTTGCTTGTTTCCATGTAGGAGTGGACGTTGTTGATTCGTGAGGTTTTCGCTTGTGTGGCCCCGTTGCTTCTTGCGTGTTGTTGTCCGTTAGGTCTTGTTCAGTCGTCTGTCACTGTTCATGTCTGTCCTCTCCCATTCGTCCATTTTGTTTGTTCACGGGCCACTCCCGTTCGTTCCCGCCGCACTTTCGTTTACGGCAACCCCGCGACTGTTCTGGTCGTGGTTACGACAGTGAAAGAAAGAAAGACCTCCTATTCAGTGCATTTCTGTTTTCTCTTTCGTTTTGTTTATTTCATCTCTCGCCCGATACTGGCGGAGGGAGCGCTGTCAGTAATACAGCATCCCACCCTTCAACAAAAAACTGTAAAATATGCATAAATACTTGAAAAGAGTTATTTTGTTGATAGTATCTTCCAAAAAACTAAAAGTATAGTTTCAAACCTTTACTAAACTCTTTCTTGCGTACCTCTTTAATGTCAATTATTTAACGTGTTGAATCATTTGTAAAGTAATGAGACGTTCATAGCTGTTTCATGCATAAACAGTGTGATCAATAGCTGCAGAAAAAGATATCGGTCAGAGACACACAACACGACCGAAAATGTAAGTACAGTAACATCAGCAACCGCTAACCACGAAAAATAGGCTTCAAACATGCACTGATGTTCTTCATGATTACTTCCCAGACGGAATGCTGCCAAACGACAAGAAAGGACACAAAAACATATCTGTAAAAACGCGTTTCACTAGCAATGTAACTTTCAGGTGAGCAACAGAAGACTAGACAAAAAATACACGTTAACATTTTTAGGGCTACAATAGATAAACGATTATAAACTTTATATTATATTTTACAGGACTAAATTTGACCTGCAGAAGATAACACACATGTGTCGAAAGACGACTGGATGAATAAAAAGAAAGAGTGTTTTGCATAAGGTGGGATAAAAAAAATTATGGTGATATATACGGCAGTCTGTTACAATTTCGCTATGGTGCAACAGTCTGTACTGCATGACACTCATTATCTTATTAATAATTTTCCTTGTTAAGGCAACATCAAACGTTATAATAAGACAAACATAGACAACACTAAGGGAAATGTGTGAGCACAAGTGGTGTAACTCACATCTCCTTATTTTGAGGTATTTAATGGTTTATGAGAATTCTTCTTTTTCTTTCTCCTCCTCAAACGTTCTTTTTTAGCAGGTCACGAACATTACGCTTAAGTTCTGCAAAATTATATTATTTTGGTGACGAATCGGCTCTCGGCTTCTTAGGCTATCGTCAGGTGACAACTGAATGTCGCCAACAGAGATAAAATAACATGCTACCTACACAGATATTATTTATACAGAAGACACAAAAATCATGAAATGTAGATAGTTTACATGGCAAAGTAATACATTTGTATTACATGTAGAAATAGACATAACTAAAAAAGAAAAAAAAAAGTTTTTATGTGGAGACTCATTTAAAAAAAGTTCAAAAACAGAGAGGTGATTACAATTGAAATCTAATATTTGTATAACCTAACTATTATTTAAGAGAGGGAAAAATGGAAAATGGTCATTTAATACTAAGCCAGCATCCTGTGTCATGTTTATCCATTTCCAGTATTACCAATGGTGTCATCTTCCTGCATCCCCTAATATAACGTACAACTTCACACTCTATATCACATCATTGATTTTCTGCTAAGATATATTCAGTAAAGTTCACTTTTAAGCACAAATTTCTCTGAGATTCTGACAACCTAAAAGCCACAAGTCTGCCAGATTAACCAGCATATACGTGTTCGCAGTAGAGATGGGGGATCCACTCTTGAACTGATTCATAGAGTTGAATCTTTCAAAGGAATGAACAATCAGTGATTCAGAAAAAAAGAATGGTAGCTCCAAACGTTTCCCATGGCAGAGAGAGAGAGAGAGAGAGAGAGAGAGATGGAGCATATCAGCAGCGCCTCTGCTGGTCACAGCACAGTGCACGCCACACAACACAGCCAGCGCCGGCCTCTGCCCTGCTTCTACCTTGGTTGCCTGCATTGTGCAGTGCCCCATTGGATTTTGTGTTTCACATATGCCGTGCCGTCTCTGTGCGTCCTCTGCCGCGTGCAGTGTCTGGCGCAGCTTAACTTCGCATCGCACTCTGTCGGCGATCATTTCAGTCGCACGTCCTGCCCTCTGGGCAGTTGATGCGAGCAACAGGACAGAGAGCCACCTAGCGGATAACATAGGAACTACTTGCAACAACCTGCTCACAAGGGAACGGACGATTTGTCTTGGAGCGGGTGAGTCGTGGCCGTTCACCGCTCCCCCCACCCTCGGGACTCGCCCGCTCAACGCTCACTCCACCGTTCTCGACTCTAGCCAGAGCGTTGAGCAAAGCGACTCACGTGTCACTCTGGTCTCTGCGGTCTCAGCTCACGCAGTAATACAGCTCGCGGCTCGACCTGCTCGACTCAGTGCTTTTGCATCGGAGTTCGTCTCTACTGGATATTGTTCTTCGTAGTAATACCGCTATGTATATTACATTATTATGTTATGTATACATCATTTGTTTTTATTTTATTTTTATTTGTTTAAACTGATCAGATTAGGTTCCTGACGACTCCTCTTACTATAGGATTTTTATTATGGACACTCGAATTTACGCTTTAATTACGAGCGAACCGATAAACGTATCGCAAAATGTGATACACCAATATTTTCCTTGTTTTATTCTGCGTAAGGCTATATGAAGCACTTTCGTTTTACAGTCAAATTTATATATTTTTTTTCTTATTCTGGTACGGATTTTGCGATTTTAGGCGTCTTCGGAAGGAAACGTTCACTTTAAAAATATATGGCTTGCGATGTATTTGTACGAGGTTAATGAAATTTTAATACTTTATAGCCAAATATATTGTTAATGTAAATCTCAAGTTACAACATTTTCCGATCACCCAAAAAACCATGATAGTGCAAAATAAATCAATAATCAAAAACTTTGTCATATCGTGGAAATTTCAATAAACAATACAAAATTCTTACTCATTATCTGTGTTACTTCAAAATAGGATCAAATAAGATCAAAATACAGGTATAGTACTGGAATAAACCAAGTTTAAAGGGCAATGTGCCTTCCATTTATTTTCTATTGTAAATGAGTGGTGAGTCATGAAAAAGAGCTAATTCATTTCAGGGAGTGAACAGTTCTGATCCGATCTCTGAAAAGAACAGTTTTGCCCATCTCTAGTTCGCAGTGCTTACATTTGTCGTCAAATTAATAACATATTTTTTTTTTATTTTGCACTTTTAGCTAACAGTAACTCTTTCTGCTTGATAGGAAATACTTCACGTTCTGAGCACTCAACATGTCGTTATCTTTTGTGTCGTGTGTATCTTCTGTCCAAATAATATCTGTGTAAATCGACAGCCCAAGAGGCCAAAAGCGAGTTTGTTATCTAATATATACAATTCTGCAGCAAATTGCGAAAATGTTTCTTATTTATTACCATCACCATGTTCCGTCAAACAACGACGGAAAATTCAGCTAATGATATATGCACAAGGAGGTCAGAAACAGTCTGTAAAGCTTGTAAAGGTGTTACAGGGAGGGTTGTGTTGAGAAATAGTTGTTAAGAAACACAATTCGACATGTTGCGCCGTTTCTAAGTTAATCAACACTGACGGTAGCCAGTCAGGACGCCGTGCTCGCTAATTCAAGCAGCCTGCCAGAGGCAGTGTTGCCCAACGTGTTCTCCGTTTGGTAACCAGAAACTTGAATATGTGCATGTGACGACCTGATTGCCTAACTTCAATGTTAAATAACTCCAAAAAAAGTGCTATGTATCCATTTTTTTCCTAACAATTATTTCTTAGTGTTACGGCGTAAAGTCATACGCCGGCACGCCAGTAGGGAACGATAGAAAAGGGATGGCTGTGAAGAAGACGTCAGCCAATCGCACACACTGACCGATCTCCCTTCCAGGATGACAACGTTACATCAGTGGCCCTGGGTGAAAAGGACACAAGCGCCGCGCCCTACCGGTCGCGGCCCATTAGGATTGGGCCCCTCCACGCCCACACCAACGTGGTGACCAAACCAATAGTTCTACTGTCATCTCCGTATAACATGTTGTAAGTAGGCTGTTTATGTTTTCTTATTGGCAACGTTACGTAGCGCTCTGTATGAAAATCACTGGCTGTGCTGTGTGCAGTCCGCGGCTAGTTTGCATTGTTGTCTGCAATTGTAGTGTTGGGCAGTTGGACGTGAACAGCGCGTAGCGTTGCGTAGTTGGAGGTGAGCCGCCAGCAGTGGTGGATGTGGGGAGAGAGATGGCGGTGTTTTGAAATTTGTAAAAATGGATATTATGAACTGCTACGTATATTATGATTTTTCAACACTATTAAGGTAAATACATTGTTTGTTCTCTATCAAAATCTTTCATTTGCTAACTATGCCTATCAGTAGTTAGTGCCTTCCGTAGTTTGAATCTTTTATTTAGCTGGCAGTAGTGGAGCTCGCTGTATTGCAGTAGTTCGAGTAACGGAGATTTTTGGTGAGGTAAGTGATTTGTGAAAGGTATAGATTAATGTTAGTCAGGGCCATTCTTTTGCAGGGATTTTTGAAAGTCAGATTGCGTTGCGCTAAAAAATATTGTGTGTGAGTTTAAGCACAGTCGTGTACAATTTTTCTGAGGGGATGTTTCAATGTAAGTTTTTGAATCAGGAGTCACAGGATGCGGAATGTGATGTTATCGACGCGTCTGGGTCATTTACATGGTCCATCAGGAGATAGAAAGTGGACGAAAGCGATCGAAGGGTAGCGGTTGTAAGGGCAGAGGAACAAAAGTGCCAAGGCGAGCGCCAAGGGGAAAAAATCTCTCAAGTTGAAGAGTAGCTTCAAGACTAGCGACTTGGATAGGAGCGTCAGCGCTCGTAACTTCAGTAGTGCACTCTATGTAATCCGAACATGGGAATTGCTATACTGAAGAGATTGCCTATTTTGTATGTCACCCATTGCTCGCGACACATCTGTATAATTCAAAGTTAAGTGCTGTAATCTTTTCCTTTTGTAATAAAACTCACGAATACGCTTTGTTTGAATGTTGTCTAGCGATCCGAGAAAGCAGGTTTCCTAGACACCCCATATTTGACTCTGAGCGGGGTGACATAATAATGGACGTCGAGCCTGGACGTAATACTTAGCACAACCTATCCTGAAACACTCTTACATGGTTTTTGGACTATTTCTGGACCTGACCGTTATAGGTATGTAATAATTGTGTGTGTCTGTGTGTTTCACACCTTCTCTAAAATCGCTGTATCAATTTTAACCAGATTTGGCACTTACTGTCTGGATACAAGTACTGTATGGGTAAGAACTGACAAGCTCCCATTAGGGTAGAGATGAAAAGTGTTGGCGTCACCTGAAGCCCAGGCTGCCATGCAAAACCGATATGCTATGCAGATAGTATTCAAATGTGTTGCAGAAGCTGTGCAAAATGGCTGAACAGTGAGAGAGAGGGGAGAAGGATATGAATACTGTGAGGGGGAGATGGACAGACGGAAAGAGAGGTGGAGATGGACAGACGGAAAGAGAGGGGAGGAAGAGATGATGAGAAAGATGGAGAGAGGAGTTAGGAGGAGATGGATAGACAGAGAGGAGAGAGGAGGACATGGACAGAGAACGAGGAAGAAGGAGATGGAAAGAGAAAGGGAGAAGCAGAATATGGACACAGAGATGGAGCAGAAGGACATGTGAGCAATATATGTGCCGTACAAGTACACAGGCTGGGGGTAAGAGTCTAATGTATACACTATGTGATCAAAAGTATCCGGACACCCCAAAAAAACCAAACATTTTTCATATTCTTTACAATTAAAACAGTCTTGTTCACGATTTATTTATTAAGGTGATCGGTTTCGACCACTACTGTGGTCATCTTCAGACGATTGAGTAGGAACCTCTTTCTGCTGGAGAATCACTGGAGTAGTGATTCTCCAGCAGAAAGAGGTTCCTACTCAATGGTCTGAAGATGACCACAGTATTGGTCGAAACCGGTCACCTTAATAAATAAATCGTGAACAAGACTGTTTTTAATAGTAAATATTTGTAACACATTGATCACTGTCACTCCCATAATGTGTTCAAAAGTAATTTTTCATATTAGGTGGACTGCGCTGCCACCTACTGCCAGGTACTCCATAACAGCGAGCTCAGTATTCACTAGAGATCGTGAGTGAGCAGAATGGGGCGCTCTGTGGAACTCACGGACTTCGAGTCTGCTCCCGTCAGCTGAGTGGTCAGCATGGCGGAATGCAACGCCAAGGGGCCCGGGTTGGATTGCCACTTGTGGCAGGAGATTTTCTCCGCTCAGGGAGTGGGTGTTTTGTTGTTATCATTTCATCCCCACTTCCCCGAATGGGGGATTCGTGGCCCACAATCCCGTACGTTCATTTTCACAGACTTCACACGTGGTCAGGTGGTTGGGTGTCACTTGCGTCATACGTCTGTACGCGAGATTTCCATACACCTAGGTCCACTGTTTCCGATGTGATAGTGAAGTGGAAACGTGAAGGGACACGTACAGCACAAAAGCGTACAGGCCGACCTCATCTGTTGACTGACAGAGACCGCCGACAGTTGAAGAGGGTCGTAATGTGTAATAGGTAGACATGTACCCAGACCATCACACAGGAATACCAAAGTGCATCAGGATACACTGTAAGTACTATGACAGTTAGGCGAGAGGTGAGAGAACTTGGATTTCATCTTCGAGCGGCTGCTCATAAGCCACACATAACGCTGATAAATACCAAACGACACCTCGCTCGGTATAAGGAGCATAGACATTGGACAATTGAACGGTGGAAAAAAGTTGTGTGCAGTGACGAATCACGGTACGCAACGTGGGGATCCAGTGGCAGAGCCATCTGCCAGCGTGTGTAGCGCCAACAGAAAAATTCGGAGGCCGTGGTGTTACGGTACGGTCGCGTTTTTCATGGCACTACCACAGCACAGGCCTATATTGATGTTTTAATCACCTTCTTGCTTCCCACTGTTGAAGAGCAATTCGGGGATGGCGACCGCATCTTTCAACACGATCGAGCATCTGTTCATAATGCACAACCTGTGGTGGAATGGTTACACGACAATAACATCCCTGTAATGGACTGATCTTCACTGAGTCCTACAGAACACCTTTGGGATGCCGACTTTGCGCCAAGCCTCACCGACTGACATCGATACCTCTCCTCAGTGCAGCACTCCGCCATTCCCGAAGAAACTTTTCAGCACCTGACTGAACGTATGCTTGCGAGAGTGGAAGCTTTCATCAAAGCTAAGGGTGGGCCAACTCCATATTGATTTGCAGCATTACCGATGGAGGGTGCCACGAACTTGTGAGTCATTTTCAGCCAGGTGTTCGGATACTTTCGATCACATAGTGTAGTTCCTAACCAGACATTGAAATGGCTAACCATATCCTATCGTAACCATCAAATTTGCAACACTAAAGTAACTTATGAGCATATACATGAACAATTGGGACACAAAAGTTACATTTACATCGCAAATCAAATGTAGAATCAAATGTGACAGTCAGACATGATATTTATCGATTATAGCGCCATCTATTATGAATGCAAACAATGGTTTGAGTTAACTGTACGTACTTTTTGGTGCATAATCCGAATGCGTAATGCAGAAGGTCCCTCCCCATTTGAAAACAGAACGCGGAAGCGGCGGTTAGGACTTCGCTTGTCATAACACAGACTCTTGTCCGCTTTCGCGATATTAACTTTTCACCAAGAAAATTGTTTTCGTATGATGTGTTGTTTGCGAGATATTTAATTTTCTGAAGGTAAGAGAGACAGAGAGAGAGAGAGATATGAAGATTGGAAACCAGTACAGCTGTTAGCATGAGTGACATAAAAGTAGATGTGACATAAAAGTAGAGTAACATAAAAGTAGAGTGACATTAAAGTAGTTGCGAAAGAACTCAGATCACTTAAGAAACGCAAGTGTTCCGGTCCAGATGGTATACCAATCAGGTTCCTTTCAGAGTAATGCAGATAGAATAGCGCCTTTCTTAGCAATCATATACAACCGCTCACTTGACGAAAGGTCTGTTCCTGAAGACTGGAAAGTAGCACAGGTCACACCAATATTCAAAAAAGGAAATACGAGTAGCCCACTGAATTACAGACCCATATCACAGACATCAATTTGCAGTAGGATTTTGGAGCATATACTGTACTCGAACATTATGAATCACCTTGAAGAAAATTACTTATTGATACATAACCAACAAGGATTCAGAAAATATCGTTCTTGTGCTGTTTATTGCCATCAAGTAATGAGTGCTGTCGACAAGGGATCTCAGATCGATTCCATATTCCTAGATTTCCAGAAGGCTTTTGATACCGTTCCTCAAAAGCGACCGTTAATCAAATTGCGTGCATGTGGAGAATCGCCTCAGTTGTGTAACTGGATTCGTGATGTTCTCTCAGAGAGGTCAAAGTTCGTAGTGATAGACGGTAAATAATCGGGTAGAACAGAAGTGATATCTGGCGTTCCGCAAGGTAGTGTCATAGGCCCTCCGCTGTTCCTGATTTACATAAATGATCTAGGGGATAATCTGAGCAGGCCCCTTAGGTTGTTTGCAGATGACGCTGTAATTTACCGTCTAGTTGAAACGTCCCCTTAGAACAATTTATACACGTGACTGGGCTTAAACTGACACACAATATTTTTAGCGCAACGCAATCTGACTTTCAAAAATCCCTACAAAAGAATGGCCCTGACTAAATTAACCTATACGTTTCACGAATCACTTACCTCACAAAAATCTTGGTTACTCGAACTACTGCAATACAGCGAGCGCCACTACTGCCAGCTAAATAAAAGATTCAAACTACGGAAGGCACTAACTAATAGGCATAGTTAGCAAATGAAAGATTTTGATAGAGAACAAACAATGTAATTACCTCAATAGTGTTCAAAAGTCATAATGTATGTAGCAGTTCATGACATGCAGTCTCACAAATTTCAAAACTCCGCCATCTCTCTCCCTACATCCACCACTGCTGGCGGCTCACCTCCAACTGCGCAACGCTATGCGCTGTTAACATCCAGCTGCCCAATACTACAATGGCAGACAACAATGCAAACTAGCCACAGAGTGCACACAGCACAGCCAGTGATTTTCAAACAGAGCGCTACGTGGCGTTACCAATAAGAAAACCTGAACAGCCTACTTACAAATTTTTTTGGGCACTGGGCAATACATATTTGTTAAAATTTTTTTCACAATTCGCTCGCTGTATTGCAGTAGTAACCGAGATTTTTGTGAGGTAAGTGATTTGTCAAACGTATAGGTTAATTTACAAATGGCCATTTTTGAAAGTCAGATTGCGTTGCGCTAAAAATATTGTGTGTCAGTTTAAGCACAGTCATGTATAAATTATACTAAGGGTACGTTTCATAGTAAAATCGTCAATCAATTCCAATTACAAAATGATCTAGAGAGAATTTCTGTATGGTACGAAAAGTGGCAATTAGCAGTAAACAAAGAAAAGTGCGAGGTCATCCACACGGGTACTAAAAGAAATCCGATAAAATTTGGGTACATCGCACAAATCTAAGGGCTGTCAATTCGACTAAATATCTAGGAATTACAACTACGAGCAACTTAAATTGGAAAGACCACATAGATAATATTGTGGGGAAGACGAAACAAGAACTGCAGTTTGTTGGCAGAACACAGAGAAGATGCGACAAACCCACTAAAGAGACAGCCTACATTACACTTGTCCGTCCTCTGCTGGAATATTGCTGCGCGGTATGGGGTCCTTACCAGGTAGGATTGACGGAGGACAACGAAAAAGTGCAGAGAAGGGCAGCTCGCTTCGTGTTATCGCGCAGTAGGGGTGAGATCTTATTTACGAAATTTCAGTCACCAACTTTCTCTTCCGAATGCGAAAGTATTCTGTTGACACCCAACTGCGTAGAGAGAAATGATCACATAATAAAATAAGAGAAATCGGAGCTCTAACGGACAGATTTAGGTGTTCCTTTTTCCCACGCGCCATTCGAGAGAAGTAGTATGAAAATGGTTCGATGAGCCCTGTGCCAGGCACTTAGGTGTGAATTGCAGAGTGACCATGTAGATGTAGATGTAGAAGACGTATGCTTGAGACGCCTCGGACAGCCCTGTTTAGCGTGTAAAAGGCAGCAAGTTGAGACCCTTTGTTTACGCTTAACAAAGCAGCCCACATAATCCCGCTGTCGTAAAACTCATAACTTCCTGAGAGCGCTGTCGGCGCCTTGAACCGCAGCGGCAGCGACGTGAAAATAGACGCTAAAGCAGCATCCATCACGAGCCGTCGTCCATATATTAACGCCGCAGTCGTTAACTGCATTCTGCTTAGCGGCCGGGGATCGCAGTAAAGCAACACGAAGCGGAAAGAGATCTGCCGCGAGCTGTTTTATGTGTAGCGGCCTTCTGCCGCTGCGGCCGGGACAGCGAATTGTAAATCACCGGCCTTTTTACGGCACCTGGCCATCCTTTAGGGAGCTGGCAGAACTCACACAAAACATACACAACCACACGCACACGAAACAGCGACAAGCTTTCGGTGGAAGTACCATTATTACGGCGACGGTCACAGGAAGACAATGTAGCTGCCTAGTCAACTGACTGTTTGCTCTCCGCAGTTTTCGGTCGCAACGAACTACATACAACGATTGTATTTTCGTAGGTGGGGCGTTTTAATAAAATAAGCCATTATCGGCAACTAACTCATACTCAAGTTCATGCAAAGAATTCCGTCTATAACGGGCAATCAAATGAAATCGAAACTTACGGAAGATAAAGTTGACTACATGGGAGTATATCTAGCGCTCTGAAGCTTCTGTACGGACTTAACTATGCGCATAGACAGTTCATCCATTGCGGGAACAGAGAATATCGCCCATTTTTGTCTGTTATCGACGTTGATATTCGCACGATATTAGTGGTTCAAATGCCTCTGAGCACTATGGGACTTAACTTCTGAGGTCATCAGTCCCCTAGAACTTAGAACTACGAGGGCAGTTCAGTAAATAATGCAACACATTTTTTTTTCTCGGTCAATTTTGGTTGAAAAAACCGGAAATTTCTTGGGGAATATTTTCAAACATTCCCGCTTCGTCTCGTATAGTTTCATTGACTTCCAACAGGTGGCAGCGCTGTACGGAGCTGTTAAAATGGCGTCTGTAACGGATGTGCGTTGCAAACAACGGGCAGTGATCGAGTTTCTATTGGCGGAAAACCAGGGCATCTCAGATATTCATAGGCGCTTGCAGAATGTCTACGGTGATCTGGCAGTGGACAAAATCACGGCGAGTCGTTGGGCAAAGCGTGTGTCATCATCGCCGCAAGGTCAAGCAAGACTGACTGATCTCCCGCGTGCGGGCCGGCCGTGCACAGCTGTGACTCCTGCAATGGCGGAGCGTGCGAACACACTCGTTCGAGATGATCGACGGATCACCATCAAACAACTCAGTGCTCAACTTGACATCTCTGTTGGTAGTGCTGTCACAATTGTTCACCAGTTGGTTCAAAGGTTTGTTCCCGCTGGGTCCCTCGTTGTCTAACCGAACACCATAAAAAGCAAAGGAGAACCATCTGTGCGGAATTGCTTGCTCGTCATGTGGCTGAGGGTGACAATTTCTTGTCAAAGATTGTTACAGGCGATGAAACATGGGTTCATCACTTCGAACCTGAAACAAAACGGCAATCAATGGAGTGGCGCCACACCCACTCCCCTACCAAGAAAAAGTTTAAAGCCATACCCTCAGCCGGTAAAGTCATGGTTACAGCCTTCTGGGACGCTGAAGGGGTTATTCTGTTCGATGTCCTTCCCCACGGTCAAACGATCAACTCTGAAGTGTATTGTGCTACTCTTCAGAAATTGAAGAAACGACTTCAGCGTGTTCGTAGGCACAAAAATCTGAACGAACTTCTCCTTCTTCATGACAACGCAAGACCTCACACAAGTCTTCGCACCCGAGAGGAGCTCACAAAACTTCAGTGGACTGTTCTTCCTCATGCACCCTACAGCCCCGATCTCGCACCGTCGGATTTCCATATGTTTGGCCCAATGAAGGACGCAATCCGTGGGAGGCACTACGCGGATGATGAAGAAGTTATTGATGCAGTACGACGTTGGCTCCGACATCGACCAGTGGAATGGTACCGTGCAGGCATACAGTCCCTCATTTCAAGGTGGCGTAAGGCCGTAGCATTGAATGGAGATTACGTTGAAAAATAGTGTGTAGC
Organism: Schistocerca cancellata; assembly: GCF_023864275.1. NCBI lineage: Eukaryota > Metazoa > Arthropoda > Insecta > Orthoptera > Acrididae > Schistocerca > Schistocerca cancellata. The sequence continues at coordinate 36,621,527 of NC_064637.1, read as the reverse complement.
TAAAAGATTGGGGAATAACCCGGTGTATTTCAATGCTGAATAAAACAACCCCTGTTTCAGAAAAAAAATGTGTTGCATTACTTATTGAACTGCCCTCGTACTTAAACCTAACTAATCTAAGGACATCACACACATCCATGCCTGAGGCAGGATTCGAACCTCCGACCGCGCGGTTCCGGACTGTAGCGCCTAGAACCACTTGGCCACTATACGGCCGGCACAATATTAGTCCCAGGGATTCCAAGACTTTCGAGGATTCTGAAGTTTCAAGTCGGGTGACCAAAGACTAAAGAAATACTTTTTCGTGTTACACAAGGTGTTACAAAAAGGTACGGCCAAACTTTCAGGACACATTCCTCACACACAAATAAAGAAAAGATGTTAGGTGGACATGTGTACGGAAACGCTTAATTTCCATGTTAGAGCTCATTTCAATTTCGTCAATATCTACTGTACTTCCTCGATTCACCGCCAGTTGGCCCAAGTGAAGGAAGGTAATGTTGACTTCGGTGCTTGTGTTGACATGCGACTCATTGCTCTACAGTACTAGCATCAAGCACATCAGTACGTAGCATCAACAGGTTAGTGTTCATCACGAACGTGGTTGTGCAGTCAGTGCAATGTTTACAAATACGGAGTTGGCAGATGCCCATTTGATGTACGGATTAGCACGGGGCAATAGCCGTGGCGCGGTACGTTTGTATGGAGACAGATTTCCAGAACGAAGGTATCCCGACAGGAAGACGTTCGAAGCAATTGATCGGCGTCTTAGGGAGCACGGAACATTTCAGCCTATGACTCGCGACTGGGGAAGACCTAGAACGACGAGGACACCGGCAATGGACGAGGCAATTCTTCGTGCAGTTGACGATAACCCTAATGTCAGCGTCAGAAAAGTTGCTGCTGTACAAGGTAACGTTGACCACGTCACTGTACGGAGAGTGCTACGGGAGAACCAGTTGTTTCCGTACCGTGTACAGTGTGTGCAGGCACTATCAGCAGCTGATTGGCCTCCACGGGTACACTTCTGCGAATGGTTCATCCAACAATGTGTCAATCCTCATTTCAGTGCAAATGTTCTCTTTACGTATGAGGCTTCATTCCAACGGGATCAAATTGTAAAATTTCACAATCAACACGTGTGGGCTGACGAGAATCCGCACGCAATTGTGCAATCGCGTCATCAACCCAGATTTTCTGTGAACGTTTGGGCATTGTTGGTGATGTCTCGATTAGGCCCCATGTTCTTCCCCCTACGCTCAATGGAGCACGTTATCATGATTTCATACGGGATACTCTACCTGTGCTGCTAGAACATGTGTCTTTACAAGTACGACACAACATGTGGTTCATGCACGATGGAGCTCCTGCACATTTCAGTCCAAGTGTTCGTACGCTTCTCAACAACAGATTCGGTGACCGATGGATTGGTAGAGACGGACCAATTCCGTGACCTCCACGCTCTCCTGACCTCAACCCTCTTGACTTTCACTTCTGGGGGCATTTGAAAGCTCTTGTCTACGCAACCCCGGTACCAAATGTAGAGACTCTTCGTGCTCGTATTGTGGACGGCTGTAATACAATACGCCATTCTCCAGGGCTGCATCAGCGCATCAGGGATCCCATGCGACGGAGGTTGCATGCATGTATCCTCGCTAACGGAGGACATTTTGAACGACCACGCGGCTGCCCGTGTGGCATGTTGCCTAGCAATGTTGACGCGCAACGACAGCACGAATGGGACTTTCTTTTTGTCGCTTGTGACAATGGATGAGACGTGGATGCCATTTTTCAATCCAGAAACAAAGCGCTAGTCAGCTCAATGGAAGCATACAGATTCACCGACACCAAAAAAATTTCGGGTAACCGCCAGTGCTGAAAAAATGATGGTATCCATGTTCTGGGACAGCGAGGGCGTAATCCTTACCCATTGCGTTCCAAAGCGCACTACGGTAACAGGTGCATCGTACGAAAATGTTTTGAAGGACAAATTCCTTCCTGCACTGCAACAAAAACGTCCGGGAAGGGCTGCGCGTGTGCTGTTTCAGCAAGACAACGCACCCGCACATCGAGCTAACGTTACGCAACAGTTTCTTCGTGATAACAACTCTGAAGTGATTCCTCATGCTCCCTACTCACCTGACCTGGCTCCTAGTGACATTTGGCTTTTTCCAACAATGAAAGACACTCTCCGTGGCCGCACATTCACCAGCCGTGCTGCTATTGCCTCAGCGATTTTCCAGTGGTCAAAACAGACTCCTAAAGAAGCCTTCGCCGCTGCCATGGAATCATGGCGTCAGCGTTGTGAAAAATGTGTACGTCTGCAGGGCGATTACGTCGAGAAGTAACGCCAGTTTCATCGATTTCGGGAGAGTAGTTCATTAGAAAAAAAAATCGGAGGCCTTAGAACTTGAATGCACCTCGTATCTCCCCTACTTCGCAATAATTCAAATTAAGCTGCCGTTCTTTGAACTTCTTTGATGTACTCCGTCAATCCTACCTGGTAAGTACCCCATACAACACAGGTACGCTCTAGCTGAAGACTAGCAATTGTAGCGTTAGCAGCCTCTTTAGTAGACGTGTACCATCTTCTAAGTGGTCTGCCAATAAAACGCAGCTCTGGTTGCCTTCCTCAAAACTTTATCTATGTCCTTCTTCCAATTTAAGTTATTCGTAATTGTAATTCCTATGCGTTTAGTCGAATTGACAGTCATTAAATTTGTTTGATATATCGTGTAATCGAAATTTAACAGATTTCTTATTTTGTGTTCATTTGGGTGACCTCACACTTTTCCTTAATGAAAGACAAGTGTCACTTTTTCGCACCTTTCAGATATCGTCTCCAAGTAATTTTACAGTTGTGGTGAGAACAATAGTCTTGGTCGCAGAATTGATTTTATTGCGTCATTTATTCCTGACGCGAGTTTCGCCCAATACAAGTTTCAAACTGACCTACATTAATTACGACTGTATAAAAAAGGCTTGGTTCTAACTTGTAACTAGGAAGATTACAAATTTAGGAAATTTTTTGGAACTCACTAGTATACGTACGTGGGTTTTGGGTGCTATGATTAGGTCATTGGCAAAAACAGATTGCGCAGATCACACGTAGAAAAATAAATCGAAGTAAATATGTGCTCATGTAATTTGATAACAGCAAAAACAAATTAAAATATGGAATATAAGGCAGGATCAGGTCGGCACATAGTCTGTCAGATGGTAAATACGCTGGAGGCACCGTTCTTCCTTCTATTATTGCTACATATTACTATGTGTGAGGAGGTTAGTCTATTTTTGTCGATGCATTAATCGTGGCACAAAACACTGGCTTGCGAAAACAGCACAGTTAAGTGCAGAAAAAAAATTTAAAATTTGTAATTTTCCACCTGACAGTTAGCTTCCTAATACAGCTCCAATTAATGTAGGTCAATCTGAAGATACTTTGTATTACCGAAACAGGCGTCATGAATAAATAAAATAACGACACGAAGACTTTTTCACAACATTCTACATACTGGTTGCTGTACTAACATGGCCAGAAGTGGAAATCTTTTAATTTTGCAATTGGTTTTGATCTTCTAATGACTTTACTAGACGGTAAATGACAGCATAATCTGCAAAAATGATCAAAGTCCCTAAGCTTACACACTACTTAACGTAAATTGTCCTAAGGAGAAGCACACACACACCCATGAACGAGGGAGGACTCGAATCTACGCCGGGACCAGCCGCACAGTCCATGACTGCAGCGCCTGAGACCACTCGGCTAATCCCGCGCGGCCATTATCTGCAAAAAATGGCTCTAAGCACTATGGGACTTAACATATGAGGTCATCAGTCCCCTAGAACGTAGAACTACTTAAACCTAACTAACCTAAGGACATCACACACATCCATGCCCGAGGCGGGATTCGAACTGGCGACCGTAGGAGCAGCGCGATTCCGGAGTGAAGAGCGTAGAACCTCTCGGCCACAGCGGCCGGCATAAACTGCAAATAATGTAAATTAAATGTAAACGGCTACTCACATTATCATATAAATCACTTATGTAGATTAGAAACAGCAGAGGGCCTATTAAAACTTTCTTGGGGAATGCCGGACTTCCTTGTTACTCGAGGATTTTCCGTCGATTACTACGTACTGTGTCAGGAAATCACCAATCTAGTCGCATACCTGAAGCGACGCTCCATTGGCACGCAATCTGATTAAAAGTCTCTCGTGAGGAACAGTGTCAAAACCCTTCTGGAAATGCATTTCTTTAGGGCTACAAAAATATGGAATCGCATGGGGAGATATGGGGCTGCATGGAGTATGTGTAATGGCTTGCCAGCGAAATTTCTGCAGCGTTTTCGCGACACCGTTGCGATATCTGGGCGGGCATTATTCTGCAGAGAATGAAGCTGCCCATCAAGATTCGTGAGCGTTAGGACTTGATGGCGCTCTTCAATATGAGCAAAGTGTCTGCGAGGCGGTCGGCATCTTGGGTTGCTGCGACGGAGCTGTGTGAAGTGGTTACGCCGCTAGGGGTGATCAGCCGGTCGGGCCGTAGCATGAGGTGGCGATAACGGAGAACGAACCCGGGCCTCGCGCCTGGCCGACGTCGCCTGGCATCAAACTGGTTCAAATGGTTCTGAGCACTCTGGGACTTAACATCTGATGTCATCAGTCCCCTAGAACTTAGAACTACTTAAACCTAACTAACCTAAGGACATCACACACATCCATGCCCGAGGCAGGATTCGAACCTGCGACCGTAGCGGTCGCGTGGTTCCAGACTGTAGTGCCTACAACCGCTCGGCCACCCCGGCCGGCAGAGCCGCCTGGCATCGATGGGCGCCCACTAGACGGGCACCTGGGAGGGACTCGGTTCAACCCTTGGCCCATCGGTCAAATGGCTCGATCTCCTACTAGGTGCTCCCGTATGGGGGCGTATGGTGATAGCTGTTCTGTTTAATGAATAAAAATATCTCGGTGTACATGCCGCGTCAAATCAGGATAAAACCCCAAGCTTTCGACCACTACCTCCATGGTCGTCGTCAGGGCTAAAACTGACTGTAGTGAACTAGCGAGGTTCCCACTTTTATATGCAAAGGACGGCTTCTGATTGGCTGGAATACGTCATAGCAACAGCGATATGGCGCGTAGTGAAGTGGTGCCCTCTACTTCCATAGATGTAGTTTGTATCCTGCGTTGCTTGCAGCTCCATCCCTTGAATCAGGAGGTAAAGTGCGAGAAGTTTTTCTCTGCGATTTTTCTTTATCCAGTGCACTCTTCCAAGTGTTTCTAAGTGCATAGCCGTTGTCTCTGTTATACTATCGCTAAGTCTAATTTCGACTGCTTCCCGGATCACAGAGTCCCAGTAATTCGATGTGTGGGCTATTACTCTGGTTTCTTCAAATAAAATCTTATGCTTGTTAAGCAGGCTATGTTCAGCCACCGCTGATTTTTGCAAATACCTGTATTCATGGAGGACTTTGAAGAACGAGCGTTGAGCAGTGTTCACCTCCGCCCATCATGCTTCTACAGGTTCGTCGACGATACTTTTTTTTTTTTTTTTAATCTTTCCCCATGAACCATGGACCTTGCCGTTGGTGGGGAGGCTTGCGTGCCTCAGCGATACAGATGGCCGTACCGTAGGTGCAACCACAACGGAGGGGTATCTGTTGAGAGGCCAGACAAACATGTGGTTCCTGAAGAGGGGCAGCAGCCTTTTCAGTAGTTGCAGGGGCAACAGTCTGGATGATTGACTGATCTGGCCTTGTAACATTAACCAAAACGGCCTTGCTGTGCTGGTACTGCGAACGGCTGAAAGCAAGGGGAAACTACAGCCGTAATTTTTCCCGAGGACATGCAGCTCTACTGTATGATTAAATGATGATGGCGTCCTCTTGGGTAAAATATTCCGGAGGTAAAATAGTCCCCCATTCGGATCTCCGGGCGGGGACTACTCAGGAGGACGTCGTTATCAGGAGAATGAAAACTGGCGTTCTACGGATCGGAGCGTGGAATGTCAGATCGCTTAATCGGGCAGGTAGGTTAGAAAATTTAAAAAGGGAGATAGATAGGTTAAAGTTAGATATAGTGGGAATTAGTGAAGTTCGGTGGCAGGAGGAACAAGACTTTTGGTCAGGTGATTACAGAGTTATAAATACAAAATCAAATAGGGGTAATGCAGGAGTAGGTTTAATAATGAATAAAAAAATAGGAGTGCGGGTTAGCTACTACAAACAGCATAGTGAACGCATTATTGTGGCCAAGATAGACACAAAGCCCATGCCTACTACAGTAGTACAAGTTTATATGCCAACTAGCTCTGCAGATGATGAAGAAATAGATGAAATGTATGACGAGATAAAAGAAATTATTCAGGTAGTGAAGGGAGATGAAAATTTAATAGTAATGGGTGACTGGAATTCGTCAGTAGGAAAAGGGAGAGAAGGAAACATAGTAGGTGAATATGGATTGGGAGGAAGGAATGAAAGAGGAAGCCGCCTTGTAGAATTTTGCACAGAGCATAACTTAATCATAGCTAACACTTGGTTCAAGAATCATGAAAGGAGGCTGTATACATGGAAGAAGCCTGGAGATACTGACAGGTTTCAGATAGATTATATAATGGTAAGACAGAGATTTAGGAACCAGGTTTTAAATTGTAAGACATTTCCTGGGGCAGATGTAGATTCTGACCACAATCTATTGGTTATGAACTGCAGATTGAAACTGAAGAAACTGCAAAAAGGTGGGAATTTAAGGAGATGGGACCTGGATAAACTGAAAGAACCAGAGGTTGTACAGAGTTTCAGGGAGAGCATTAGGGAACAATTGACAGGAATGGGGGAAAGAAATACAGTAGAAGAAGAATGGGTAGCTCTGAGGGATGAAGTGGTGAAGGCAGCAGAGGATCAAGTAGGTAAAAAGACGCGGGCTAATAGAAATCCTTGGGTAACAGAAGAAATATTGAATTTAATTGATGAAAGGAGAAAATATAAAAATGCAGTAAATGAAGCAGGCAAAAAGGAATACAAACGTCTCAAAAATGAGATCGACAGGAAGTGCAAAATGGCTAAGCAGGGATGGCTAGAGGACAAATGTAAGGATGTAGAGGCTTGTCTCACTAGGGGTAAGATAGATACTGCCTACAGGAAAATTAAAGAGACCTTTGGAGAGAAGAGAACCACTTGTATGAATATCAAGAGCTCAGATGGCAACCCAGTTCTAAGCAAAGAAGGGAAAGCAGAAAGGTGGAAGGAGTATATAGAGGGTTTATACAAGGGCGATGTACTTGAGGACAATATTATGGAAATGGAAGAGGATGTAGATGAAGATGAAATGGGAGATAAGATACTGCGTGAAGAGTTTGACAGAGCACTGAAAGACCTGAGTCAAAACAAGGCCCCGGGAGTAGACAACATTCCATTAGAACTACTGATGGCCTCAGGAGAGCCAGTCATGACAAAACTCTACCATCTGGTGAGCACGATGTATGAGACAGGCGAAATACCCTCAGATTTTAAGAAGAATATAATAATTCCAATCCCAAAGAAAGCAGGTGTTGACAGATGTGAAAGTTACCGAACTATCAGTTTAATAAGTCACAGCTGCAAGATACTAACGCGAATTCTTTACAGACGAATGGAAAAACTGGTAGAAGCCGACCTCGGGGAAGATCAGTTTGGATTCCGTAGAAATGTTGGAACACGTGAGGCAATACTGACCTTACGACTTATCTTGGAAGAAAGATTAAGAAAAGGCAAACCTACGTTTCTAGCATTTGTAGACTCAGAGAAAGCTTTTGACAATGTTGACTGGAATACTCTCTTTCAAATTCTGAAGGTGGCAGGGGTAAAATACAGGGAGCGAAAGGCTATTTACAATTTGTACAGAAACCAGATGGCAGTTATAAGAGTCGAGGGGCATGAAAGGGAAGCAGTGGTTGGGAAAGGAGTGAGACAGGGTTGTAGCCTCTCCCCGATGTTATTCAATCTGTATATTGAGCAAGCAGTAAAGGAAACAAAAGAAAAATTCGGAGTAGGTATTAAAATTCATGGAGAAGTAGTAAAAACTTTGAGGTTCGCCGATGACATTGTAATTCTGTCAGAGACAGCAAAGGACTTGGAAGAGCAGTTGAACGGAATGGACAGTGTCTTGAAAGGAGGATATAAGATGAACATCAACAAAAGCAAAACGAGGATAATGGAATGTAGCCAAATTAAGTCGGGTGATGGTGAGGGAATTAGATTAGGAAATGAGACACTTAAAGTAGTAAAGGAGTTTTGCTATTTAGGGAGTAAAATAACCGATGATGGTCGAAGTAGAGAGGATATAAAATGTAGACTGGCAATGGCAAGGAAAGCGTTTCTCAAGAAGAGAAATTTGTTAACATCGAATATAGATTTAGGTGTCAGGAAGTCGTTTCTGAAAGTATTTGTATGGAGTGTAGCCATGTATGGAAGTGAGACATGGACGATAACTAGTTTGGACAAGAAGAGAATAGAAGCTTTCGAAATGTGGTGCTACAGAAGAATGCTGAAGATAAAGTGGGTAGATCACGTAACTAATGAGGAGGTATTGAATAGGATTGGGGAGAAGAGAAGTTTGTGGCACAACTTGACTAGAAGAAGGGATCGGTTGGTAGGACATGTTCTGAGGCATCGAGGGATCACAAATTTAGCATTGGAGGGCAGCGTGGAGGGTAAAAATCGTAGAGGGAGACCAAGAGATCAATACACTAAGCAGATTCAGAAGGATGTAGGTTGCAGTAGGTACTGGGAGATGAAGAAGCTTGCACAGGATAGAGTAGCATGGAGAGCTGCATCAAACCAGTCTCAGGACTGAAGACCACAACAACAACAACTTTTTTAATCTGGCCACACGGCAGCGACACCCTGCAGCAGTTCGTCGAACATTTAAATGGTGTACATCCAAACATAAAATTTGCATTGGAGGTAGAGAAGGAAGAGAAGTTACCTTTTTTAGATGTGTTGGTGGAGCGAAAGCCGGATGGACGACTGGGCCATTCTGTGTACAGGAAGCCAACCCACACAGACTTATATTTGCATAGCCATAGCTTCCATCACCCGTCTCAGAAGAGAGCTGTGCTGAATAGTACACAGAGCCAGGACTATTTCCGATAACGACCACCTCGGTCCCGAGATTAACCATTTGACGACTGTTTTCAGGAGGAATGGTTATTCTGCCGGTGAAATTAAATCATTAATGTTCAAGAAAGTAAGACGCGATGCCGGCCATATACAAGAAGAGGACCAACACATAGCGCGGCTTCATTTTTGCGGTGCTACAACGAGCAAGATAGCCAGAGTCCTGAAGAGGCAAGGAATAAAACCAGTTTTCCGACCACCTAGGAAAATTAAGGAAATGTTGAGATCAGTCAAAGATAGTCTCGGCTTAAGAGTGCCGGGAATTTATAGTATTCCTTGCGAATGCGGCAAGAATTACGTGGGCCAGTCTGTAAGAACCGTTGCCGACCGCTGCATCGAGCAACAGCGCCACCTGAAATACA